>NC_134691.1:226719257-227059573 GCF_050947455.1 Rhinoderma darwinii
GTGAAAATGGCCTCAATCCGGTCATATTCGGCAACAAGCCCTACACATGCCACACCTGTTTTCCAGCCGTTATGACCAGAAGCAGATATGAGGTGCTAATGTGCTTCCTTCATTTTAACGACAATCACCCCCTCCCCCCCGTAGTGATCCAGGCCGTGACCGCCTGTATAATATAAGGCCCCTGATAAACATTTTGGAGGAGTCATTTATGCCGGTGAACAACCCCGAAAAAAACCTAGCGGTGGATGAATTGCTGATGAGTTAAATAGGAGCGCAAAATATGGGGTTCAAATCTAAAAGCTCTGTGAGCGGTACAGGCTGCACATCTGCCTTTATAATCTATGACGGCAAAGACCGTGATATTACCCACATTATTAACTCATTTACTTTCACACTGTCTTTGTAGGGAGAACCAATAGGGAGGGGTGCTTATTGGATAATGTTTCACTGTAAAAATGCAGCAATACTGTATTTTCTGGAAAAAACTATTTTTTATTTCTTTCCACCTATTAAAAATACTCACTATACCCCTAGATGAATATTAGCAGGACATTTATACTTGTCAAAATGACCTGCAGTACCACGGCAAATATAGTGTGATTCCCTAAAATCAGCTCTGGCGAGAAAAGGCCTCCAATAGCCAAAATGGACTGCTTCAATGATATGCCCTATAACGGGTCCATATAATAGATTAGACACACATATTTGGTATCGCCGTACACGGGAGAAATAGCAGAATGTGGAAAGATGTCACTTTTACCAGTATGTCATATGGTATTTCGAAATGGCTTAAAGAGGCTCTGTCACCACATTATACGTGCCCTATCTCCTACATAAGGAGATCGGCGCTGTAATGTAGGTGACAGCAGAGTTTTTTATTTAGAAAAACGATCTATTTTTACCACGTTAGGAGCAATTTTTAGCTGTATGCTAAATAGTTTCTTATTGGCTAAGTGGGCGTGTTTTTACTTTAGACCAAGTGGGCATTGTACAGAGGAGTGTATGACGCTGACCAATCAGTGAGCAATCAGCGTCATGCACTTCTCTCCATTCATTTACACTGCACTAGCGATATAGTTATATCGCTATGTGCAGCCACATACACAAACACTAACATTACTGCAGTGTCCTGATAATAAATATACATCACTACCAGCCTGGACGTGATGCGTATTCAGAATCCTGACATGCCTGAATCTTTTCTGTGAGATTTTCAGCAAGGCAAACGTAAACTCGTTTACATCGTAATCTCGCGAGATTACGTTTGCCTTGCTGGAAATCTCACAGAAAAGATTCAGACATGTCAGGATTCTGAATACACATCACGTCCTGGCTGGAGATCATGTATATTCATTATCAGGACACTGCAGTAACGTTATAGTGTGTGTATGTAGCTGAACATAACGATATAGCGATATCGCTAGTGCAGTGTAAATGAATGGAGAGAAGTGTATGACGCTGATTGGTCAGCGTCATACACTCCTCTGTACAATGCCCACTTGGTCTAAAGTAAAAACACGCCCACTTGGGCATTAAGAAACTAATTAGCATAAAGCTAAAAATCGCTCATAAAGTGGTAAAAATAGATTGTTTTTCTAAATAAAAAGCACTGCTGTCACCTACATTATAGCGCCGATCACATTATGTAGGAGATAGGGCACTTATAATGTGGTGACAGAGTCTCTTTAAGAAAAGTGACACTTTTGTAAAAAAAAAATGTAATTTACATTTTTTTGGCCCAAGTTTGGACAAATTCTGTAAAGTATGAAGGGTTAAAACAGAAATTAAACCGCTAGAAATAGAATTTGGGGTGTGTATTTTTGTGTATCATGGTCATTTTTGGTAAATTCTGACAGTCTGCCACTCCAGTACTATGGCAAATGCAGCATGGTGCACTAAAATTAATTCTGGTGGGACAGGCCTCCAAAAGCCAAAATGGACTCCTTCTATGATATGCCCTATAACGGGTCCATATAATAGATTAGACACACATATTTGGTATCACCGTACACGGGAGAAATAGCAGAATGTGGAAAGGTGTCACTTTTACCAGTATCTCATATGGTATTTCGAAATGGCTTAAGAAAAGTGACACTTTTGTTAAAAAAAAAAAGCAATTGACTTTTTTTTGGCCCAAGTTTGGACAAATTCTGTAAAAAGTGTGAAGGGTTAAAACAGAAATTGAACCGCTAGAAATAGACTTTAGAATGTCTAGTTTGTAGAACATAATGTTTTTTTACCATTATTTATTGGACTTCCATTACCCATACATTAATACCATGGTGTAAAAAACTAAATTAAGATATTTTAGTGCGCAATTGAAAAAAGGGGCACTTGTGTTTTATACTATATTTCTGGTCAAAAAAAATAAACTACATCTCCAAGTCAGGTGTCCTTATGATCAGGATAAATGAAAAAATATATTTCAATACATTTGTATGATACAATTACTTTTATTTTCAAACTGTTACATTTTAAATGATGAAAAATCAAAATGTTTCTTTTTTTTCTGTCTTTCCACGGCTATAAAAAAAGTAACAAAAATGTTACCTATATATATATATATATATATATATATATATATATATACCACAAAAAGGAAGGACTACATGTCCCAAGAAAACAGTGCAAAATTCACATCGATACATAAAACATACAGAGTTATACTGCGTTACATCTGTGAATATCAAAACTGCGAAAATTGCTCTCGTCACTAAGGTCTAAAACACCTTCGGTATTAAGGGGTTAAGACATATGAACAGAAAATAAATTTAAATGATGAGGGACATGCGCAATGTCTACTCTTCAGATTCTGATATTATTGTCTCCCTGGTGCCAGGGTTCGGCATGTGGTTGAACGAGTGGATAAATTACTGGGAGGAGAAGGCTTTGGGTTTCTAGAGCACTGGGCTGACTTTTCATTGGGTATAAACTGTATTCTGCAGATGATTTGCACCTGAATGGAAGGGTTTCTGCTGTGCTGGAGTAGGGAATTCTAGCTGGAGTATTTAAACAAGGGATGAGGAGGGAGGTCAATGTGGAAAATAAAGGGGTAGTTAGGTTAGAGAGGGGTCAGACTATATTGGTGGGGGAGAAATAGACTGTGGGAGAGGATTCGGCAACAGGATAGGGAGATCCTTTTCTTACAAAACAACATTGAAGATAAATATGCTCACAAAATGTCAAATAACCACATTTCTGATACCGAATTGAAAAACTTGAAGACAAGTTAAAGTGTATGTTCACAAATGGCAGAAGGCTAGCAAGCAAAATGGGGGAGCTTGAGGCCTTGGCACTGGAGGAACATATTGATATAGTTGGTGTTGCTGAAACATGGCTAGATTCTTCATATGACTGGCCTGTATATCTACAGGGTTTTACATTGTTTCATAAAGACAGGGAAAATAGGACAGGCGGTGGTGTATGTCTGTATGTAAGGAGTGATATGAAGATGAGTGTGAAAGAGGCAATAGTGGGTGAAGATTGTGAGGAGGTTGAAGCGTTGTGGGTGGAATTACAAAGGGAGGCAAACACTTCAAAAATTATTTCTGGTGTAATGCAGAGGTCTCAAAGACTTGGCCCACAGGCCACTTTCGGCCCCTGAAGCTGTCATCTGCGACACGTTGACAGCGGGAAAGCAGAGAGCAGGCCGAAAGAGGAGACATTCCCCTGTAGATAGTGCCACACCACACACCCCACCCTGTGAACAGCACTACACCCCCTCTCTATAGAAAGCTTCATTGGGGCTTCCTCTAGGGGTGGAATCCCAAGCTGGAGCGCTCTGGTCAGGGATTCTGCTAATAGACGAGGCTCTGACCTAACTGTCCATAACATGGCAGATGGCATAAGACGTGGCAGATGATACCAGATGTGTCTGATGACACCGGACATGGCAGATGATATCAGACCTATCAGATGACATGGAACGTGGCAGTTGACAACACGACTCCAACCCTAGATACAGCTTAGGAACAAGCACAGTTATGGGATATAGGATACAGGTAGTAGGATACGGGGACACTGGGAGCAGGATAACAACAACAAGGGACCATTTCTAAGACTAACATGGGAATTCAACAACAACGCTCAGGCAAGGAGTGGAAGGGCAGAGCCCTTTATATAGTTCAGGGAGTAAGGGGATAGGTTAGGGAACACACGCGCGCGCACCCTAGGGCCGCAGAGTGCAGTCACGTGAGTTGGCGTCTCCTAGGAGGGAGACACCGACAAGCTCTTAGAGTCGCGGCTGTCGGTAAGTACAGCGCGCCAGCGGTCAGAAACCGTTAGATATCCATCGGTTTCACCCTGCTTCTAGCTTATGTATTCCCATAAGGTATACATTTTTTTCACAGGTCCTATTTAAGAGGCTTTTAACCCCTTAATGACGCGGCCCAATTTTGGCCTTAAGGCACAGAGCCCATTTCTGATATCTGACATGTGTCACTTTATGTGGCTATAACTCTGGAATGCTTATACCTATCCAAGCGTTTCTGAGATTGTTTTGTCGTGACACATTGGCCATTATGTTCGTGGTAAAATTTGATCGATATATTCAGTGTTTATTTGTGAAAAATAGCAAAACTATATTTAGAAAAATTTGCGTTTTATTTAATTTAAATGCATCTGCTTGTAAGACAGATAGTAATACCACATAAAATAGTTACTAGTTCACATTTCCCATTACTATATGTTGGCATAATTTTTTGAACATTATTTTACGTTTCCAGGACATTACAAGGCTTAGAGCATAAGCAGCAATTTCTCATATTTTTAAAAAATTTCAAAATCTTCTATTTTTTAGGTACCAGTTCAGTTCCGAAGAGGCTTTGATCGCCTTCTATATAAGGAACCCCCATAAAACAACCCATTTTTAAAACTAGACGCCTCAATGTATTCAAAACAGCATTTAAAAAGTTTCTTAACCTTTTAGGCGTTTCACAGGAATTTAAAGCAAAGTAGAGGTGAAATTTGCAAATGTCTTTTTTTTTGTCAGAAAATCATTTTTATTCCATTTTTCTCTGTAAAACAGAAGGTTCTACCAGAGAAACACAACTCAATATTTATTGCCCAGATTCTGCAGCTTTTAGAAATATCCCACATGTGGCCCTAGTGTTGTTATGGACTGAAGCACAGGATGCAGAAGCAAAGGAGCACCTAGAGGATTTTGAGGCCTTCTTTTTATTAGGCACCATGTCCGGTTTAAAGAGGTCTTGTGGTGCCAAAATAGTGGAAACCCCCAAATGCGACCCTATTTGGCAAACTTCACCACTCAAGGAATTTATCGAGGGGTATAGTGAGCATTTAGACCCCACAGGTTTTTTGCTGCATTTTGTGGAATTAGGCTGTGCAATTGAAAATCACATTTTTCCGATAAAAGGTACAAGTTTAAATTTTTTACAAGGCATAAAGGAGAAAAAGCACTGCAACATTTGAAAATCAATTTCTCCCGATTAGGGCAATACCCCATATGTGGTCATACACTGCTGGTTGGACAAACGGCAGGGCTCAGAATGGTGGGAGTGCTATTTCACATGTCGATTTTGCTGGATTGGTTTCTGGGCGCTATGTCGCATTTGCAGAGCCTCTGAGGCACCAGTACAGGGAAAACCCTTTAAAAGTGAAGCCATTTTGGAAACTAGACCACTTGTGGAATTAATTGTAGTTTAAATGCAACTTTTTGATCAGTTTTTATTCTATTTTATGAGACGTGGTGACTAAAAAACAGCAATTCTACTATTCCTTTTTTTTACAGGGTTCACCGTGTGCTATAAACGAAATATTCACTTTATTTTAAGGGGCGATACGGCGATACCATAGAGATATAGCGGTCTTTACCTTGACTTTTAACGCATTAAATAAACAGTGACTAGATTTCTTATCTTGACTTTTTCAATGGCTTTTATGGTGTGATATCAAGCTGCAGCAAGTTATCAGAATCAAGTTAAAGATGTGTTCACCGCGCAGGATTAATAATGAAATAGTTTTGTAGTTCAGGCCGTTACGGACGCGGCCATACCAATTATGTATAGTTTATTTATTTATGTATTTTCTTTTAATAATAAAGGACTGATTACCTTCAAACTTTTTAGTTTTTAATTTCAGACAACTTTTTTGTACTTTTTTTTTTGTTCCACTAGGGGACTTGAGGGCAGGAGGCCGTAATCGCAACTCTAATACACTGCACTACATGCGTAGTGCAGTGTATTAGAGCTGTCAGCTACTCACTGACAGCAAGCATAGTGAGTTCTGACTTTGTCAGGACCCACTAGGCTTCCGTAGATGGCATAGCAGGAGGCCATTGTTAGGCCTCCGGTTGCCATGGCAACCATCGTTGCCTGCGATCATGTTGTGGAATGTCAATGGGGGTTTAAGTCCTAGGAAGCTGCGATCGCTATTGAACGCGGCTTCATAGGGGTTTATCAGCGGGGACCACCACGATCGGTCCCTGCTGAAGGAGCTGCGGCAGCTGCTGTACGAGACAGCAGTTGTCACAGCTCGTGTATGTGCCTGTAGGACGGCCAAAATGGCCATTCCTCCCGTGACGTACTATTCTGTCATGGAGCTCGAACGATGCGCTCATCATGACGGAATAGTGCATCAAAGAGCGGGTAGGGGTCAAAAACATCCCATTTAGTTTGTGTATTTTTATTTTTAAGAACATTATCACAGTTTATGCCCTTAAAGGGAATGTGTTGCCAGAAAAACATGTTTTTTTTTTAAAAATTAAACATTTAGTGTGTGGGTGATTAAACATTGTTAAAATTTTTTTTATTTTTTTGCACGAGTCCAGGAAATATTATAAATTATTTCTAATTTATAATACTACCCATTTTTGGTCACTAGATGGAGCTGTTCCCAAAATTGCAGCATTGCAACATTGGGTTAAAAGCCCTCGCTCTAGTGAGCTCTCAGCATCCCCCCCTCCTTTATCCTGGCTAGTGCCGGGATAAACGAGGGGTTTGAACGATGTAACCTCCTACACTGTGTGTCGCCATTTTTTGAGCTAACCCACAGTGTAGTAGGTTTACATACAGTAGTAAACACACACAAACACGAACATACATTGAAATCTCTTACCTGCTCCTGCCGCCGCGGCTCCCTCCGGCCCGTCCGCTCCGTTTGCTGCCGCTGGTGCAAGTGCACAAATACGGAAGCCGCGACCGTAAGTAGTAATATTACTGTCCGGCCGCGACTTCCGGTCCACAGGAAAATGGCGCCGGACGGCGCCAATTTCGAATAGGACTGTGTGGGAGCGGCGCATGCGCAGTTCCCACACAGACGCCGTACACTGCAGTCAATGGGACGGGAGCCGTTCGCAGTCCCTATGGGACTGTGGCTGCCGTATTCCATGTCTGTATGTGTCGTTAATCGACACACACAGAAATGGAACAAAAAATGGCAGCCCCCATAGGGAAGAAAAAGTGTAAAAATAAGAAAAAGTAAAACACAAACACACAAATGAATATAAACGTTTTTAATAAAGCACTAACATCTTTAACATATAAAAAAATAATTTGTGATGACACTGTTCCTTTAAGGTCATCACTTAGCCAATGAGAATTTGCCTTTCTGAAGTCCAGTGTTTTTGTAGGTACTCTACCAAACATCTTATTAAAGGATACATAAAAACTTATTACGTTGTGGTTACTTATACCTAGGTGACCCCCAACCTGTACTTTTGATATCTTGTCCGGGCTATTGTTTATAATTAGGTCTAGGAGCACCCCCCTCTTGTTGGACCCTGCACCAGTTGTGAAAGCATACCCCTCCCCCTTTCTTAGTATGATCATTTCTAAACAGACTGTAACCTTGCATATTAACAGCGCAGTCATAGCTATCATCCAGCCATGTCTCACTTATCCCAACTATGTCACAGTTCTCCGGCATTGTCAACTCTAATTCCTCAATCTTGTTATTGACACTTCTGGCATTAGTATACATGCACTTTCTATATTTATCCGAACACTTTTCCTCTTATTCCTACTAACTGTTCTAACCCCTTCCTCTATTCCACCCCATGTTCGTTTCTTAGCCCCAGCTCACTAGCTACGCTGTCCTCCCCTCCTATACAGTAATTACCTTCCCCCATTTTCTAGTTTAAACACTTCTCCAACCTTCTAGACATCTTTTCCCCCAACAAAGCTGCCCTCTCCCCATTTAGGTGCAGCCCATCCCTACCGTAGAGTTAGTAGCCAACAGAGAAGTCGGCCCAGTTCTCCATGAACCCAAAGCCCTTCTTACTACAACAATTCTTTAGCCACTTGTTCACCTCCCTAATCATCTGCTGTCTGGTGTGGCACGTGGTACAGGTAGTATATCTGAAAATAGTTTTTATTTATAAAAATATATATGTTTTTTAACCCCTTAAGGACGCAGCCTAGTTTGGGCCTTAAGGCTCAGAGCCCATTTTTGAAATCTGACATATTTCACTTTATGTGATAATAACGTCGGAATGCTTAAACCTATCCAAGCGATTCTGAGATTGTTTTCTCGTGACACTTTGGGCTTCATGTTCGTGGTAAAATTTGTTCGATATATTCAGTGTTTATTGGTGAAAAATTGCAAAATTTAGAGAAAATTTAGAAAAAATAGCATTTTTCAGAATTTAAATGCATCTGCTTGTAAAACAGATGGTTATACCACCCAAAATAGTTACTAGTTCACATTTCCCATATGTCTACTTTAGATTGGCATCGTTTTTTGAACATTATTTTATTTTTCTTGGGCGTTACAAGGCTTAGAACATAAACAGCAATTTCTCTTTTTTTTAAGAAAATTTCAAAAGCCTTTTTTTTAAGGTACCTGTTCAGTTCTGAAGTGGCTTTGAGGAGCCTATGTATTAGAAACACCCGATAAAACACCCCATTTTAAAAACTAGACCCCTCAAAGTATTCAAAACAGCATTTAGAAAGTTTTTTAAACCTTCAGGCATTTCACAGGAATTAAAGCAAAGTGGAGGTGAAATTTGATTTCATTTTTCTTGCTGAATTTCAATTTTATTTAAAAAAAATTGTGTAACACAGAAGCTTTTACCAGAGAAACACTACTAAATATGTATTGTCCAGATTCTGCAGTTTTTAGAAATGTCCCACATGTGGCTCTAGTGTGCTCGTGGACTAAAACACAAGCCCCAGAAGCAAAGAAGCACCTAGTGCATTTTGAGGCCTCTTTTTTTATTAGAATATATTTTAGGCAGCATGTCAGGTTTGAAGAGGTGTTGAGGTGCCAAAACAGTAGGAATCCCCCAATAGTGACCCCATTTTGGAAACTACACCCCTCAAGGAATTCATTTATGGTTGTTGTTAGCATTTTGAGCACACAGTTTTTTCACAGCACCTATTTTAATTAGGCTGTGAAATTAAAAAAATTTCATTTTTTTCCAATAAGATGTAATTTGTGATCAAAATTTCCTATTTTCACAGGGAACAAAATACCCCATTTTGTTGCCCAATTTATCCTGAGTGTGGCAATACCCCATTTGTGGTGATAAACTGCCGTTTGGGACCATGGGAGGGCTCAGAAGGAAAGGAGCGCTATGTGTTTGTTGGAGTCCAGATTTTGCTGGATTGGTTTTCGGGTGCCATGTCGCATTTGCAGAGCCCCAGAGGCATCAAAGCAATGGAAACCCACCAGAAGTGACCCCATTTTGGAAACTACACCCTTCAAACAATTCATTTATGGGTAATGTGACTATTTAGACCCCATAGTTTCTTCACAGAACTTATTTGAATTGGGCTGGGAATTTTAAAAAAAATAATTTTTTCCAAAAATATGTAGTTTTAGCTCAAAATTTCTTATTTTCACAAGAAATAAAATACCCCATTCTGTTGCCCAATTTGTCCTGAGTGCGGCAGTACCCCATTTGTGGTGATAAACTGCCGTTTGGGCCCATGGGAGGGCTCAGAAGGAAAGGACCACCATTTGGCCTACTGGGGATTTTTTGGTGTGAAGTCATGTATGCAGAAGCCCCTGAGGTACCAGTACAGTTGAAATCCCCAAGAAGTGACCCCATTTTAAAAACTACACCCTTGAGGCATTCATCTATAGTTGTAGTGAGCATTTTGACCGGAGACATACACCCCATAAACTCTAATGTGGGTTCTCACGGGTACGTCAATACCCTACATGTAACTGTTATCAAAATTATCCAGGTAGAGTTGGTAACCCTGGTCCAGCAGTGGGTGCACCAAATACCACACACTTTTTGCATTAACTCCCAGTAAGGGGGGGGGGGCATTCTGGGGGCTTAATACTGGTGTCCTTCCCTTCATATATTCTAAATTTGTAGGTATAGCCTGATGCACTGTCGCACAGCTTATACATCTTCACGCCATACCTTGCCCTCTTACCCGGCAGGTACTGGCGGAATTGAACCCTCCCTTTAAAATCTACCAAGGACTCATCAATAGAAATACAATTCCAGGGGGTGTATGCTTGGAAAAACCGGGCACTGAAACGGTCTAATAGGGGTCTCAGTTTATACAAACGGTCAAAACTGGGGTCATCTCGGGGTGGGCACGGCTCATTATCAGTATAATGTAAGAAGCGAAGTATTGCCTAATTTATTTATTTTTTTAGGTTCCAGTTCAGTTCTGAAGTTGCTTTGAGGGGCCTATATAATTGAAACCCTTATGAAACACCCCATTTTAGAAACTAGACCCCTCAAAGTATTCACAACAGCATTTAGAAAGTTTATGAACCCTTTAGGTGTTTCACGGGAATTTAGAGCAAAGTAGAGGTGAAATTTACATCTTTTTTTGTCAGAAAATCCTTTTTATACCATTTTTTTTTATAACACAAAAGGTTTTACCAGAGAAACGCAACTCAACATTTATTGCCAAGATTCTGCAGTTTTGAGAAATATCCCACATGTGGCCCTAGTGCGGTAACGGACTGAAGCACCGGCCTCCGAAGCAAAGGTGCACCTAGTGGATTATGAGGCCTCCTTTTTATTAGGCACCATGTCTGGTTTGAAGAGGTCTTGTGGTGCCAAAACAGTGGAAACCACCCAAAAGTGACCCCATTTTGGAAACTAGACACCTTGAGGAATTCATTGTAGTTTTCTTGGGGTGCATGCGGCTTTTTGATCAGTTTTTATTCTATTCTTAAGTGGCGTGGTGACTAAAAAACAGCAATTCTGCTATTGTTTTTTTATTAAATTTTTTTTACAGCGTTCACCGTGCGCTATAAATGACATATTCACTTTATTCTGCGGGGCGATACGATTGCGGCGATACCAGATATTTATAGGTTTTTTTTAGGTCTTATGGCGTTTGCACAATAAAATACGTTTTGTTAAAAATCATTTACTTTTTGTTTTACCTTATTCTAAGAGCCATAACTTTTTTATTTTTCCATCAATAAAGCCGTGCGAGGACTTATTTTTTTCGTAACGAACTGCAGTTTCAATCATTACCATTTTTAGGTACATGCGAGTTTTTGATCTCTTTTTATTCAATTTTTTGGGAGGTGAAGTGACCAAACAATTGTGATTCTGGTACGGTTTTTATTATTTTCTTTTTCACCGCGCGGGATAAATAACAAAATAAGTTTGTAGTTCAGGCCGTTATGGACGCGGCGATACCAATTATGTATAGTTTATTTGTTTGTTTATATATTTTTATTAATAATAAAGGACTGATAAGGGAAAAGGGGGGATTTTTACTTTTATTACTTTTAAATCTTTTATTTTCTTATTTTTAAGCATCTTTTTTTTACTTTTTTTTTAACTTTATTACTTTGTCCCATTAGGGGACTTGAGGGCAGGAGGCTCTGATCGCTATTCTAATACACTGCACTACATCAGGACTACATCAGGACTTCGTCAGGACCCACTAGGCTTCCGTCGATGGCATACCCGGACGCCATTGTTTGGTGTCCGGTCGCCATAGTCACCATCGCCAGCCGCTATCGTATACAAGGCTGGCGATTGTAGCTTTCCTCCTTTTTTCTGGCGATTGTAGCTTAACCCCTAAAAAGCCGTGATCGCTATTGAACACGGCTTTTCAGGGGTTAATCAGCGGGGCCACAGCGATCGGTCCCCGCTGTAGGAGCTGTGGCAGCTGCTGTACGAGACAGCAGCTGTCACAGCTCCTGCATGTGTCGGGAGGACGGCCGAAACGCACTATTAGGTCATGGAGTGCGAACGCTATGGTTACCATGACCTAATAGTACATCCAGGAGCGGGAAGGGGTTAAAGGTAACTTTATTAAGATCTCATATCAAACAGCAGTACAAAACAAAGAAGTATAAAACAATCTTATAAACAGGACAAGGCATAGCTGTACCAAGCGTAGAAGGTACATTTTTAACAACAACATACGCATATATTACTTCACATATCAGTGACTATATATAATTTAAAAAAAATAAACAAACAGACTTTCCTCATCAGAAGAAAAGTGTGAGACAAGATTAGGTGAGGACCAGTCAATATCAGCATTTAATGGAGGAATAGGGGACTGCAGAGGGACATCAGCCAATTCCAGACCTAAGCAATAGCAATTTATGGGCTAGTATGAGGGTTGACTGTCCAAGAGCTCCATACTTTAAGAAATGTATCAGGGCATCCAAGGGCATCATAGGTGAGCTTAAAGAGTGGCAAGGTAGAATTAACCAATGCAATCCATGCTGACAACATAGGAACCTTTGAATGTTTCCAATTCAGGAGTACAGTGTAAAGGATCTGCCAGGCACAGCTTCGGGGTTAACTCCCAGAACTAATCAGTCAGCACCTGAGAATACATCCCTGAGACTGACTCCTGCTTCCACCATTCAGGCTGGCAGGCTTAGGAGTGGGAGAGCCTATCGTAACCTGGCCAGACTCAGCTAGCTCCCGCCCTCGGTCTATTTAAGCCTGCACTTCCTGTCCCTCGGTGCTTGTTATTGCTTGTGTTTCTTTCCTTGTGGTTTCCTGGCCAAGCTACAGCTCCTGCTATTTTTGATCCTGCTCCATACAGACCCTGGCTTACCGACTACTCTTCTGCTTTTCGTTTTGTACCTCGCACACTCCTGGCTTGACTCGGCTCGTTCACCACTCTGGTTGCTCACGGTGTTGCCGTGGGCAACGGCCCCTTTTCCTTGCTTGTGTTCCTTTGTATGTTTGTCGTGTTTGTCGTGCACTTACTGAGCGCAGGGACCGCCGCCCAGTTGTACCCCGTCGCCTAGGGCGGGTCGTTGCAAGTAGGCAGGGACAGAGTGGCGGGTAGATTAGGGCTCACTTGTCCGTCTCCCTACCCCCTGCCATTACATAATAACAAGCCCATACCTAGTCTACCCCTGGTCCCTGACACCACTACGGATCTCCGTGAGACCCTGGCTCAGCAAATGCAGGGTCTCTCCCTACAGGTCCAGGCCCTGGCTCAGAGGGTCAACCAGCCTGATGCTACCCTGGTAGTTCCCCTCACCGCACCTCTTGAACCCCACCTCAAGTTGCCCGACCGGTTCTCAGGGGACCGGAGGGCTTTTCTCTCCTTTCGGGAGAGTTGTAGGCTTTACTTTAGTTTAAAGCCTCATTCCTCAGGTTCTGAGAGCCAGCGGGTGGGTATAATTATGTCCCGGCTCCAGGAAGGGCCCCAAGAGTGGGCCTTCTCCTTGGCTCCTGACGCCCCTGAACTTTCCTCCGTTGATTGTTTCTTTTCTGCTCTCAGACTTACTTATGACGAGACTGACAGGACTGCCTTTGCCGAGAGTCAGCTGGTGACCTTAAGTCAGGGTAAGAGACCTGTTGAGGAGTATTGCTCTGACTTTCGGAAGTGGTGCGTAGCTTCTCGGTGGAATGACCCTGCCTTAAGGTGCCAGTTTAGGTTGGGTCTGTCGAATGCCCTGAAAGACCTGCTAGTTAGCTATCCCTCTTCTGACTCCCTAGACCAGGTTATGGCTTTAGCGATACGACTTGACCGACGTCTCAGGGAACGACAACGTGAACGTTTACGTGTTTTCTCCTCCGACTCCCCCATGATGCCCCCCGAAGCTCCGTTGCTTCGTTCCTCCCCGAAAGATTCAGAGATACCTATGCAACTCGGGGCCTCCGTGTCCCCCCAACAACGTAGAGAATTCCGCAGGAAGAATGGTCTCTGCTTCTACTGTGGGGACGACAAGCATCAAGTGAACAACTGTCCTAAGCGTAAGATTGCAGCCAGAGAACTTCCGCGTCTAAGTGATCATCGGGAAGGTCACTTGGGCGCACAGGTATTTCCCGTAAATATGAAACGTACTAAGATCTTGCTTCCCTTTCAGGTCTCTTTTGGTGGTAGGTCTGCTACCGGCAGTGCCTTCGTGGATTCAGGGTCCTCTACTAATATCATGTCTGTGGAATTTGCTATGTCCCTTGCTATGCCTCTGATTGATTTGCCTAAACCTGTCCCGGTAGTGGGTATCGACTCCACTCCTCTTGCTAATGGTTATTTTACACAGCATACCCCTGTTTTTGAACTCCTTGTTGGCTCCATGCATTTGGAGCAATGCTCTGTACCGTTGATGCAGGGATTATCGTACGATTTGGTTCTAGGTCTTCCCTGGTTGCAGTTGCATAATCCTACGTTTGACTGGAATACTGGGGAGCTAACCAAATGGGGTAATGAATGTTGTACGTCATGTTTTTCTGTTAATTCTATTTCTCCCCCTAAGGAGGCGAATACGCTACCCGAGTTTGTTCAGGACTTCGCTGATGTTTTCTCTAGGGAGGCCTCCGAAGTGTTACCTCCTCATAGAGAATACGATTGCGCTATCGAATTGGTACCAGGAGCTAAGCTTCCTAAGGGTAGGATATTTAATCTTTCTTGTCCCGAACGTGAAGCTATGAGAGTGTATATCCAGGAATCCCTGGCCAAGGGTTACATTCGTCCCTCTTCTTCTCCGGTAGGTGCTGGCTTCTTCTTCGTGGGGAAGAAGGATGGTGGTCTTAGGCCATGCATTGACTACCGTAGCCTGAATAAGGTCACGGCAAGGAACCAGTATCCCCTTCCTTTGATTCCTGATCTCTTTAATCAGGTTCAGGGGGCCCAATGGTTTTCTAAATTGGATCTACGGGGGGCGTATAACCTTATTCGCATCAAAGAGGGGGATGAGTGGAAGACTGCGTTTAACACGCCCGAAGGCCATTTCGAATACCTCGTCATGCCCTTTGGGTTGTGTAATGCCCCTGCGGTCTTCCAGAATTTCATAAATGAGATTTTGAGAAATTACCTGGGGATTTTTCTGGTAGTGTACCTTGATGACATACTGGTGTTTTCCAAGGACTGGTCCTCCCACATTGAGCATGTCTGGAAGGTGCTCCAGGTCCTTCGGGAAAATAAACTGTTTGCCAAAACCGAAAAATGTGTGTTTGGGGTACAGGAGATTCCATTTTTGGGTCAAATCCTCACTCCTCATGAATTTCGCATGGACCCCGCCAAGGTTCAGGCTGTGGCGGAATGGGTCCAACCTGCCTCCCTGAAGGCGTTACAGTGTTTTTCTGGGGTTCGCTAATTATTACAGGAGATTTATTGCTAACTTCTCGGTCATCGCTAAGCCCCTTACGGACCTCAATCGCAAAGGTGCTGATCTCCTCCACTGGCCTCCTGAGGCTGTCCAGGCTTTTGAGGTCCTTAAGAAGTGCTTTGTCTCGGCCCCGGTGCTGGTTCAGCCCAACCAAATGGAGCCATTTATCGTGGAAGTTGACGCATCTGAGGTGGGAGTGGGGGCTGTCTTGTCCCAGGGTACCAGGTCCCTCACCCATCTCCGCCCCTGTGCCTACTTCTCCAGGAAGTTTTCGCCAACTGAAAGTAACTATGATATTGGCAACCGCGAACTCTTAGCCATTAAATGGGCATTTGAAGAGTGGCGCCACTTCCTGGAGGGGGCTAGGCACCAGGTAACGGTCCTTACCGACCACAAGAATCTGGTTTTCCTAGAATCTGCCCGGAGGCTAAACCCGAGACAAGCTCGATGGGCGTTATTTTTTACCAGATTCAATTTTTTGGTTACCTATAGGGCTGGGTCTAAAAATATTAAGGCTGATGCACTGTCGCGTAGCTTCATGGCCAGCCCTCCTTCGGAGGAAGATCCTGCTTGTATTTTGCCTCCAGGTATAATCATTTCCTCGATCGATTCTGATTTAGTCTCTGATATTGCTGCTGATCAAGGTGCAGCTCCCGGGAACCTTCCTGAGAACAAGCTGTTTGTTCCCCTGCAATTCCGGCTAAGGGTACTTAGGGAAAATCATGACTCCGCACTATCTGGCCATCCAGGCACCCTGGGTACCAAACACCTCATTACCAGAAATTATTGGTGGCCTGGGTTGCCTAAAGACGTTAAGGCCTACGTCGCCGCTTGTGAGGTTTGTGCTAGGTCCAAGACTCCCAGGTCCCGACCAGCGGGCTTACTGCGTTCGTTGCCCATTCCCCAGAGACCTTGGACACATATCTCCATGGATTTTATCACCGATTTGCCTCCATCCCAAGGCAAGTCGGTGGTGTGGGTGGTGGTGGACCGCTTCAGTAAGATGTGCCACTTTGTGCCCCTCAAGAAACTACCCAACGCCAAAACGTTGGCTACCTTGTTTGTCAAACACATCCTGCGTCTCCATGGGGTCCCTGTCAATATTGTTTCGGACAGAGGGGTACAATTTGTTTCATTGTTTTGGAGAGCCTTCTGTATGAAGTTGGGGATTGATCTGTCCTTCTCCTCTGCCTTCCATCCTGAAACCAATGGCCAAACGGAGAGGACTAATCAATCTCTAGAACAATACTTAAGGTGTTTTGTCTCTGACTGTCAATTTGATTGGGTCTCTTTCATTCCCCTCGCCGAATTTTCCCTTAATAACCGGGTCAGTAACTCGTCAGGGGTCTATCCTTTTTTTTGTAATTTTGGGTTTAATCCACGGTTCTCCTCCGTTTCACCTGGTAGTTCCAACAATCCCGAGGTAGAGGTCGTTCATCGGGAACTGTGCACAGTCTGGGCCCAGGTTCAGAAAAACCTAGAGGTGTCCCAGAGCGTACAAAAAACTCAGGCTGATAGAAGACGTTCTGCTAACCCCCTGTTTATGGTCGGGGATCTGGTGTGGTTGTCGTCTAGGAACTTGCGTCTCAAGGTTCCGTCCAAGAAGTTTGGTCCCCGGTTTATTGGGCCGTATAAGGTCATTGAGGTCCTCAATCCTGTCTCCTTCCGGCTGGAGTTACCCCCGTCTTTTCGGATACACGACGTGTTTCATGCCTCCCTCCTCAAACGCTGCTCCCCGTCCTTGGCTCCCTCGAGGAGACCTCCTGTTCCCATCCTCACCCCGGAGGGGGTGGAATTCAAGGTGGCCAGGATTGTGGACAGCAAGATGGTCCAAGGCTCCCTCCAGTACCTGGTCCATTGGAGAGGATACGGGCCCGAGGAGAGGACTTGGGTACCCGCCCGGGATGTTCACGCTGGGGTATTGGTCAGGAGGTTCCACCTGCGTTTCCCCAGTAAGCCAGGTCCACTTAGAAAGGGTCCGGTGGCCCCTCATAAAAGGGGGGGTACTGTAAAGGATCTGCCAGGCACAGCTTCGGGGTTAACTCCCAGAACTAATCAGTCAGCACCTGAGAATACATCCCTGAGACTGACTCCTGCTTCCACCATTCAGGCTGGCAGGCTTAGGAGTGGGAGAGCCTATTGTAACCTGGCCAGACTCAGCTAGCTCCCGCCCTCGGTCTATTTAAGCCTGCACTTCCTGTCCCTCGGTGCTTGTTATTGCTTGTGTTTCTTTCCTTGTGGTTTCCTGGCCAAGCTACAGCTCCTGCTATTTTTGATCCTGCTCCATACAGACCCTGGCTTACCGACTACTGTTCTGCTTTTCGTTTTGTACCTCGCACACTCCTGGCTTGACTCGGCTCGTTCACCACTCTGGTTGCTCACGGTGTTGCCGTGGGCAACGGCCCCTTTTCCTTGCTTGTGTTCCTTTGTATGTTTGTCGTGTTTGTCGTGCACTTACTGAGCGCAGGGACCGCCGCCCAGTTGTACCCCGTCGCCTAGGGCGGGTCGTTGCAAGTAGGCAGGGACAGAGTGGCGGGTAGATTAGGGCTCACTTGTCCGTCTCCCTACCCCCTGCCATTACATACAGTTTTTGTTTTTTAGCATAGAACAAGAGTGATATGAGAGATCTGACAGCAACAGTAGGTATAATTTCTTCTAGCAATAATAAAATACATTCTGGGTTCAAGTATACAAGGGAGTCCTACCTTAAGTTCAAGGAATTCTAATACCTCAGCCCAAAAATTATTAATAATCGGACATTCCCAGCACATATGTAGGAAAGAGCACTTAGCTCCGTGGCACCGTGGACAGACAGAAGTAGGTATACGTCCCATTCTAAATAATTTGGAAGGGGTGTAATAAGTTTGGTGGAAAAAATTCAATTGAGTAAGTCGGTCTCTTGTGGATATCAAGGGACCTGTTAAAGCGGATAGAACTTCTTTATGATCGTCTGTAGACACAGAGGAAAGAGTCTGAGACCAACGATCCAAGGCTCTATCAAGTTTTTTAAGAAGATACATTTAACAATATCCCATAAAGTGTGGATAATGGCTTAGCCAACATCTCCCGCGTCACCCAATCCCCCACCAGGGATGTACAGAGTCTAACTTTATATCCTGCAAACTGCGACCAAAGAGCATGTCTAAGCTTGTAATAGCGGAACCTGAGATTTGTCGGGATCTGGTGCTTGGACCGAAGTTGTGCAAAAGTAGCTACCTTATCATCCACTACTACATCTTCCTAGGTCAATATACCAGGGTTGCCCATTTGCTAGGGTTAGGGAGGCCCCTCAACTGCGGTAGAAGTGAGTTATAAAAAAAGTGGTGTCCTAGGTGACGAGGACTCCTCTTCTGAATCAAAGAGTAATAAAGATCTTAGCCAGACCTTCAGAGTGGTTTTCATTGAGATTGTGAGTGCGTGTACCGGAGGGGGTGGCCTGTCTATATATAGAGTTCACCAGGGCTTTATAGGAACCGAGAAGTGAAGCTCCCAGCTCAGTACAGGGATTAAAGTCTCTATGGGTAAACCCCCACCAAATATACACCAGTTGGCTGGCAAGAAAGTAGAGGTATAAATTCAGGAGGGCCAGTCCACCCTGCGCAGTGGGTAACTGTAGTGTGGCCAGGGCGATTCTAGGTGTACCCCCTGCCCAAATAAAAGATCTAAGATCCTTATCAATGTTGTAGGACAGGGATAATGGAAACCACACTGGAGAATTGTGAAAGAGATATAAGAATCTTGGTAGGGACTTCATCTTAATCAAATTAATTCTGACAGTAACTGTGAGGGGGAGGTGTTTCCATCTATCAAAGTCTGTTGTACCAAAGGAGTGATATTATCCGGTATAAAGGTATCAATATCTGAGCTAATAACTATACCCAGATGGGTAATTTTATCTGCACATTGTAATGGAGAAGGGAGTAGAATGGCTCTAGCCGCAATGTCTATTGCCATTATTAAGGATTTGGACAAATTCACACAGAGGCCAGAGAAAGACGCAAATAAATTAAATAGGGACAACTTCGCCTGTAAAGATGGACCTGGATCATTCAGGAATAGTAGCGTATCATCTGCATAGAGAGACATGTTCCTCCTTTTCACCCATCTCAAAACCCTTTATATCAGGAGAGGCTTTTATAGCTAATGCTAATGACTCAATAGCCAACGAATAGAGGGAAGGGGATAGTGGGCAACCTTGTTGGAAGTATAATAACTACACCCATCGGATAAATCTGGGTCTAAGTCCAAATTTACCTAGCACAGACCACAGATAAGACCACTCTACCGAGTCAAATGCCTTCTCAAGATCAAACGAAGCCACTATTCTGGAGCCACTGGACCTTACAGTAGATGATATATTATTGAAGAGCCTTCAAAGCTTAACATTTGTGGCCTTTCCTGGCATGAAACCAGATTGGTCTGGATGAATAAGATGAGAAATTACTTTTTTGCAGACGCATTGCCAATATTTTGGCCAATATTAGAATATCGAAATTAAGGAGTGAAATAGATCGGTATGAGCCACAATCTGTAGGATCTTTTACAAGGTTTGGGGATGAATACTATGAGTCTCTCTCATAGACGGGGGGAGGGTGTTATTCCCATTCAAGGACTGAAAAAGGTTGAGCAAATAAGGTGCAATTAGTTAAACATGCAATTTATACCACTCTATGGGCAAACCATCTGAACCTGGGGTTTTCCAGTTTGGAAAGGATCTAATAGCCTCAGTAATTTCCTCTATAGTCAGGTCAACTTCCAGCAAATCAACATCCTCCCTATCCAGAGTGGGGAATACAGTAGTGTATAAGAATGTCTCTAGCTCAGACTGAGTACTTGAGACCTTAGAGGAGCATATGTAAATCAGAGTAAAACTTAACAAAGGTGTCATTAACCCCTTAATGACCAGCCTATTTTAAACCTTAACCCCTTCCCGCTCCTGGAGGTACTATTAGGTCATGGTAGCTGTAGCGTTTTCTCTCAATGACCTAATAGTACTTCACGGGAGGAACGGCGATTTCGGCCGTCTTCCCGATACATACAGGAGCTGTGACAGCTGCTTTCTCGTACAGCAGTTGCTGCAGCTCCTATAACGGGGACCGACTGCTGTGTCCCCGCTGATTAACCCCTTAAAAGCCGCGTTCAATAGTGATCGGGGCTTTTTAGTGGTTAAACCACCGTCGACGGCCCGCTACATGATAGCGGGCAGCGATGGTTGCTGTCGCAACCGGTCGCCTAATAATGGTGTCCGGCTATGCCATCTACCGAAGCCTAGTGGGTCCTGACAGTAAATAAAAAGGAGGCCTGAAAATCCCCTAGGTGCTCCTTTGCTTCGGAGGCCGGTGCTTCAGTCCTTTACCACACTAGGGCCACACATGGGGTATTTCTCAAAACTGAAGAATTGATTGTGGCAATACAAAATTTATATAGATTTTGTATGTTTTACTACTTTTACACAGTAAAAACAGTTTTTTTTTAAAAATTATTTGTTTTTGCCATGTTTTAAGAGCCATCATTTTTTTATTTTTACACCGATGCAGCTGTATGAGGGCTTGTTTTTTTGTGGGACAACTTCTAGTTTTTAGTGGAGTACATACGACTTTTTGATCACTTTTTATCACATTTTTATGAAGGCAGGATGAACAGAAAACAGAAACTCTGGTATTGGTTTTTATTAAATTTTTTACGGAGTGTACCGTAAGGGTTAAATAACATAATAGCTTTATAGGTGGGGTCGTTACAGACGCGGTAACACCAAATATGTGTAATGTTTTACATTATTTTTTGCTTTTTCGTATTAAAGTATTTTATAAGGGAAAAAGTGGGGTTTTACATTTTTTGGATTTGGGATTTTTATTTATTTATTATGAACTTTATTAAACTTTTTGATAACTTTATTTTTAGTGCCACTATTCGATCTTCTGATCGCTTTTATAATACACTGCAATACTTCTGTAAGGTGCCTGTCTGTGTAAAACTGACAGGCGCCTGTTAGGTCATGTCTCAGGCATGGCCTAGCAGGCATCCACTACAGGCAGACCTTCCCTTCAAAACCACTTGGATGCGGCGCGGGATGGATATCAACATCGATCTCACCCATTTAACTTCTTAGATGCGCTGCATCTAAGAAGTTAAGGGGGTGAGATCGATGTTGATATCGATCCTGCCTGTTAGAGCAGGTGCCTTGCTGTCTTTAGACCGCTCAACACTCGCTTTAGCCGGCCCAGGACACCCGTGCCGAGCTTATGTCACAGCGCCGTGAAAAGGCGGCGCTCTGGCATAAGTATCCTTAATAGCCACCGTGAATAGGCGTATTGGTGGACATTAAGCGGTTAATGGTCAGAGGGTCACTAACGGGCATGCCAGTACTAGAGGTGACTTCCAAGATTTGGTTAGAGTTGGTGTCCTCTCTAGCCAAGAAAGCCAACAAAAGACCATTCTTATCCCCTTGTTCAACAACAGGGGGTTGGGAATACAATATTTTCTTTCTGGTGAGCTCAGTCAATAAAAGGGTATATTCACGTTGCTTTGCTGAGAAGGCAGTAAAGACAGGAGTCTCTAATCCTGAGATACTCCTCCTCCGCAACAACCAGCTTAGTCTCTAAAACCGTACGTTGTTCAGCCTGACCCGTCCTATGTGAGGATATTGCACGTATAATCACCACTCTGTTATATGCCTTAAAGGCGTCCCATATTAGATTGCTATGAGCTGTACCTGAATTAATATTCTAAAATTCCGCAATTTCTCTTTCCAAGGAGGTTGCAACTTCAGCACAGGAGAGCCGTAGAGGACTCAATCTCCAGCTCTTGCGCCTTGCAACTTCAGGTAGTCCCAAAGTGACCATGAGGGGAGAGTGGTTCGAAGTTCCTCGAGGGAGGTACTGTGCATCTATGATAAATACTAAAGAAGCATCATTGCCGAATGCCAAATCTATTCTGGAGAACGACCTATAGGTGGGTAAGTGGCATGAATAAGCTATAGAATGAGGGTAGCGAGTCCGCCAAATTTCCTTTAAATTATATGTTGCGGCCTAGTAAGCTATGGGGGTATCAAAGCCAAGGACTCTCCCCCAGTTTATCTAATTAAGAGCACATCAAAAGATTAAAATCCCCGAGAAGCAGAAGAGGAACAGAACCAAACTCTGCTACCAGCAGAATTATATCAGGAAGCAGCTGGACGGTGGCAAGATGAGGATTGTAGACATTCACTATAATAAAGGACGTAAAATGTAGCTGACTTGACAACACAATGAACCTCCTTTTAGGATAAATTTTAACAGACGTAACATTAAATTGCAAAGATTTGTGGACCAGCAAAGAGACCCCGCAGGAGTAATTAGAATAAGAAGCATGATAACCATGTCTGACCCATGGTCGCGCAAGAGTTCGCAATTTGGGATCAAGCAAATGAGTTTCTCAGAAAAGTACAATCTGCGGCTAGTATGTGGATAGGAAATTAAAGACTACGGACCGTTTAAATTTGTCATTAAGTCCCCGCACATTCCAGAAGATCATTATAAAATGGTGTAACGTCTCAATGAATGAAATTTAGGTCAGAACAGACCCGGATGGTAACAATACACAGGGGTGGAACATAGAGGCTATGTCCCCTTTGGGAATTTCCAACTACATCACACCCAGAGATCAGTTCACCAGTCCACATGATCAAAAAATTTACATATGGAAATTCAGGGAGCTACAGTGGAGCTATCTACAAAAAGGGGGGTGGTGCCATATATGGAGGTGGGGCGTGCTATCTACAAGAGAGCTGTGTGGCACTACCTACCAGGGTGCTGTGTGGCACTACCTACAAGGGGGTGTGTGGCACTACCTACAAAGGGGCTATGTGGCACTACCTACAGGGGCTGTGTGGCACTATCTACAGGGGGCAACTGTAATGGCTGGCTGATATTCATTTTAGTGAGAGCAGTGGGCTGATGGTCATTTTACTGTGAGTGGGGGCTGATGGTCATTTTACTGTGAGTGGGGGCTGATGGTCTTCAAATGGTTTCCACCTGTGACCTCCAATTGATATTAATAGGAGGCAGAAAAAACCTGTGGTGCTCGTTTGGGTGCTTTTTTGCCTGCGCCTTTTGCATTAGCTACAACGGCTTAAAAAAACGCAGGCAAAAAAAAACACAAAAAAAACAAACATCTAATAATTCAAAATCTGCCTCAAAATTCCATCAGGAATTTTCTGCCTTACAAAAAATGCTGTGTGAACATACCCTAAGAGTGTAGTGCTTGTTTTTAGCTGTTTTCTGTCTTTCTATAAACAATTTTTGGGTATAGAAGTGTACTCCTTGTCAAACCACAGATCATTCTCCAACAAAAGCTGTGTCACTTTCTTGAGAAGTAACCAGAAACTCGTGGTCTGGACTGCATATAGACTTTGCAAGTCCAGTCGAAGGACAGACATTTTTCCTTGTTGTTGACTCCTTTTCCAAGTGGTTAGAAGCTGTACCAGTATCCTCTGCCACAACAAGTACTGTCATACAAAATCTAAGAAGGCTGTTTGCAATTTAAGGATTACCTGCTACAATTGTGTCAGACAATGGGCCACAATTTACATCCACAGAGTTCAAAGTGTTTATGGAAAATAATCTTATTCACCATGATACAACAGCTCCATTTCATCCATCTTCAAATGGACAAACAGAGTGCATGGTTCAGACCAGTGGTGTAACTATAGGGGTCGCAATTGCTTACGGCCCCCCACACCACATTAATGAAAAGTTACAAAAGTTAATATAGTAACTGGGGCCTATGTAATAAACTACATGGGCCCCCATTACTATAGTAGCTGACAATACCTACATTCCTCCTTCCGGAGCGCAGTGGCGGTCCTGACGTTACAGCGGTGTGCGCAGCACATGACGTCACAACGCTATGCCCTGCGCACAACATCCTGACCCTGGATAGAGTAAGGACCTCCGCTGCGGCCGAAGAGGAGGGTAAGTTCAATATGACTGTCTGCTGGAGATGATAGGTCGCGGTCCGACTGCCGGGACCCCCAACAATCAGCTGTTTTTGAGGGGGTGCAGCACTCATACGAGCGCTACTTCCACTTCATTCCGATCACTTTCTCACACTGAATCGCCAACACGGACGTATCAGCGATTCAGTGTGAGCAAGTAAGGGAAATGAAGGGGGAAGCAGTGCTTGTACGAGTGCTGCACCCCTTCAAAACAGCTGATTGGCAGGGGTCCTGGGAGTCGGACCCCAACCCATCAGCTATTGATGGCCTATCCTGAGGATAGGCCATCAATGTTCAGGGACTGGACAACTTCTTTTAAGCCTAACATGTGGTAAGCTTACATACAGGGCCCCAGCAGACAGTAATCTTATACTGTATAAGATTACTGTCCACTGGACCCTGTATCTAAGCCTCCCTAGTGCCATCTCTTAGGCTTAGATACAGGGTCCAACAAACAGTATCACACCTGCAGATGGGCCCTGTATTTAAGCCTTATGTGTTAGGCTGTGTTCACATCACCGTTGCACTTCCGTTGAGGCTGGGAAAGCCCAAAAACGGGGGGACCCTACGTCATTTAAAAAAAAAAATACTTGGAAAGAACGATGTGGGGTTCCCCCATTTTTATAACCAGCCAGATACAACACAGCAGCAGCAGGCTAGCATTACCAGGGTGGGAAGGGCCACTGTTTTTGGGCTTTCCCATTCTAATAATACCAGCCTGCGGCCGCGCCAATACTCAACCATCACTACAGATGGCCGGGTACTGAATCGTACCCTGCTCTTCCTGATACCAATGGTAGCGGTGGGTCCCGGGGTTATAATGGGGGTTAATGTTAGCCTCTTCATATCTAACAATAAACCCCGCCTTAGTAATGGGCGTTGTCAGTGAGCCAGCGGCCATTACTAAGGCGATAGTAATAAAGTTTAGAAAAATACAAAGACATAGAAAAATATTTTATTGAACTAAAAATCCCACACACAACCCTCGTTATCCATTTTATTGAGAATAAAAAAAAAAACGTTATCGAAGTAGTCCTCGAATCCGAAGTAGTCCAACAACCGAACTTGTAAAAAAACACAAACACACGAAAAAAATTAGTAAAACGTAAAAAAGAAAAACAATTAATATTCTAACCTTTCCTGGGTCCAGTGCTGGGTCCTATGTCTAATCCTATTATATGTGATATTGTCCGCTGAGCCACGGTATCTAATCCTATCATGTGTGATACCTTCTTCTGGGCATTATATCTAATTCTGTCATGTGTGATACTGTCTGCTGGACCTTATATCTAATCATATCATGTGTGATACTGTCTGCTGGGCCTTATATCTAATCCTATCATGTGTGATACTGTCTGCTGAGCCACTGTATCTAATCCTATCATGAGTGATACTGTCTGCTGGGCCTTATATCTAATCCTATCATGTGTGATACTGTGTGCTGAGCCACTGTATCTAATTCTATCCATAGCTATAGGGTCATAGGGCTATATATATGCTGTCTCCTATATACACATATACATACACGCACATTTTTTGGAGGGTATATGTATTGGGGCTATTTCCCCTGGCGTTTCAAGACCTTAGCGACGACCCTGGCTGCTAGTGCTGCATCGTTGGGTCACTTAGTAGACCCAGCGATGCCGGTGAAGGCTATGAGCCCTCGGCCATGAGAAGTTTAGGGGTGGGCAGGAAGAACCTTTGCATCGGGGTCCATGAGCCTTTAGCTACACCCCTGGTTCAGACTACTAAAGATGCTTTAACCCGTTAGTGACCGACCCATCGTGTTTCTACGTCGGTCACTAACGGGCCTTATTCCGATGCCATAGACTTTTTACGTCGCGGCATCGGAATAAGTTTACAGAGCAGGGAGCTGTCAAATCTCCCTGCTCTCAGCTGCTAGAGGCAGCTGAGGGCTGGGAGCGTCCCTGCTCTGCCGTGTGAGATCGATATTAGTATTGATCTCACACGTTTAACCCCTCAGATGCGGTGCTCAATAGCGAGCACCGCATCTGAGTTGTTTTGGAGAGAGGGAGGGAGCTCCCTCTCTCCCCCACCGACACCCGGCGATACGATCGCCGAGTGTCTGTGTCTCTAATGGCATGACCTAGCAGATGCCTGTCCGTGTTAAACGGACAGGCAGTAATATACTTCAATACAAAAGTATTGCAGTGTATTTTAAATGCGATCACAGAATCGCATATTATAGTCCCCTAATGGGACTAGTAAAAAAGTGAAAAAAAAGTATAATAAAGTTAATTTAAAAAAAAATGTGAAAAAAAATGAAAAACCCAGCTTTTCCCCTTACAAAATGCTTTACTATTAAAAAAACAAAATAAAGTTAAAAAGTTACACATATTTGGTATTGCCGAGTCCGTAACAACCCTGACTATAAATCTATTACATTATTTAACCCGCACGGTGAACGCCGTAAAAAAAATAATAAAAAACTATGGAAAAATTGCTGTTTTCTGTGAATACTGACTTTAAAAAAATGTAATAAAAAGTGATTAAAAAGTCGCATCTACTCCAAAATGGTACCAATAAAAACTACAAGTCGTCCCGCAAAAAAAAAGCCCTCATACAACCGCATCGGCAAAAAAGTAAAAAGGTTACGGCTCTTCAAATATGGAGACACAAAAACAAATAATTTAGAAAAAAAAGAGTTTTTACTGTGTAAAAGTAGTAAAACATACAAAAACTATACAAATTTGGTATCGTTGCAATCGTAACAACCCGCTGAATAAAGTTACTGTGTTATTTATACCACACGGTAAACGGCGTAGATTTAGGACGCAAAAAAGAGTGGCGAAATTTCAGATTTTTTTCTATTCCCCCCCAAAAAAAAGTTAATAAAAGTTAATCAATAAATAATATGTACCTAAAAATGGTGCTATTAAAAAATACAACTTGTCCCGCAAAAAACAAGACCTTATACAGCTAAATAAGAAGGTTATAGCTCTTGGAATGCGACGATTGAAAAGCGTAAAAAATAGCTTCGTCATTAAGGTCCAAAATAGGCTGGTCATTAAGGGGTTAAAGAGAATAGTTGCAGGACATTGGAATAACAGACTGGCAAATTTTCTACTACAACAACATGTGACACCAGCTCCAGTACAGGATGCAGCCCTGTAGAACTGCTGATGGACAGGAGGATCAAGACTTCTTCCTGATCTCACATCTGAATTGCAAAATAAAGAGCCAGACTGTCTAAAAAATATAACTCCTCATCCACAAGGCATTTTCAGGAGGGTGATAGTGTGTATCATAGAAACTGTGCAATGGGACCAAGATGGATACCAGCAACTGTAGTGGAAACTGCAGGATCCGTGTCTTACAAAGTAAGAACTACTGATGGTCATCTTTTAAGGAGGCACAGGGCCGCCATCAGAAATTTCTGGGCCCCATACAGCCAAGGAGTCTAGGCTCCCACCCCCACTATTGGGGAGGGCGCAAAGTAAATGGATGGGAGGTAGGGCAACGGTGAAAATCAAACTAGTAGGGTCTCTTTGGAGGGGCAGGGCAGAGACAGCTGGTGGATATCAGGGGGCAAGGTGGAGAGACTAAGTGCCAGGGCTCGGGGGGCGAAGGAGGAGGGGATTTCTGGGAGAACAGAAAGTGGCAAGGGTGGGAGGGTGGCCAGGGGGAGACGCAACCTGTTAGGGACTCTGTGGAGGAACAGGGAAGAGACAAGGACTTTGCGGGGGGTAAATATGGAAACAGTGTGTGTGCAGAGAATCTGGTTGCAGGGGGGCAACATAAGTAAAAATTATTGCACAGAAGCTGCTGCCTGTACACAGCAGAGTCACTCACCAAGATGTAGTTCTGGAAGGCTGCAGTCCCTAAGATCTCCCACTGCCGTGGCACACCTTGATGATTTTTTGTCGCCTTCTCTTCTCACGCATCACACACGTCCTCTGTGTAAACACCACACGACAAAATAAATTTAGACCCCAGACTTCTAATAATTTCATTCCCAAAACCAGAAAAAAATCCAGACACTAGATCAGACCTCTTAAATGGGCTTTTATGGTCTATCTAGTGAATATGGGATTTGATAACAAAACATTTGTTGATGGGGATTATCTGCTGAGACTCTGTGGGGGAGATGTCCAATTTTCTATGGGTGCCTCTATATAACTACATGGGATTACATCTCTATGGTAAGCGAGGAGTGACAGTAGGTGGCTTTGTGGTGGAGGCAGGGAGGTGCGAGGTAACATGGCCTCTGTAAGGGGAAGAAGGCTGTAGCAAGGGAGAGATGCCAAGTGGCAGGGAGTAGACACTACGTGGCATGAGCAAGTGACACACAGATTAAGGGGCTCTGTAGGTGAGAGGGCAATGAGGAGACACCTCGGCACAGGCTTTGTGGGGGAGCGCAGGTGGCACACAGTTGGTCACAGGGGCTTTGTTAAGATAAAATAATTTGCTTGGGCTGTGTGTGGAGGGAGGCCGGGTCAAAAAAAACCATAAACATACATTACAAAAATTATATGAATCATATCTTCTCCACCCCCTTAGGTATTATCCCACTGCCCACCTCAGGTTTGAAGGATATGTAAACCTTTGAATGTGTTTTTTTGTTTTTAATTTTTTTTATCAGTCTGTGCTACTTTCCAAATACTTTTTATTAAAAACATTTTTTACTTCATGAGATACAGCTGCTTTGTATCCTGTATACAGAGCAGCTGTATTGTGCACTGAAACCTTTATCTGTCAGGTCCACGGGACTGACGTGTTCAGTGTCAGCGGGTCCTTTGTGTCTCTGTTCATAATTTGATTACAGATTTGATCGATAACAGGTGGATCCTGAATGGCCGACACTGAACCCGTCAGTCCCCCGGATATGACGGATACAGTTCTCATCGCACAATACAGCTGCTCTGTATACAGGATACAAAGCAGCTGTATCTCAAAAAGTTTAAATAAAAGTATTTACAAAGTTTCATAACACACTAATAAACTTTTTATTAAAAAACCAAACAAACGTTTTCAGAGGTGTACATAGCCTTTAAGATATCTCCCCCTCCCCCAGGTATCCTCTCCTTCCGCTACCCCTCCCTTAAGATATTCTCTTTTCCCCCAGTTATCATCCCCCTAGTATAATGTCTCCTTCAGTGTCATCCACCCTCCATTATTGTCTCCTACCAACTGCATCATCATTTCTCTCCCCACCCAATAACATCTCCCTGCCCCCATTGTAATCTAACCCCCCCATAGAAAGCAAGTGTCTTACCCAGGTCTGTATGATATCCTCCGGACACTGAAGCACCGCATTGTATCACTAGCAGCAGCTCTACCACGGCTCTTATCTCCTGTGCTGCGTAACGTGGCAATAAACCTGTCTACTCCCTCCGCTTTTACACAGCACAGAAGATAATAGGTAAGAACTGCTGCTAGTGATACAAGACTTTGAAGCAGTGCTGAGAGGATATAGTACCGACATGGGTAAGACATTGCTTTTTATTGGGGGGATATGATGTGAGGCTCCGGGCAGCAGCAGCCTGACACAGACCACAGACATTACATACTCACTGTGTCAGAAGTCTTCTGCTGCTGCTGCTGCTGCTTGATGCCTCCACTGGATTCAAACCTCCCGCTGCCTTCACGACGTCTCCCCTCCTTGTCTTCTCCACACACACTGTCACGCCGCTGTAGAGGAGGAGAAGGGGGCGGGCACTATATGAATAGCGGGCTCTTATGATTTTACTTTGATGTAAGTAACGGGCCCCGGCTCCATGATGGGACCTGTTCCATTCACCAAAGTGAAATCATAAGGGCCCCACTGCTGTGAGCAAATTAATTCCATCAGTGAAGAGCAGGCAGCCGTTTTTTTTAAATTTATGACCGGGCCCCTGACGGCAATACCGACAGTACCGCCAGTACTGCCCTGGTGGCGGCCATGAGGAGGCATATAGACCAACTAAGAAGCAGAGTAGAGGATTGTATATCACCTGCTATTGAAAGTAATCCTGACACTAAGGTACCAACAGTTCATAGTGATACCTTACATCCCACTGACCCTCCTCTTATCCAACAAGAGAAACAATCTTCTCCACCATCAGATGTACCTCAGGATAATGGACCACATGTAAAGGACACTTCAAATGAGACTATTCCTTCACATTCATCAGACCGTCCAAAACGCGTTATTCATCGCCCCAGTTAATTACATAATTATGTTATCTAAGAGGGGGGGATTGTAATGTATTGACTGTTATGTCTGTCCAGTGTCACTAGATGGCCCTGTAACTAGTTAAATAAAGTAATGTCAGTTATTTGTATGTGCGTTCTCATATATGTAGACTTGTTGGTATTTATTCTCATTCTCCATTTTTGTTAACCAGTAAAAAAAACATATATTGTTTTTTTCGCATCGTTGTCATTTTCAATAATTATTCATTAATAAACATTACACCTACTTATATAAAAATCTGTGGTGCGCAGCGGAAACAACACAAAAGGTGTGCGACTTTTCTATGCCAGAAAACTGACATAAAATGTTAATAAATTACTCCCTATGACTTAGACTTATCACCTCCCTCGCAAGTTACTTTAATAAGAATAGTACTTTAGGGGTACAGTGACATTAAGTGGGCGGTTTAGTTGTGGTTGCATTGGAATATATTGGGGGAATAGATTTGGTAGTCAAACCTATTATGAATGGATATAAACTGGATTTGCTCCTCTAAACATAATTATGACATCATCAATGGTCATCGTGGTGCCTGGACAACCGATGATGTCACAATACCACCTGTATGGAATGGCTGTAGCAGCAACAAATGTCAACCACTTCTCTCTTGGTTTAGAGAAAGCGACATTTAGAATGAGAATCACAGCGATTACTTTCGTTTTATTTTCTCTTATTGTCCATGGACATGGGATGCCATTAAAGCCAGGAAACGGTAAAGAAGATTTCACTTATACTAATGTCTTGTTAATGTATTTCATTTATTGAAGTGTTATTTTGTATTCTTTATTAGGTTACAATTCAGCAATTTCTTTCATAATGTCTTCTATCCACACAGGTCAATGCTGTACCTGATCTCACTTCTAGACAATAAATGTTCTGGGGTTTTCATTATAAACTATTTCTTTCATTTACAGGATCCAAATATTCAGAGGAACTTCCTGTGACAAGGAGACCGCCTGACATCAAAGAAGGTAAATGTCTACTGAGTATTATCCAATAATATGTATAATTACACTTATATCTAAGTCTCTGATCATGTATATTATATATAGAGAGAAAATCCAATTGAAGTTCTGTACACATATCTGTAACAGTTTATTAAAAATGGATGCCGTGTAGAAATGGAGTTAATAAGCAGATAACATGCTTCTAATAACACAGCTCCACCTGCTGGTGAATGAGAGAATGACAATATGTTCTCATACTAAATATATTCACCTATTTTACAAGCACATAATTCATTTATTTATTTCTGTTACTTATATAGCGCCATCACATTCTGCAGCGCTGTACAGAGGTCCTCACTTACTGTCCCCATTGGGGCTCACAATCTAAATTTCCTATCACGTAGTATAGAATGGGGGGATTTGAATTGCAGATTACTTATTCTGATTTATCATAATTCAATTTTTAACATGTCAATTTGCTTTACCCATTGTCCCTTAATAATGAGCAGATTGACCCTCTGACCTCTGGTCACAGGCAAATGTCACTGTAAATCTCAGATGCAATTTATAGTCTGACTTCCTTGTGTTTCTGGTTTTATACATCTCTTTTTACTTTTGTAGATAATGGATTTGCTGACTGGATCCGCAAAACTGCAGATCTCTGCTGGAATTCAGGTAGTGGAATCTCTGCATTTGCTTTACTTTTTACAATATATATTTAAAGTGTACCTCCACTGTTAGCGCTATTAGATTCTATAGCGCTGGTGGCTGTTCTGGATACGGGAGCCATGGTGACGAGCAGGTCGCTCTGTCTCCCACTGAAGGGTTATGAACAGCCGGCAGAATGGACTTTACATAGTCCGGGCTGCTGCTAGAAGCAAGATAGCAAATACAAGTGATGTAGAATATAGACTATAATGCCCCCTCCTGCACTATAACCGCTTTTCACTGAAAGTGGAGGTACACTTTAATTATATATATCATATACAAATTTACCCCTTGTCTTATATTTAGAATAAATAATAATTAGCTCACACATTTTATGTTTCCTAAATGTCTGATGTGTAAAATATTTGTAAAATGAATAATCTTTGTTTTTTCTCACTTCATTTCTTTTTCCCCAGTGATTCCAGGGAGGCCGATATTGAGCAGAGTAATTGTGGCCGGAATATTTTTTCTCCTCATCGCCCTGCTGCTCAGACTATGGCTCTTCTTCTGTGTTTAGTAAGTTTACTCAATTATCCCTTCATGAGACATTTATAGGGACATTTATAAACACTGCTCCCCATCCCCCAAGCTTTAGCTTAACCCCTTAGCGCACCAGGACGTACCGGTACGTCCTGCATTGAAGTGCTTTAAGGCACAGGGACGTACCGGTGCATCCTGGCTAAAAACTGTCACCCTGTCAAATGACAAGGTGACAGAACTGTGCCGTCAACTGTTTATGACAGTTGACCGGCACAGTAAGACGGCAGGGGACCATTCACAGCGGTCTCCTGCCGGCGATCGCTGTGATTGGTCAGTCAAAGCAGACTGACCAATCACAGCTCCATGACGTAAGGTATGTGATCAGCTTGAGCCAGCGCTATCACCGCCGGTAATCAGATGTCCGGCACCCCTCTGCAACGGCCAGGACCGGAGCTAGGCTCCGATCCAGCCGATTAACTCCTTCGATGCATCGACCAACGCGATCGATGCATCGAAGTGTCTTGTAGCCTGTCGGCAACCACGATGGTTGCCACGGGCGCGGGTGTCAGCTGTTTGTCACAGCTGACATTGTGCTCTAACGGCCAGGACCGGAGCTAGGCTCCGATCCGGCCGATTAACCCCTTAGATGCAGCTATCGCTGCATCTAAGTGATTAGATCGCACGCTATGGTTGCTAATGACAACCATCGGCACACGCGGGTGTTCCGATGGTTGCTATGGCAACCGTAGCCTAACAATCGCTTCCTAGTACGGAAGCCTATTAGGCCCCGCCGGGAGGCGAAGCCTAATAGGCTTGCTGTCAGTGAATAGCTGACAGCTCTAATACACTGCACTATGTAGGTAGTGCAGTGTATTAGAATAGCGATCAGGGTTCATGCCTTCAAGTTCCCTAGTGGGACACAAAAAAAAGGTAAAACAAGTTAATAAAAATGTTGTAAAAAAGTTAAAAAAAATACGTTTCATGAAAAAAATAAGTTGCAAAAAACACTAACAGCCTTTTTTCCTATAATAAGTCTTTTATTATAGGAAAAACATAAAAACATAAAAAAAAGTACACATATGTGGTATCACCGCGTCCGTAATGACCCAAACTATAAAAATATCACGCTATTTTACCCGTACGGTGAACACCGTAAATTTTTTTAATAAAAAACGATTCCAGAATCGCTGTTTGTTAGTCACAACCCCTCGCAAAACAGAATAAAAAAAGGGATCTAAAAGTTGCATGTACCCCAAAATGATACCGTTAAAAACTGAAGCCCGTCCCGCAAAAAACAAGCCCCCCCCCCGCAGCTTTTTTGACGGAAAAATAAAAAAGTTATGGCTCTCAGAATCTGGTGACACAAAAAATAAATTTGAAACAAAAGTGATTTTATTGTGCAGACGCTGCAAAGCATAAGAGAAACTATATACATATGGTATCGCCGTAATCGTACCGACCCGCAGAATAATGTAAAATTGTCATTCATAGCGCATGGCGAACGCCGTAAAAAAAAAATTATAAAAAACATCAGAATTGCAGGTTTTTGGTCACCTTGCTTGCCAAAAAAATTAAATACAAAGTGATCAAAAAAATCGCATGTACCCCAAAATGGTACCAATGAAAATGACAGATTGTCCCGCAACAAATAAGCCCTCACACAGCTCCGGTGGTGAAAACAAAAAAGTTCTGGCTCTCAGAATATGGCGATGCAAAATGTGCAGTGTCCAAAAGCGGATAAGATCAGGCGCCATTTATCAGTGCGACACCGGCCACATATCTGCGGATTATTATAAATTTACCCCATTATTATACCCTCTTATTATGCCCTGATGTTCTCCGCACAGATTACATATACCCCCACATCATAAACTGAAATACCAGCAAAACCCCAAACAAAACTGCCACTAAGCAAAATCTGCGCTCCAAAAGCCAAATGGCGCCTCTCCCTACTGAGTCCCACAGCGTGCCCAACGGGCAGTTTACGTCCACATATATGGCATCGCCATACCCGGGAGAACAATTGAGGTATTTGTCTTCAGTGGCATGAACTGGGCACAAAATATTGTGCACTAAAATGGCATATACCTGTGGAAATTTGCAATTTTCACTTTGCACCATCCACTGAGCATTCATTTATTATAGGAAAAAAAAACTTTTGGGGGGTTTCCACTGTTTTGGCACCACAAGACCTCTTCAAACCTGACATGGTGCCTAACATATATTCTAATAAAATAGAGGCCCCAAAATCCACTAGGTGCTCCTTTGCTTCTGAGGCCGGTATTTCAGTCCATTACCGCACTAGGGCCACATGTGGGATATTTCTAAAAACTGCAGAATCTGGGCAATAAATATTGAGTTGCATTTCTTGGGTAAAACCTTCTGTGTTACAGAAAAAACTGTATTACAAATTAATTTAGTAAAAAAAAATTGAAATTTGTAAATTTCACCTCTACTTTGCTTTATTTCCTGTGAAATGCCTAAAGGGTTAAAAAAAAATCTGAATGTGGTTTTGAATACTTTGAGGGGTGCAGTTTTTAAAATGGGGTGTTTTATAGGGGGTTTCTAACATATAAGGCCCTCAAAGCCACTTCAGAACTGAACTGGTCCCTGAAAAAATTGCCTTTTGAAATTTTCTTGAAAATGCGAGAAATTGCAGCTAAAGTTCTAAGCCTTGTGAGGTCATAGAAAAATAAAAGCACGTTCAAAAAATGATGCAAACATAAAGTAGACATATGGCGGATGTTAACTAGTAAATATCTTGTGTGGTATTACGATCTGTTTTACAAGCAGATACATTACAATTTAGAAAAATGCAGATTTTTGCAAATTTTCTCCAAATTTTTGTGTTTTTTACAAATAAATATTGAATTTAACGACAAAATTTTTTCAGTATCATAAAGTACAACATGTCACGAGAAAACAGTCTCAGAATCGCTTGAATAGGCAAAAGCATTCCGGAGTTATTACCACATAAAGTGACACATGTCAGATTTGCAAAAATAGGCTGTGTCCTTAAGGCCAAAACAGGCTGTGTCCTTAAGGGGTTAAAGTTAGATGGTTACCTGTCTAATATGACAGAATGTAATGGTATCAGGTAGAGACATCCCATCTATGTATTGGAAACAAGGCCAATGTGGTTGTCTGCAGCTCCATGATGGATAGACAGGACAGCTGGAAGGTGCTTATCTGAACCTGTTCCATGTACAGAGGGGACAAAAGTGAAGAAATAAAGAAAGAATTCAGTCTAACCCCATGCAATTTACAATCACACATGCAACATGCCATGGATCCAAAGTAAAGCTCAAGGATGGAGGGGGGGGGGGGGGTTATCATCGGAATGGATTTAGTGGAATTGTTCAATTGAGAACTTTCATAACTTTTTACTTCTAGTTATAAACTAAAACCTGAATATCTAAAAGTACAGAAGGAGCTTCTAGAGGGCAAGAGGATATTCAGGTCGGATTTACTGACCGAAGAGTTTTCGAAGATGCTGCATAGACCAGGTAAGAATAACTGTTTAACTGGGTAAGGCAAAGTAAGGCTTCATTCACATATGCGTTAGTACTTCCATTGTTCTACTCCATCATAAGAAAAGAACAACGAATAATCACAGAAGTGTTGGGTCCGTAGGCCAACACTTAGGCCCCATCGACACGACCGTAAAAAACCTCAGTTTTTGCGGACCGCAATAGCGGTCCGCAAAAACGGAGCCATTCACTTTCATTGAACACTGACACCTTTCCGTAGCGCTACGGAAGGGTGTCCGTGCCGTGGAAATGTTCCGGGAATTATGGAACATGTCTGTTCTTTCGCATTTTGCGGGCCGTGCTCCCATACTTTGTATGGGAGCACGGCCCGAAAATGCGGCTGTCAGTCAGCGGCCGGCCGTGCCCGGGTACGGTCGTGTGCATGGGGCCTTACAGTGCCCGACGAAAAACCCATTGATTTGAATGGTTTCTGTCGGGTTTCTATCATGGTGTCCATTGTTTTACCGTAACAATAGCACAACATGCTGCACTATTTTTCACTGCATTTTGGACCAGATCTGCGATAGAGGCTCGCAACAGAGCCTATAACGCAAATGTGAACATAGCTTAACAAAAGGAAGGTGTTTCCCACAGATTTAACAATCCAACAAATCTATGTTTCTTTTTGCATTTTAAATTCCTAATTATTGATCTTTATTTGTTTTATATTTTAATAGTCCCTAAGAAACAACAAATGATAAAAAAGAAAGGGACATTGAAAAAGGGGATGATGAAGAAGATCAAAGTCGTCACCCTGTACTGAGTCGTATGATGGCAGCATCTAAATACATGGTTGAGAATGAGCTGGCAAAAGAGGTGAGTAGAAGCCAAAGTGCCGATGCGGAGGGAAGAAAAGATATGAAATCTATAAAAGCTGAAAAGGAGAAAGAGGAGAAAGCAATGAAAACTTATGTGGCCAAGATAAAAGTACTTCAATGTCAAAAGCCAAAAAAGTTCAAGACCAAAAAACCTGTGGTCAAAAAAACCAAAAACATCATAGTCAAAAAGGTTAAAAACATTAAGATCAAGAGGAGAAAATGAAATCATCATTGTGCCACAGTAAAAACATCACATTCCTAACATCAAAATCCTCTAAGACCTCCATATGACATCTGAATATTCCCACCACATTTTATCCCAAGAGACCGGGAATATGCACCCTATAAAACCTGCTTCTCAGAAGACCGCTCAACCACCAACTAAACAACATATAGTTGTTTTTGAACAAATATTTAAAAAATAATAATAATACAACATTAAAAACACTTTTAGACTGTTTTTTTATAAATATTATAATTTTATTATTATTATTATTATTATTACAATAATTTTATTAAATTATTAAGAAATATGATTAGAAAATAAACATAAATGATGAGGGACATGTACAACGTCTACTCTTCAGACTTTGATATAAATTCTTCCAGCTTATCTTTTTTACAATATATTTTGTCAGAATAATTTAGAGGTGATAAATCTCTATGTTAGAAATACGGAATACAGGCTTCCAATATGGAACACAGGCTGAATATTATAATGGAGTCTACTGTGTCTATGGGCATTTTGTTATACTGTACTTTAGGCTTGGGATAGTAAGCACAACGATCACAGTGATCAGTGGTATGATTAGGAGAAAAGAGCACAAGAATAGACAGTTCCAGCATATTAACACAATTTGTGCTTCTTCGCAGATGAAATTAACCCCTTCCCTCTTTAGCCACTTTTGACCTTCCTGACAGAGCCTCATTTTTAAAATCTGACATGTTTCACTTTATGGTTATGGGGTAATAACTTCGGAATGCTTTAACTTATCTAAGCAATTCTGAGATAGTCTTCTCATGACACATTTAACTTTATGTTACTGGCAAAATTTGCTCGATACATTTAGTATTTAAATGTAAAAAGGACCAAAATTTATTGAAAATTGCAAAAATTTGCATTTTTCTAAATTTAAATGTAACTGCTTGTAAGACAGGCAGTTATACCAAACAAAATAGTCACTAATTAACATCCCCCATATGTCTACATTAGATTAACATCATTTTTTGAACATACTTTTATTTTTCTATGATGTCACAAGGCTTGGAACTTTAGCAGCAATTTCTCACATTTTCAATAAAATTTCAAAAGGCTATTTTTACAGGGGCCAGTTCAGTTGTGAAGTGGCTTTTAGGGCGTTATATATTAGAAACCTCCAAAAAGTCACCCCATTTTAACATCACCCCTCAAAGTATTCAAAACAGCATTTAGAAAGTTTCTTAACCCTTTAGACATTTCACAGGAATTAAACCAAAGTAGAAGTGAAATTGACAAATTAAATTTTTTGTTGTTGCAGAAATTCATTTTTAATCCATTTTTTTTGTAACACAAAGTTTTACCAGAGAAACGTAACTGAATATTTATTGCCCAGGTTCTGCCGTTTTAGGAAACATCCCACATGTGGCTCTAGTGTGCTAATGGACTGAAGCACCGTCCTCAGAAGCAAAGGAGCACCTAGAGGATTTTGGGCCTCCTTTTTATTAGAATATATTTTAGGCACCATGTCGGGTTTGAAGGGCTCTTGCGGTGCCAAGACAGTGAAATACCCCAAAAGTGACCCCATTTTGGAAACTGCACACCTTAAGGAAATTATCTAGGTATAGTGAGCATTTTACCCTCAGGTTTATTGCAGAAATTATTGGAAGTATGCCGTGAAAATGGAAATCTATATTCTTTCAAAGAAAATGTAGGTTCATCTAATTTTTTCTCATTTCCACAAGGACTAAAGGAGAAAAAGCACCACAAAATGTGTAAAGAAATGTCTCCCGAGTAAAACAATACCCCACATGTGGTAATAAATGGCTGTTTGGACACACGGCAGGGCTTAGAAGGGTAAGTGCACCATTTGGCTTTTGAAGCTCAAATTTAGCAGGAATGGTTTTCGAAGGCCATGTCGCATTTGCAAAGCCCCTGAGGGACCAAAACAGTGGAAACCGCCCACAAGTGGCCCCATTTTGGAAACTACACCCCTTGAGGAAATTATCTAGGGGTATAGTTAGCATTTTTACGCTGCAGGTCTTTTGCAGAAATTATTGGAAGTAGGCCATGAAAATGAAAATCTACATTCTTTCAAAGAAAATGTAGGTTTAGCAAATTTTTTCTCATTTCCACAAGGACTAAAGAAGAAAAAGCACTGCAAAATTTGTAAATCAATTTCTCCCGAGTAAAACAATACCCCACATGTGGTAATAAATGGCTCTTTGGCCCCACGGCAGCGCTTAGAAGGGAAAGAGCGCCATTTGGAGGCCATGTCACATTTGCAGAGCCCCTGAGGGGAAAAAACAATGAAAATGCCCAAAAAGTGGCTCCATTTAGGAAACTACACCCCTTGAGGAATTCATGTAGGTGTGTAGTTAGCATTTTGACCCCACAAGTGTTTTATAGAATTTATTAGCATTGGGCAGTGAAAATAAAAACAATCCTTTTTCTTCAATAAGATGTAGCTTAATGCTCAAAATTTTTCATTTTATCAACAAATAAAGGAAAAAAGGAACCCCAACATTTGTAAAGCAACTTCTCCCGAGTACGGCAATACCCCATATGTGGTCATAAACTGCTGTTTGGGCACATGGCAATGAACAGAAGAGAAGGAGTGGCATTTGGCTTTTGGAGCACAGATTTTTCTGGATTGGTTTCTTGACACCATGTCGCTTTTGCAAAGTCCCTAAGGTAACAGTACAGTGGAAACTACCGAAAAAGGACTCCATTTGTGATACTACACCCCTTGAGGAATTAATCTAGGGGTTTAGTGAGCATTTTGACCCCACAGCTGTTTCATAGATTTTATTTGAATTGGGCAGTGAAAATAAAAATAAAATATTTTTTTTCCAACAAGACGTAGCTTTAGTGCAAAATTTTTCATTTTCTTAAAAAATAAAGCAGAAAAAGAGACAAAACATTTGTTAAACAATTTCTCCCGAGTATGGCAATACCCCATATGTGGTTATAAACTAATTTTTAGGCACACGGCAGGGCTCAGAAGGGAAGGAGTGACATTTGGCTTTCGGAATACAGATTTTGCTGGATTGGTTTCTGGTCGCTATGTCGCATTTGCAAAACCCCTGTGGGACCAAAACAGCGGAAACCCCTCAAAAGTGACCCCCATTTTGGAAACTACACCCTTAAGGTATTCACCTAAGGGACTAGTGAGCATGTTAACCCTGCAGGTGTTTTGCATAAATTAGTGTGCACTCGATATTGCAGAGTGAAAATATAATTTTTTTCCATAGATATGCCAATACGTGGTGCCCAGCTTGTGCCACCATGACAAGACAGCTCTCTAATTATTATGCTGTGTTTCCCAGGTTTTAGAATCACCCTACATGGGGCCCTAATCTCTTGCCTGGACATTCGACCAGGCTCAGGAGTGAGAGAATACCATGCAAAATTGAAGCCTAATTTAGCGATTTACACAGAATTGGCTCACAATTGCAGAGGCTCAGATGGGAAATAATAAAAGAAACCCCCCAGAAGTGACCGCATTTTAGAAACTACACCCCTCAAGGAATTTATTAAGGGGTGTAGTGAGTATTTTCACCCCACAGGTCTTTTCCATAAATAAATGCGCTGCGTATGGTGCAATGTAAAAATTACAAATTTTCCCCAGAATTGCCAATTCAGTGGCAAGTATGTCATGCCCAGCTTATGCCACTGTAGACACACACCCAAAAAATTGTTAAAAGGGTTCTCCCGGGTATGGCGGTGCCATATATGTGGAAGTAAACTGCTGTTTGGGCACGCTGTAGGGCTCAGATGGGTGGGAGCGCCATTTGGCTTTTGAAGCGTAGATTTTGCTTGGTAGTAGATTTGTTCGAGTATTACTGGTCTTTCCGTTTATAATGTGGGGGCATATGTAAGCTGCGCAGAGTACATCAGGGGCATAGTCAGGGGGTATAATAATGGGGTAAACAATAAAATAATCCATAGATGTGTGTTACGCTGTGAAGCAATAATTTCTGCACAGGCCGGTGTCGGACTGATAAACGGTGTCTTTACTTATCCCCCTGTTTGGTCCACACTCCGCACCTTTGCAGTTTGGGGAATTTTGCTAGGAAGTGTTATCCTGGTATAATACGGGCGCCCACGCATCTAGCAGATATGTTTGGTCCCCCCTTCCTGGTTCCCTAATTTTAGGGCCCCGATAAATCGCCTCTTGAAACAGACTAAATATTTCCCTCTGATCTGCACAACCGCATATTTTTTATTTCCTGACTTATGACTTATTTCCTTAACTAATTTTATTTTTTCATAGACGTAGTGGCATGAGGGCTGTTTTTTGCGGGACGAGCTGTAGTTATTATTGGTAACATTTTGGGGTACATGCGACTTTTTGATCACTTTTTATCCTATTTTTGAGAGGCAAGGTGACCAAAAAACAGCAATTCTGGCATAGATTTTTTAGGGTTTTTTTTATACAGCATTCACCATGCGTTATAAATTACATGTTAACTTTAGAAGTTAGTGACCATGTTGCGGGTCAGTCCGGCGATAAATATTTGATAGCACTTTTTTATGTTTTACAACTTTTTGCACAATAAAATTACTTTTGTAAAAAGAATGTATTTTGTCTGTCGCCATGTTGTGAGAACCATAACTTTTTAATTTTTTCATCGACGCAGCTGTATGAGGGCTTGTTTTTTGCGAGACAAGCTATGGTTTTTATAGGCACCATTTTTGGATACATGCGACTTTTTGATCACTTTTTTTTTTTAACCCCTTAAGGACGCAGCCACTTTTGGACCAAATGACACAGCCTCATTTTTTTAATCTGACATGTGTCACTTTATGTGGTGATAACTTCAGAATTCTTTTACCTAGCCAAACGATTCTGAGATTGTTTTCTCGTGACATATTGTACTTTATGTTAGTAAAAAAATTTGGTCGATAAATTCAATATTTATTTGTGAAAAACACCAAAATGTAGAGAAAATTTGCAAAAATTAGCATTATTCTAAATTCAAATGTATCTGCTTGTAAGACAGATAGTTATACCACACAAAATAGTGACTAGTTAACATTTCCCATATGTCTACTTTATGTTTGCATCATTTTTTGAACATCCTTTTATTTTTCTAGGACGTTACAAGGCTTATAAGTTTAGCAGCAATTTCTCATATTTTCAAGAAAATTTCAAAAGGCTATTTTTACAGGTACCAGTTTAGTTCTGATGTGGCTTTGAGGGCCTTATATATTAGGAACCCCCACAAATCACCCAATTTTAAAAACTGCTCCCCTTAAAGTATTCAAAACAGCATTTAAAACGTTTCTTAACCCTTTATGTGTGTCACAGGAATTAAAGCGAAGTGGAAGGGAAATTTGTAAATTTAATTTTTTTTGCAGAAATTCCATTTTTTCCTGTAATACTGAAGGTTTTTACAAGAGAAACACAGCTGAATATTTATTGCCCTGATTCTACAGTTTTTAGAAATATCCCACATGTGGCCCTAGTGTGCTATGGGCCTGAAACAAAAGCCCCAGAAGCAAAGGAGCACCTAATGGATTTTTCGGCCTTCCTCTTCTTAAATTATATTTCAGGCACCATGTCAGGTTAGAAGAGGTCTTGTGGTGCAAAAACAAAGGAAACCCCCCAAAAGTGACTCCATTTGAGAAACTACACCTGTAGAGGAATTCATCTAGTGGTGTCGTGATTATTTTGACCACACAGGTATTTCATAGATTTCATTAGAATTGGGCAGTGAAAATGAGAAATTACATTATTTTCCACTAAGATGTAGCTTTAGGTCAAAAATTGTCATGTTCTCATCAAATAAAGGAGAAAAAGCACCGTAACATTTGCAAAGCAACTTCTCCAGAGTACGGAAATACCCCATATGTGGTAAAAAACCACTGTATGAATACACATCAGGGCTCAGAAGGGAAGGAGCGCCATTTGGCGAGCAGATTTTGCTGGATTGGTTTTTCTGCACCATGTCGCTTTTGCAAAGCCCCTTAGGTACCAGTACAGTGGAAACTCCCCAAAAGTGACTCCATTTGGCAAACTACACCCATTGAGGAATTCATCTAGGGGGTAGTGAGCATTTTGACCCAACAGGTGTCTCATAGATTTTATTACAAATGGGCAGTGAAAATGAAAAATTACATTATTTTCCAATAAGACATAGCGTTAGTTCAAAATTTTTCATTTTATCAACAAATAAAGGAGAAAAAGCTCCGTAACATTTGTAAAGCATTCTCTCCAGAGTAGGGGAATACCCCCACACGTGGTCATAAACTGCTATTTGGACACACAGCAAGGCTCTAAAGGGAAGGAGCGCCATTTAGTATTTGGAGTGAAGATTTTATAAGATTCGTTTTTTGACACCATGTTGCATTGAGCTATAGTACCAGTACAGTGGTACTCCAGAAAAATTACCCCATTTTGGAAACTCGATCCCTCAAAGAATTTATCTAGGGTTGTAGTGAGCATTTTGACCGCACAAGTGTTTTGCAAAAATGAGTAAACAATAGATGTTGCAGATTGAAAATTGCTGTTTTCCACAGATATGCCATTTCAGTGCCCAATGTGTTGTACCCAGCTTGTACCACTATAGATACACACCCCATAAATTGTTAAGCGGGTTCTCCAGAATACAGTAATACCCCATATGTGGTCATAAATTGCCGTTTGGGTACATTGCCAGGCTCAGTTGTACCACCATTTGGCTTTTGAAGCGCAGATTTTGCTTGGTGTTTTACTGGTATTTCAGCTTATAATGTGGGGGCATATGTAAGCTGGGCAGAGTACATCAGGGTATATGTAAACTGGGCAGAGTACATCAAGGGCATATGTAAGCTCGGTGCAGCAGGTCATAATAGGATGATGTAATAATGGGGAGAATGAATAATCCATGGATTGGTGTGGTATGCTTTGAACCAATCCTTTATGCACAGGCCGGGTTTATTGGGTATATACAAAATATCTGCGCTCCAGTGTTGCCTTATATTTGACTTCTTCACTAGCCCTATAAGCCGCACAAGACCCTAAAGTTTCCTCATCTCCGCTTCATCTACAGGGTCTACCTGTGGGGCCCAGCAAATGACGATGTGGGGTATTTAGTGAAATTCTACTGGACCTAAAAAATTAGTCTGGGCCGTCATTTTGCATCATTGCGTTTTGAGTCATAACGTGTTATTTTTCTGTTGACGGAGCTGTGTGAGGGCTTGTTTTTTGTGGAACGAGCTGTAATTTTTATTGGTTCCATTTTGGGGTACATGCGATTTTTTTTATCACTATTTATTCAATTGTTTGGGAGATGAGGAAACCAAAAAACAGCCATTCTAGCACGTTATTTTTTTGTTTTTTTTACAGTGTTCACCGTGCAGTATAAACAACATGTTAACTATATTCTGCGGGGCGATACGATTACAGCGACACCAAATTTATATCGTTTTTTTTACGTTTCACTACGTTCCTACAATAAAAATACTCTTTTCTAAAAAAAAATCATGTTTTAGTGTCGCCATTTTCTGACAGCCATAACTTTTTTATTTTTTAGTTGATATCGCTGCGGGAGGACTTGTTTTATGCGTGACGAACGGTATTGCTACCATTTTGCGTTACTTGCAACTTTATGATCACTTTTTATTCCATTTTTTTTGAGACAAGATGACCATAAAATAAAATGCTGTCATTGTTTTTTATTAAAAATTTTTGCGGTGTTCACCGTGCGGTAAAAATAATGTGACATTTTTATATATCAGGCAGTTCCGAATGCGGCGATACCTATTATGTATAGTTTTTTTTCATGTTTTCATTTTTTTCTAATAATAAATGAGTTGATCAGGGAAACAGGGCGATTTATTGTTTTTATTAGTTAAAACTTTTATTTATTTATTTTTCTTTCACATTTTTTTTTACTTTTTTCACTTTTTCTTTTACACTTACCTGGGGACATGAAGATCTGGTCTTCTGATCCCCGGTACAATACACCGCACTACTTATATAGTGCACTGTATCGTAACTGTCATTCTTCAACTGACAGTTAGCCTATTAGGTCCTGCCTCGGGCAGGACCTAATAGGCTTCCGTACCTGGGCAACTAGGGAGCCTAGCAACAGCTTCCTGGTTGCCATAGCAACAATCGCCACCCGCGATCCATCGCGGGGGGGGGCCCGGGGGGTACAGAGGGAGCTCCCTCCCTCTGTAAACCACTTCAATGCGGCGGACGTCATTGACAGCCGCATTGAAGGGGTTAAATGGCTGCGATCGGCGGTAACAGCCATCGCAGCCATTGCAGCGGGATGTCAGCTGTGTATAACTGCTGACAGCCGCTGAAGATAAAGCGCGCACAGCTCCTGTGCTCGCTTTATCTACAGGGCGTGACTGTACGCCCGAGTGTGGGAAAGCACTTTGTATTTGGACGTACAGTCACGCCAAAATGCAGGAAGGGGTTAAACCACTTTATATTGATTTTCCAAAATAGAAAAAAAAACAAATGTACGACAATATGCTGTACAGTACATTGAAACAATCATAAACATCGATACAATATCACGTACACTATACATAACAGTATGATAGAATTCCATGACCAAATTTATCAAAGCAATTTAACCTATGTAACAGAGTTAACAGCACCCCCCCCCCCCCTGACATCCAGATAATGCAATACCAAGGTTATATGAAGAGAAAGAGACAAAAAAAAAGAATAGGTACAGAAAAGCAAAATATTTATTTATTATTTATATATTTATTTATTTCAGTTACTTATATAGCGCCAACATATTACGCAGTGCTGTACAGAGGTCCTCTTTTTACTGTCCCCATTGGGGCTCACAATCTAAACTCCCTATTGGTATATTTTTGGGGTGTGGGAGGAAACCGGAGTACCCGGAGGAAACCCACGCAAACAAAGGGAGAACATACAAACTCCATGCAGATGTTGTCCTTGGTTGGATTTGAACATAGACTCAAATCACCTCCAAGACTACGCTACCCACAAATACTGCCTTAGTTACCCCTACAGAACTCCCAACGTCCCCGCCACAGCCCTCGTCAAGTACCAAAAAGTATAATAGAACGGTGTCATCAGATCTTTCATCTCAGTGGGCTGGAAATGCTTACTTATAAAAGTTTTCCATTTTTTGAAAAACTTCGAGGAACAGGATTCCGCTGTTCGTTCAATTTCCAACCGATCCATATATATACATTTCTTCATTTGGGATATCATCTCAGTAATTGACGGTAGCTGTGGCTTAAGCCAAAGGGTAAGTAGGGATCTTTTATCAACTAAAAGGAAGGTGTGCATAGCGTCTGGAATGTTCTGGATGACAAGAAAGACATAGAATAGAAGAGGTAACGGCTCCATGGCAAGAGATATCCCCCATGTATCACTAATGACCTCCAAAATCTTCCTCCAATATGTAAATAATTTAGGGTAGGCCCACAACCCATGGAACAGATTTGTCTTGGGTGTATGACATCTTGGGCACGCTACCAGTCTATCAGGAAAATTAGGATGAGGGGGAATGTCAAAACCATATATAGCCCTATGAATGAATTTAAAGTGTGTTTCACGCCATTGTTCACAAACGACTGCTTTACGTACCGTGCCCACCCCACTAAAATTTGCTGCGTAACACGGGACTACACCTTCTACTCTCCGGTACATGACATGTATAGCAGGATAGATTTGTTTCTTATTAGCCATCATCTACTTTCCTGGTCTCCGAAGTCTCAGATCGGAGCTATGATTTGGGCTGATCATGCGCCTGTCTTCCTGTCTCTTACCCTCCCAGACACTAGACGGCGGGAATGGCATTGGCGGTTGAACCCTCATCTTTTGAGGGACTCGGTTTGCCAAACGGCCATTTATAGCTCCATTTCTGAGTTTTTAGATCATCATGCTATAGATCCCACCCCTCTACCTGTCCAGTGGGAGGCGTTGAAAAGTGTATTAAGAGGTATATTCATACAGCAAGGCTCGAGACTGAAAAGGGAAAGGGCTTTCAAGATAGAAAAGCTCCTGTCTCACATACAGACTCTAGAGACCACACATAAACAGTCCCAACGTCCCCAGACTTTGGCAGAGCTGCTGGAAACTCGAAAATCTTTGAGAGATTTACTAGACCAGGCACATGCGTCTTTCCGAGATCGGGCGCGGCGTTTCGCTTACGAACATTCCAATAAATGCGGTAGGGCTTTAGCTAGGTCACTACACCCACGGGCTCCTCACTCCTTTATCCCGGTGATCAAGACGACACAGGGCGAGCGCAAACATAATCCAGAGGACATTGTCAATACATTTCTGGAATATTATCAGTCCCTCTACAACCTCAAGGGGCCTTTAATAGACATGTCTCCAAGTGACCTCCAACAGAAGATTGATTCCTATGTCGCACACACGACTTTGCCGACTCTGGATGAGACGGAGACTGCCTTGATGGGTGAGGCCTTATCGGAATCGGAAATACATGCGATCATAAAATCAGCACCGTCGGCTAAAAGCCCGGGTCCTGATGGATTCCCAGGCGTCCTTTTACAAGACCTTTGTAACTAAGCTTCTTCCCTATATGACCAAGGTGTATAACGCTGTTACAACCACCATGCCATTCACTCCGCAAACGTTAGTGGCCACCATTATTGTGATTCCCAAACTGGGGAAGGATCCCTCTGTATGTCCTAATTACCGTCCAATCTCCCTGATAAATGTGGATGTTAAACATTACTCTAAGGCCATTGCAAATAGACTAGCCCCGCTCCTACCGCGGAAGTATCCACGGAGATCAGACTGGATTTGTCCGTCATAGAGAGGCAAGGGACAACACCAATAAAACTACCCTCTTAATATCCTATGTCCTGAAAAAGTCCTTACCCACCTGTTTAGTATCGGTTGATGCAGAAAAAGCTTTCGATCGGGTACATTGGGGGTTCCTGATATCGGCATTAATCCAGATAGGGCTTGGCCCCATCATGCTGGACAAGATACTGTCCCTATACCAGACACCAACTGCACGAGTGAGGGCCAATGGGGTACTTTCAACATCTTTCTCGATTACCAACGGCACTAGACAGGGATGCCCCCTGTCTGCCTTACTTTATGTCATCACGATGGAGCATCTAGCGGTGGCCATCCGCAACTCCCCTGATATCTCAGGGATAGGAATAGGCGGGGATTGTCATAAACTGGTGTTATATGCCGATGATCTTTTGCTCTTTGTGACGAACCCCGTGATTTCCTTACAGGTGCTCATTAGAGAATTCGAAACATTTGGCCAGGTCAGCAACTTTAAGGTAAACTATACGAAAACTGAAGCACTCAATATTTCTCTATATTTTGAGGTGCTGGAGCTTTTAAAGTCATCCTTCTCCTTTAAATGGCAGTCCAGGTCTATTAAATATTTGGGGGTTCAGATTCCTAGGGACCTAGTGGATCTTTATACTCTCAACTATCAACCTTTACTTCAAATCACTCTCAAAAATGTACAATCGTATGATCGAGCACAACTCTCATGGTTTGGCCGCATAAACGCTATCAAAATGGACATCCTTCCTCGTCCTGGAAAGCGACTTTTGAAATCTATGCAATAGTGGAGGGTAGTCCGCTGGTGCCCACTCCTCAGATAGCTTTGCTATTCCTAATTCCTGGCCCTTTGCCGAGTATTAAGAAAGGCCTACTACGGCATTTCTTGACTGCGGCACAAACAGTTATTCCTAGACATTGGAAGTCTACTGTGCCGCCTTCTGTTGGCGAGTGGGTGGTGGAGATGGATTCTTTATGTCGAATGGAATCTCTGGTTTCAGAAGACAGTGATCACTTTGGTAGAGTTCTTTCTCTGTGGAGTGCATGGTCGTCCTTCAAATCTGGTCCACACTTTGCTAACTGGCTGGGCGGAACCCTCCCATAGTTGGGGTCTGTCAGGCGCGGCCTGGTACTATAGTGGCTTCTGTCTGGGGAAGGGGAAGCCTATTTTTCCTCCCCAGTCCATCCTCTCTTCCGTCCCCACTATGGGGTAGGACACAGGGAGTCTTTCCTGTGGTTCAGGTTCTTTAACTCTGGGCTTCTACTTCTTTTCTTGGCCCTTCCTCCCTTCTCCTTTCCTCTCTCTTTCTTCCTTCCTTCCTTTCGTGAGACCTGTAGAGCTGTCACACACTTTACACAGAGTCCCTAGTTCTAATCTTAAGATGTGACGTTACTGGGTATAATTCTTACTTATCATATGCTATGTGAATTTCTTTGATACTGTATGTGGGAAATATGATGGAGCATACTAATGTCTTACCTATGAGTAATGCTGATAATAATGATATGTATGTATTCTGAGCTGTTTTCTTTAGCTTGTTTTCTTGTGTATATGTTAACATTTTTAATAAAAACATAGTTTATGAAAAAAAAAAAATTTGCTGCGTAAGATCTTGTTGAGGAATTTCCCTATTCCACGCTTTAAACATTGTGGAAGTGGGTGCTTTGGCCAGTGTTTCTCTCAGTGTGCAGTAGAGAAAGGACAAAGAAGATTTAACTGGTGGGGTCATAATTATGGTATCTAAGAGATTCCTAAAGCATTCAGGAGCAATATTAAGTAGATTCGACCTCAAAAAGGACATTAACTGGAAATAATCTAAATGATGTTGCGAGGAGATGTTTTTCAAGACTTGCAGTTCTTGGATAGTCATATAGCGATTATCAGTGGAGTGTAGTAGATGACTAAGTTTGGAGATGCCTAACAAGTTCATTTCACGAAAATGTGGATTCTCCCTGAGGAAACTCTGGATGACCCCATAAATTCATATGTTTGAAGATGTGCTGAGGGAGACCAAGAAGGGATCTGATAGACTTCCAAGCCATGATGGTATCCCTAAGTAATATACGATGTCTAACTGTCGGTACGATGTTCCTAAAAGAGGTATGTAATAAAGAAGACAGATGCATCGGAGCCACCACCCCCGCCTCTAGGGTGTAATTAAAGTAGAAATTCGAACCTTGCAGCCAATCAAGGCCATGACGTGCTAAGCAAGATAAAATTGTAACTGCGAAGGTCAGGAATATTAACTCCCCCCCCCCCCCATTCCTTAGGGACCATGAGTTTCTTTAGGGCTATTCTAGGCCGCTTCCTATTCCAGATATAAAAGGAAAACATTGAGTTCAATTTCATGATGTCAGTGTGCTTTAGAAGGAGAGGAATTGTCTGCATCGTATAGAGTAATCTTGGGAAGCTAACCATTTTCAGAAGATGGCATGTTCCCATGAAGGAAAGTGGTAAATGTTGCCAGCGCTGAAGGTCCTGTTCAATTTTATTTATAACCGGTGGATAGTTGAGAGTATATAATGTGTCAGGCGTGCGACCAATATGTATTCCAAGATATTTAATGGAAGACTTGGCTATAGTAACTGGAATATTTAATGACGACTTAGAGAGCGCAATACCTTTTCTGGACAAGTCTAACAATTCGCATTTTGAGACATTGACCTTGAAGCCTGAGTAACTCTCGAAGACGTTTAGTAGGTCAAAGATATGAGGGAGGTCGGGAAGTGGATCAGATAAGAACACCAAGACGTCATCAGCAAAGTAAGACGCCTTAATTGTTTCAGTTCCCACTTTAATGCATTTAATGTTATCATCAACATCCAATGTGCGAATAAAGGGATCTAGAGCAAGACTAAAAAGGAGAGGTGAAAGTGGGCAGCCTTGACGCGTCCCTCTAGCTAATGAGATGGATGAGGAAAGAAATCCTGGAGTATATATTTTTGCAGATGGCGCTGAATAAAGGGCACTAATAAAAGAGCGAAAAGGTCCCACTATGCTCATAGAGTCCAACGTTCTACCCAGCCAATCCCAATTAACCATGTCAAAAGCTTTTTCGGCATCAATAGTAAGTATAGCTGGGGTTGAGTGTGCAGAAGGATTGACCTTAATGTCATCACGGACGGTTAGTATTTTACAAATGTTAGACACCTCAGAGCGACCTTTTACAAAACCAACTTGACTTGGGGAAATTAATCTAGGGAGTATAGTGGCTAATCTATCTGCCATAATTTTAGAAATTAACTTTAAATCGGAATTAATTAAAGAAATTGGGCGATAGGAGGAGGCTAATTCAGGATCTTTTCCAGGTTTTGGCAAGACGTCTAAGAGCAAACCCCCCCCCAACCCAGAAATACATAACCAAATTGGTCACTAACATTAGAAATGCATCACAACATGGTAGTTGATGTAAAATTGCACCAACCGTGTGTTTGCGTCGTGGAACTTTGCTAATTTCCGACATGTACAGACACATCTTTCTTACTAGCACTAGAGAAAAGCAACTCCTGCCTATCTAAGTCGCTGGTTTGAATGTAATGTTGAATGATCATCCACGGAAGGTGAGAACAGAGTAGAAATCATCCCTTATGCGTCACCTAAGGTCAGTGGCGGATTATAATATAGGCGTTTCGGGCGGCCGCCCGGGGCCCAAGCTTTTAGGGGGCCCATCGCAACCCGAAACGCACATCATTTTAAATCGCTTAAGGTCGGACTCACTAATGGCCGTTCACAAGAAGCGCCGCTAATGGCCGTTGAGAGGGAGGGGCGGGCGGACTGCAGCAGAGGGCAGCGCAGTGCTGATGAGGAGGAGGGGGATGGATATCAATTGCTGGATAGGACTAGCAGACGTGCGTCTGCTAGTCGTGGTAGAACACGCCCCTCTGACGCTTCACGTACCGCCAGTGAGGAACAGACGAGAAGGGCGGTGGTCGAGCAACGAGGAGGTTAGTGTTCATGTTCGTCTCCATCTTAATTTACATCTAAGTGACTCCAGAGGACTCCATGAAGGGGGGAATAACCCCCCATCCCATCCCCCATAGAGCTCTCAGGATTTCAGTATTTATTATACAGCAGGGGGGGTTTGAGCGGTGTAACTCACTGCAGAGGACTCTATGGGGGGACAATAATTTCCCTCCATAGACACTCAGCAGTCAGTTACACGCTCAAATCTCCCTGCTGTATAATAAATACTGAAATACTGAGGGCTCTATGGGGGATGGGATGGGGGGTTATTCCCCCCTTCATGGAGTCCTCTGGAGTCACTTAGATGGTTAGAACCCCCCTCCCCCATTCAGTATAATCCCCCCTTCCCATAGAGCCCTCACTAGTTACTAATATATTACAAGGGTAAGTCAAATTGTCTGACTTCTGGGGGCTGTATAGGGGGGTCTGAGCGACGGGCTCTATGGGGGGGGCTACCCCCCCCCACAGAGATGTCAGAATCAGACACTCAGACCTCCCTATAGAGCCCCCAGAAGTCAGACAAACTCACCTCCACTTGCAATATAATCCCCGCATACAGCCCTCAGTTTTCCCATAAGAAAAATGTATGACATATCCACCATCCGTAAGTCCCATAAAACTGAATGACGGTTACGGAAGCAGTGCCTCTCGCCGACTCCCTCTGATCACTAAAACTAAGCGTCGGAAGCACTCGTGTGAGCGCTGAGCCACTTGGTTTCTGTTTCCGGAAAGCTGAGCAGCTTATGTACGGGCTCATAGAAAGTCAATGAGCCCGTACACCGCTACTTTGGCTTTCCGGAAAAAGCCAAACAGAAATGAAGTGGCTCTTTGCTCACATTAGCGCTTCTGCCGCTTAGTCTCCGCACCCGGACCCCCACCCATCAAAAGTTCTGACATGTCACTATGACATGTTAGAAGTTTGTTAAAAATTGACTTACCCTTTAGGCCTCATTTCCACGAGCGTGTGCGTTTTGCTCACGCAAAAACTGCGGCGTTTTCCGTGCGCAAAAGGCACTTAACGGCTCCATGTGTCATCAGTGTATGATGCGCGGCTGCGAGATTTTCGCGCAGCCGCCATCATTATGACTAGAGATGAGCGAACTTCTGAAAAGTTCGGTTCGGCTAGTTCGCCGAATTTCACGAAAAAGTTTGTTTCGGACCGAACCTGTAATTTCCGTGCGCCGAGCATGGTACTGTCCAGGGTGCGGATAGAGTTAATGGGCTGCACTAACTCTTTCAACAACCTTGACAGTACATGCTCGGCGCACGGAAAAGACAATTTTAATGTAATAAAAAAAAATAAAAAATACGTTCATACTTACATTCCTCCTGTCCGGCCTCCAGCGGTGACTTGTCATCCATGTCGCCGCTGCAGCCAATCACAGGCTGTAGTGGCGGTCACGCACGTCAGGATGACGTCAGAAGGCCGGCCTCCAGGGATGACGCTTCATCCCACGTGACGGCCTCTGCAGCCAATCACAGGCTGCAGCGGCCTCTGCAACCAATCACAGGCTGCAGCGGCCTCTGCAGCCAATCACAGGCTCCTCTCCTGAAATACTCTGTGCTGCCTTAAACTCTGTGGACAGGTCAGGATCCTGTTTCTTTTAAATGCTGCTGGGGAACCCGCTCGATCCATTATATAAGGCTGCGCTACAGTGCAGCATTTAAAAAAAAACAGGATCCTGACCTGTCCACAGAGTTTAAGGCAGCACAGAGTATTTCAGGAGATGAGCGTGCAGATTCAGTGCTGCTGTAAACTCTGCTCTTACCATTACATAGCTCAGTCTGTTACCACTCCTCCACTCCTGTCCTCAATAACACCTTCAAATGATTTGCAAGTCACCACGTAATGGTAAGAGCAGAGTTCACAGCAGCACAGAGTATTTCAGGAGAGGAGCGTGCAGATTCTGTGCTGCTGTGAACTCTGTGTGAGGGGGGCCCAAGTTGTATCAACAGCCCAGGGCCCATGGTACACTTAATCCGCCACTGCCTAAGGTGCCATACCTAACATGTATGATAACAAATACAGCTTTTACAAATATCTTGAAACCACAGAGCAATATGAACCTTGACAGTTAAAAAGGATATCGTGTACAAGTCCTGATCTCATCTGAACCCGATGACATCACGATTAGAAAGTCCATCAAGTAGGTTGCTGTGGAAGATTCTGAAGCCTCTGTGGTTTGAGTGCCGAAGAAGAGAACTCCTCTGATTGAGAATTATCAACCCTGGATGTCTCACGCCGCGTTTCAGTAATAGGACTGTGCGCAGAAGAAGAGCGATCAGGAGATGTAGGTTTTAAAATGGCAGCCGCCGCTTCCGGGAAGGAAAAGGTATCGTAGGAGCCATCCTTGTTAGCAACCTTGAGAACTGCCGGGTACAATAATGCAAATTTGACATGGCGTTTGTATAATGCTGAACAAATTTGTGAGAAAGCTCGTCGTTTTTTCGTGACCTCCGCTGAGAAGTCACCGTAGATCAAAATGTGATGCCCTTTATAATCCAGACCCTCAGGTCTGCTTTTGAAAGTCTTTAGCAAAGCCATTCTGTCCGAGTAGTCCAAGTAATTAACAATGACTTGGCGAGGACGAGGTCTCACCATCTGTGTGTCTACAGCTGCGGAACGAAGGTCAGGACCGACCCTATGAACCCGCTCCACTTAACAGGACTAACAAATTCCCAAAGCTTCCGGTAAGTCTGATTCACACAGGCGCCGAAGATCTTTTGCCAGCACCGACTCCGGTAAACCTACTATGCGTAGATTATTTCTGCGAGACCTATTTTCTAGGTCTTCTACTCTATCCCAGAGCTTTTGATTATCTAGTCGCGTGTCTTGGACTAGTTGGCGGAGATCCATAAATGCAGTATACACGTGGTGCTTGGCTATCTCGAGAGTATCTATACGTTCCCCCTGCTTCGTCACCGTGTCTTGCAATTGAGACAGAGAAGTGGTTACGGTCTTAGATATGGAGTGTTGTAAATCTGGGGAGATTAGCTGTGCTACTTGAATCGCCAATTGTTTATAGTCGATGTTCAGTGCTGACTCACCAGAAGCTGAGGCCGGTGAAGATTGAGGAGCTGCAGTCTCTGCAAGTATAGTTTGCAGAGAAGTTTCGTCCTCCATGATAGATTGCTGGTCGGCCACGCGGCTAGATTTGTTCTGCGCTCTGGATTTGCCCATGTTATGGACAAATCTGTCCATACGCACTCAAGGTACACTCCGGTGCTGATGAAGACAAGATTCAGGCATCCCAGAGGTAAGTAGTAAGATCTGGCCGAGTGGTAAATGATTCTAAGACAGGAGCGCTCTCAATCTGTGCGTCCTCACATGCCGGGGCCGGAACCGGAAGTTCTTTGATCACTTTTTATTTCAATTTTTGTAGGGCAAAGTGACCAAAAACCAGACATTCTGGCATTATTTTTTAAGTTTTTTCTTACGCCGTTCACCGCGTGGAATAAATAACATCATATTTTTATCGTTTAGGCCGTTAGGGTCGCAGCGATACCAAATATGTATGGTTTATTTATTTTTTGCAATAATAAAGGACTTGATAACGGAAAAAGGGCGATTGTGTTTTATTTTATTACTTAAAACTTTTATTATATTTTTAACAACTTTTTTTCATATTTTTTTTTCACCTTTTTTTTTACACTTTACTTTAGTTCCACTAGGGGACTTGAAGGTCCAACTTTTTTTCAAACACATTGCACTACCGACGTAGTGCAATGTATTAGATCTGTCAGTCATTCACTGACAGCAAGCCGATGAGGTTTTTCTTCCGAGCGGGGCCTAATTGGCTTCCGTAATGGCAAACAGAAGGCCATTGTTAGGTCTCCTGGTGTCATAATAGCAGTCAGCAGTCGTGCGATTGCAGGGCACAGCTGGCGATCTGCTAGCAACCACAAAGATGCAGCGATCGCATCCGATCGCTGCATCTGAGGGGTTTATGGCAGGGATCGGAGCTAGCTCCGGTTCCTGCCGTTACAGGTGGATGTCATCTCCTGAGCTGGCGCCATCTTGACGGCGGCTACGGAAGCGTTTCAGGCCCCGCCTCCGGTCGGGGGCTGGAAGCTTTCCGTGCTAGGCACACCGGGAGGCCAGTATTAGGCCTCCGGTTGACATTGTAGCCACCGACAACCCGGCGATTTCATTGCTGGGGTGTCTATGAGCTGCAAACACCTTAAATGTAGCGATCGCTTTTGATGGCTGCATTTAAAGGGTTAATGGCGGGGATCAAAGCTAACTTTGGTCCCCGCCTTTACAGCAGGATGTTAGCTGTCAGATACAGCTTACATCCGGCGATGATGGCACCGACTCAGCTTCTGAGCCGGTGCCATACATTTGTCGTATGTATAAGACATTTTGCGGCAAGCACTGGCTTTCCATGTCGTATACTTACCACAAATGTCAGGAAGGGGTTAATGTTAGAAGAGCTGTCATTTCCGATTTGTCATTATTTATTGATTGGCTATTTACATCCACCAGTGGAGACATTGTTAATAATTTTACCACTATTTGATACGACATTATATATTTACAATACAATCAATGCAGGGATACTTATTACCCTGGTAATGGAAATATATACTATCACTTATATTTCCTTTCAACAAATACAGACTAAGGCCCCATGCACACGAACGTAAAAACGCCCATAATCACGGGCCCATAGACTTCTATTGGTCACGGGTACCTCCCCGTATGCTAACGGGAAGGTACCTGTGCCGTTGAAAAATATAGAACATGTCCTATTTCAGGCCGTAATTACGGCACGGGCAGGCCCATAGAAGTCTATGGTTCTCCTGTAAATTACTGGTGACTACGTGTGTGCACCCGTAATTACGGGAGCGTTGCTAGGCGACTTGAGGGGATAGTCACTGTCCAGGGTGCTGAAAGAGTTAAACGATCGGCAGTAACTCTTTCAGCACCCTGGACAGTAACTTCCGATCACAATATAGATCAACGTGTAAAAAAAATAGAAGTTCGCACTTACCCAGAACTCCTTGCTTCTTTTTCCAGTCCGGCCTCCCAGGATGACATTTCAGCCCATGTGATTGCTGCAGCCAATCACAGGCTGCAGCGGTCACATGGACTGCCGTGTCATCCAGGGAGGTCGGGCTAGATGTCGAAAGAGGGACGCGTCACCAAGACAATGGCCGGGTAAGTATGAATTTCTTTTACTTTTACTACGGAAAGGGCTGCCCCTTCTCTTTATCCTGCACTGATAGAGAGAAGGGGCTGCCGATTAATGCAGTGCAATTTTGCAGCGGAAACGTGCCCGTAAATACGAGTGGAATACTGGTGACACCGGACCCATATTTACGGGCACGGGTCAGCAAATACTGGTGCAGTACAGGTCGAATACGTGTGACCAAGGACCAGTATTTCCGCCAGTATTTACGGGAGGAAAAAAAATAAGTTTGTGTGCACGAGGCCTTACACACCTTTCCATATCTGCTAATGTAATAGTATATGTGATATAGATCAACTTTGTAATTTACTTACTGTTTAAATTTAGTTGATTTAACCATGCCAATTATGTGTGAAGTTAATGCCACTAGGTGTCTCCCTTCCTGTAATCTGCTGTCCACCCCCTGTTGTCAAGCAAAATATGTCTCTGACTGCAGAAGTTGAGGTTGTGTCTCCCTACTGCCTACCATTACAAGTCTATGGAGAGAGGAGAGCAGGTGCAGAGTCAAAAAGACACAGACAGACGTTGCAACAGCTTTTTGATGTTACTGTCTCACCTCAGTGATGGATTCATAGCTACACTGCTCATTACGACTGTATAATGTCCTCCATACTGCTGCTGCTGCTGCTTCTATATATGTGATGGATAAGGACATGAGAGCAGGATTCTCCTCTACTGTGTGTAACGTCCATGGCCGCGGGCCGTCGGGTTTACTCACCCCCCCGACGCCCGCAGCCATGGATCCGTGAGCGCTGGTCCCTGTCTACTTCCTAGGAGACGCCAGCGCTCACTTCCGCTCCGTCCTGCTGTGTCCCGTAGGGTGCGCGCGCTCGCTCGCGCACGGCCTTAAAGGGTCAGCGCGCGCACAAAAGGATCGTCATCATCATCAACTGCCCTGGTTTCCTGGTCTATAAGAAGGCCCCAGGCCTTCTGATCCTTGCCTGAGCGTTGTTAGTCTATCCCAGTCTGTCTCGCAAATGGTCCCTTAGTGTTTCCCCGTTCCAGCTGTTACCCGTGCCCTGTTCCTGTGTCGTGTTCCTGTGCCTACCAGCGTTGGAGTCATGTCTTCTGCCACGTCCAGTGTCTTCTGCCACGTCCAGTGTTGTTTTCCACGTCCAGTGTCTTCTGCCACGTCCAGTGTCTTCTGCCACGTCCAGTGTCTTCTGCCACGTCCAGTGTCTTCTGCTTCATCGGATACTGCCCGCCACGTCTGACGCCACCTGCGGCACCAGCCTCCATCCGTGCTGAAGCCACAGCCACCGTCCGGACTATTTCAGGTACCCAAGCGTTACTGTCTGCCATTGACTTTTGCATAGACTGTGACCTGGTCAGCTGCCTCCCCGCTACGGCGGAGCGGCCTAGTGGGTCCACATACCCTGTATCCATGACAGTACGCTCAGGCCATGAAACCCACTGGCCAGCCCAAAACTGCAGTCCAGAAGATACAGACAGAGATGCATGACCTACGCACACGTCAGGATCAACTCCTTGAGGCGGTGAATTCTATCCTGGTCCGCCTGGATCTACTCGCTGTTCCACCTCCGGTTCTTCCTCCTGAAGCTGTTGCTGTGCCACTGCCCGTTGCTCCTCCTGTTTGTTCCGGATCCACAGTTCCTCTGCCTCTTCCTCCTCGCTACGACGGTGACCCCAGAGCATGTAGAGGATTTCTCAATCAATGCACGGTGCATTTTAGGCTACGGCCTCATCTCTTCCCCTCCGAGGAGGCCAAAGTGGCATTTATTATCTCCCTCCTAGCTGGCAAGGCCCTCGCATGGGCAAACCCAATCTTGGAGCAACAAGGACATGTATCCGCGGACCTAGCCTTGTTCCTGCAGTCCTTTCGTGCCATGTTCGAGGAGCCAGGTCAAACATCCTCTGCCGCAGCCACTCTGTTGACCCTCAAGCAAGAAGGCTCCACAGTAGGGGAGTATGCTATCTCCTCCCGTACCCTAGCAGCTGAGATGGCATGGAACAATGAGGCACTGGTGGCGACCTTCTGGCAGGGACTGTCCTCTCACATCAAGGATGAACTAGCAGCCCGCGACCTTCCTTCTACCTTGGATGCCCTCATTCTGTTAGCCACCCGGGTTGATATGAGAATCCGGGAGCGCTCTCAAGAGGTTCGACAGGAGAGCCGGGTCCACAGACCAGCACCATCAGTCCAGAGACCACTATTGTCCACTCCTAGTGCGCTACCTGAAGAACCCATGCAGGTAGACAGAGTCCGGTTATCTGAACAGGAGAAGCAGCGCAGATACTCCTCTGGACTTTGTATGTATTGTGGCCTCAAGGGTCATTTTGTGCGCCAATGCCCACAGAAACCGGGAAACTCCAGTACCTAGGGTTGATTGGAGAGGCAACTCTAGGTGGAACGTCTCCAAACGTTAAAACCTCTTCCAGATTATCGATTCCTGTGGCCATCGTCACCGGAGAGACATTACATCCTTCCTCCGCCTATCTTGACTCTGGAGCGGCTGCTAATTTTATACAGCAGGATCTATTGGATCGTTTTCGTCTACCCACAGTCCGTCTGGAGAGACCCCTGGCTGTTGCCTCTGTGAATGGTCTACCATTGCCTGATCCGATCATGCTCATCACAGAGCCATTGACACTACGGGTCGGAGCTCTTCACTCAGAACAGATCACCTTCCTGGTACTACCCAAGGCTATCAATCCTATCCTGCTGGGTCTGCCATGGCTCCGTCTACACGCCCCGACACTTGACTGGAATTCTGGAGAGGTTCTTCAATGGGGTTCCAGATGCCATAGCCATTGCCTGTCACAAGTCCGTCCTGTTGTGCCCCCTCTGCCTCAGTCACTTTCTGGTCTACCATCTCAGTATGCCAGTTTTGCGGATGTCTTTTGCAAACGAGAGGCTGAGACGTTGCCTCCACATCGGAATTATGACTGTCCCATTGAAATGGTTCCCAATGCTTCTCTTCCCCGTGGACGAGTATATCCTCTCTCCTTGCCAGAGACTTTATCGATGTCAGCCTATATCAAGGAGAACTTGGAGAGGGGTTTTATTCGAAAATCTTCCTCCCCGGCCAGGGCAGGCTTCTTCTTTGTTAAAAAGAGAGATGGTTCTCGTTGACCCTGCATTGACTACCGTGGTCTCAATCAGATCACGGTCAAGAACAAATACCCGTTGCCACTTATTTCCGAGCTCTTCGATCGCATACAAGGAGCAAAAAAATTTTTTAACCTAGATCTTCGGGGGGCTTTTAATCTAATCCGGATTCGCCCGGGTGACGAATGGAAGATGGCATTTAAAACCCGTGATGGGCACTACAAATACCTAGTGATGCCCTTCGGACTGTGTAACGCTCTCACAGTATTTCAGGAATTCGTTAATGATATCTTCCGAGATCTCCTCTATATGTGTGTTGTAGTTTATCTCGATAATATTTTAATTTTCTCCCCAGATCTGATGACCCATCGGAGGCATGTTCGTCAAGTTCTTCTGCGACTAAGAGAGAATCGCTTGTATGCCAAGTTGGAAAAGTGCACCTTTGAAAAGAGGTCTTTGCCCTTCCTGGGCTACGTCATCTCAGATCAAGGCCTTAAGATGGACCCTGAGAAACTAAAGTCTGTCCTGGAATGGCCACGTCCTCAAGGCCTAAGGGCCATACAACGGTCGATTCCTGGGATTCGCCAATTTCTACCGGCAGTTTATTCCGAACTTTTCTTCTCTGACGGCTCCCATCTCTACCCTTACAAAGAAGGGTGTGAACGCCAAGGTGTGGACTCCAGAGGCAGAGTCCGCATTCATTAGCCTCAAGAAAGCCTTCACTTCAGCTTCAATCCTCCATCACCCTGACGTATCTCGGCAGTTCTCACTAGAAGTGGACGCTTCCTCTGTTGGTCCAGGAGCTCCAAAGGAAAGGCAATGGTATGTGGCTACTACTCAAGACTGTTTTCTTCTGCTGAGCGCAATTACTCCATTGGAGATCGGGAGCTACTGGCTATCAAATTGGCCCTGGAGGAGTGGAGACATCTTCTAGAAGGCGCAGCTCACCCCATCCTGATCTTCACCGACCACAAGAACCCCACCTACCTTCAGTTCGCTCAAATACTGAATCCTCGTCAAGGCAGGTGGTCGCTGTTCTTCACCCGTTTCCAATTTCTGCTCCACTACCGTCCCGCTGACAAGAATGTGAGGGCCGATGCCCTGTCCAGATCATTTGAGATGGAAGACACGGTGGAGTCCCTTCAGACTATCATAGACCCATCCTGCGTTGTCACCGCTAATCCTCTGCAGCTTAGAAATATCCCTCCGGGGAGAACTTTTGTTCGGTTGGCAGACAGAAAAATAATTCTCTGCTGGGGACACAATTCTAAACTAGCTGGGCACGCTGGTGTCCGTAAAACCCAAGACCTGATTGCTCGTCACTTTTGGTGGCCCACGCTATCTAAAGATGTTTCGGACTTTGTCTCTGCTTGCACGGTGTGTGCCTCTAACAAAGTGACTCACTCCAAGCCTGCCGGCCTGCTTCAACCTCTGGCTGTACCCAGTGCCCCCTGGCAGCACATCGCAATGGACTTCGTAGCAGACCTTCCTCCCTCAGCAGGATGCAACACCATCTGGGTCGTGGTGGACCGGTTCTTTAAGATGGCACATTTTATCCCGCTGACCGGCCTACCTTCTGCTCCCCGACTGGCAAGTCTCTTCATTCAGCACATCTTTCGCTTGCATGGCTTGCCTCTTCACATTGTGTCCGACCGGGGGGTTCAGTTTACCTCTAAGTTCTGGAGAGCCCCCTGTAAACTCCTGGATGTGAGTTTGGACTTTTCCTCTGCCTATCACCCCCAATCCAATGGGCAAGTTGAGAGGATCAACCAGATCATGGAAAATTATCTCCGCCACTTCATCTCTTCACAGCACGATAACTGGGTACAGCTTCTTCCATGGGCCGAGTTTTCATACAACAACCACACAAGTGAGTCCACCACTTCCACTCCGTTTCACATCGTGTACAGTCAACATCCCAGAGTCCCTCTTCCTGTGTCGACTTCATCTCAGGTACCCGCTGCTGACTCTGCATATGGGGACTTCCTGCAAATCTGGCAACAGACCCAGTCCTCTATTTTTCTGGCAGTAGATCGCATGAAGCGAAAGGCAGATACTAAGAGAAGAGAGCCGCCTCAGTATATTCCGGGGACTAAAGTCTGGCTGTCCTCTCGGAACATTCGCTTGAAGGTACCCTCATACAAGTTCGCTCCCAGGTTCCTTGGTCCTTTCGAGATTCTGCAACAGATCAACCCTGTCTCCTATAAACTGCGGCTGCCTCCTACCCTCAGAATCCCTAACTCCTTCCATGTGTCCCTCCTGAAACCAGTGGTCCTGAACCGCTACAGCAAGACTTCTAGTTCCACAGTTGCTCCCAGTGGCCCTTCTGATGTATTCGAGGTAAAGGAGATCCTGGACTGCAAGAGGGTAGGAGGAAGGACTTTCTATTTGGTGGACTGGAGAGGGTTTGGTCCCGAGGAGAGGTCCTGGGAGCCAGAAGAGAACCTCAGTGCTCCTGCTCTCATTAAAAAGTTCCTCTCTCGCTCTGGTCCCAAGAAGAAGGGGCGTAAGAGGGGGGATAGTGTAACGTGCATGGCCGCGGGCCGTGGGGTTTACTCACCCCCCGACGTCCGCAGCCATGGATCCGTGAGCGCTGGTCCCTGTCTCCTTCCTGAAGCCACAGCCACCGTCCGGACTATTTCAGGTACCCAAGCATTACTGTCTGCCATTGACTTTCGCATAGACTGTGACCTGGTCAGCTGCCTCCCCGCTACAGCCAAATCTGCTGATCAGTGGCGTAACTACCGCTATAGCAGCCGTAGCAGCTGCTACGGGGCCCGCAACTTGAGGGGGCCCGTGCCACCTGCCGGCATGGCCCCCCCATGGCTGGAGGCTCCGCTAGCAGCCACTATGGCTGCTACATCACGACGCCACTGATTGTTCCTACAAAAGACATGCATCCCCTATCCGCCGGATAGGGGATACATGTGTGATCGCTGGGACGCCCAGCGATAAGGAGAACGGGGGACCGAAAGTCCCATGAAGTTCTCCATGACAAACCTCGAACTTCCGGGGTCTGTCTGCAGCTCCATAGAAATTACTTGTGCACCGGTCGCGCTTGTGCGCATGCGTGACCAGCGCTCCTTTCATTTTTATTGAACTGCGCAGACGCCGGAAGTCCGAGGTTTGTCATGGAGAACTTCAGGGGACTTTCGGTCCACCGTTCTCCTTATCGCTGCCAGCGATCACACATGTATCCCTTATCCTGTGGATAGGGGATACATCTCTATTGTAGGACAAACTATAGGATGTTTTTTTTAGGTGGGGGGCTATATAGCGTTATCTACAGGGGGGGTCTGTATGGCGATATCTACAGGGGGTCTGTATGGTGTTATCTACAGGGGGGGTCTGTATAGCGTTATCTACAGGGGGGCTATATGGTGTTATCTACAGGGGGGCTATATGGCGTTATCAACAGGGGGCTGTATGGCGTTATCAACAGGGGGGCTGTATGGCGTTATCAACAGGGGGGCTGTATGGCGTTATCTACAGGGGGATTTGGGGCTGTAAGACGTTATCTACAGGGGGGCTGTATGGCGTTATCTACAGGGGGGCTGTACTGACCCATAGAATAAAGGTAACATGTTATTTATGCCGCACAGTGAATGGCATCAATTTAAAAATGCATAGAACAATGGTGGAATTTCAGGGTTTTTTTATAATACCCCCACAAAAAAGGTAATAAAAGTTAATAAAAAAATTATAGGTACCGTAAAATGGTACTATTAAAAAGTACAACTAATCCCGCAAATAAAAAAGTCCTCATACAACTATGTAGACAAAAATATAAAAAAGTTATAGCTCTTTGAATGTGACTATAGAAAAACAAATAAAATAGCTTGGTCATTAGGGCCTAAAATGGGCTGGTCACTAAGGGCAGTGGCGTAACTACCGCCGTAGCAGCAGTAGCGGCTGCTACGGGGCCCGCGGCATGAGGGGGCCCGTGTCGCTCGCTGGCACGGGCCCCCACCATGGCCGGAGGCTCCGCTAGCAGCCGCTATGGCTGCTACAGCGCGACGCCACTGAACAGTACGGCAGAGCAGGGAGGTATCTCCCCGCTCTGCCATTAAACAAAAGACATGTATCCCCTATCCACAGGATAGGGGATACATGTGTGATCCCTGGCAGCGATAAGGAGAACGGGGGACTGAAAGTCCCCTGAAGTTCTCCATCACAAACCTCGGACTTCAGGGGTCTGTGTCGGCAGCTCCGGAGAAATGAATGGAGCGCCGGACCCGCTTGAGGGCATGCGTGACCAGCGCTCCTTTCATTTTTAGTGAGCTGCGATGGCCGGAAGTCAGAGGTTAGTCATGGAGAACTTCAGGGGACTTTCAGTCCCCCGTTCTCCCTATCAATGCCAGTGATCACACATGTATCCCCTATCCTGTGGATAGGGGATACATGTATTTTATTAGGACACACTGTAGGTCACATTTTTTTGGGAGGGGCTGTATGGCGTTCCCTACAGGGAGGGGGACGCTGTATGGCGTTCCCTACAGGGGGACGACACTGTATGGCGTTCCCTACAGGAATGGGGGACGCTGTATGGCGTTCCCTACAGGGGGGGCTGTATGGCGTTCCCTACAGGGGGGGCTGTATGGCGTTCCCTACAGGGGGGGCTGTATGGCATTATCCACAGGGGGGGGCTGTATGGCGTTCCCTACAGACCCCCCCTGTAGGGAACGCCATACAGACTCCCTGTAGGTAACGCCATACAGTCCCCCCTGTAGGGAACGCCATACAGCCCCCCAGTAGACAACGCCATACAGTCCCCCCTCTAGATAACGCCATACAGCCCCCTCTGTAGATAGCGCCATAGTCCCCCCTGTAGATAGCGCCATACAGTCCCCCTGTAGATAACGCCATACAGCCCCCCTGTAGATTGCGCCATGCAGTCCCCCTGTAGATAGCGCCATACAGTCCCCCTGTAGATAGCGCCATACAGCCCCCCCTGTAGATTGCGCCATACAGCCCTCCCTGTAGATAGTGCCATACAGCCCCCCCCTGTAGGGAACGCCATACAGTCCCCCCCTGTAGGGAACGCCATACACCCCCCCTGTAAGTAACGCCATACAGTCCCCCCGTAGATAACGGCATACAGCCCCCTCTGTAGATAGCGCCATACAGCCACCTCTGTAGATATCTACAAAGGGGGCTGTATGGCGTTATCTACAGGAGGGCTGTATGGCATTATCAAAAGGGGGGGTTTGTAAAAAAGGCACTATCTACAAGGGGGGGGGTTGTGTGACACCCGGGGGAGGGGGGGCCCCAGTCAAAAGTTTGCTATGGGGCCCAGTCTTTCCTAGTTACGCCCCTGACTAAGGGGCTAATCCGATCCCACTTGTTTAGTTTTATTCTGTTTTATTTGAAAACTCACCAAATGGGATTGAGGGATAAGGACCAACGTTATTTTGAATAAAGAATTAAATTGTACAAATCAATCATACTATGCTGTGGTTGTAAACAACACAGTATGTACTATCGATTTGAATATCAATAGAATAAGATGGTTTGTAAAACACACTTGCATCTGACCTATTGCCTACGGTGTAACAATTGCTGTCATGGATATCTGTAGCTCAGCAGTAGCGGCGTGCATCGGTGCCTGCTCTGCTGAATTACGCTATGTACCCGGTCACTGATTCAGTGAACCGGGTAGAGGAGATGCCATAAATCTCAGTACATACTGCTATCTTGAAAAAGCAGTGACTAAGTGTATAACTCTCTCCAGTGGCGTAACAACCGCGGTAGCAGCCGTACTATGGGGCCCACGCCGCCGAGCCTCCTACAAGTATGGGCCGGGCGTCACAGGCCCTCTCATGCCTGTAGGTGTCGCTAGCACTGGAGGGGCCCCGGTGCTAGTGACAGCCAAATACATGGATTAGCTCTGAATGGCCGGGCATTTTCTGTGCCCTTACAATGACACTGATTGGCTAGCGGCGCGATTACGTCATTGCACCGCTTCCATGCTTGAAAGGCGCTGATTGACGCCAATCAGTGTCATTAGACGACACTCGTTCAGCTCCTGCAGACCCGCTCAGAAGAGAGAATGTCTGCATTGCCAGCGAACAGCGTGGGAACGGGATCATGTGAGTATGTAAAGTTATTTTTTTCTCTTTCTCATAAAACTGTTAATTGCATTATCTATATTAGGGCTCTATCTACAGGGGGGTCGTCTATATGTGGGCCACAGTGGTGTAACTACCGCTATAGCAGCCATGGGCGGAGGCTCCGCTAGCAGCTGCTATGGCTGCTATAGAGCGACGCCACTGAAGGGGTTGTTCCTACAAAACACATGCATCCCCTATCCACAGGAAAAGGGGATACATGTGTGATCGCTGGGACGCCCAGCGATAAGGAGAACGGGGGAACGAAAGTCCCCCGAAGTTCTCAATGACAAACCTCGGACTTCTGGGGTCTGTCTGCAGCTCCATAGTAATGACTTGTGCATCGGACAATTGTTCACTTGATGCTTGACATCCCCACAGTAGAAGCAGAGACCATTCTTCCTGCGGAAATCTCTACGTTGATGGGGGGACACGGAGGCCCCGAGTTGCATAGGTACCTCCGAGTCTTCCGGGGAGGAACGAAGCAACGGAACCTCGGGAGGCATCATGGGGGAGTCAGAGGAGAAAACATCAAGACGTTCAAGTCGTCGTTCCCTGAGACGTCGGTCAAGTCGTACCGCTAAAGCCATAACCTGGTCTAGGGAGTCAGAAGAGGGATAACTAACTAGCAGATCTTTCAGGGCGTTCGACAGACCCAACCTAAACTGGCACCTTAAGGCAGGGTAATTCCACCGAGAAGCTACGCACCACTTCCTAAAGTCAGAGTAATACTCCTCAACAGGTCTCTTACCCTGACGTAAGGTCACCAGCTGACTCTCGGCAAAAGCAGTCTTGTCAGTCTCGTCATAGATGAGTCCGAGAGCAGAAAAGAAAAGATCAACGGAGGAAAGTTCAGGGGCATCAGGAGCCAAGGAGAAGGCCCATTCTTGGGGCCCTTCCTGGAGCCGGGACATAATTATACCCACCCGCTGCCTCTCAGAACCTGAGGAGTTAGGCTTCAAACGAAAATAGAGCCTACAACTCTCCCGAAAGGAGAGAAAAGTCTTCCGGTCCCCTGAGAACCGGTCGGGCAACTTAAGGTGGTTTTCAAGAGGTGAGGTAAGGGGGACTACCATGGTAGCATCAGGCTGGTTGACCCTCTGAGCCAGGGCCTGGACCTGTAGGGAGAGACCCTGCATTTGCTGAGCCAGGGTCTCAAGGGGGTCCATAGTGGTGTCAGGGACCAGGGTAGACTAGGTATGGGCTTGTGATTATGTAATGATGGGGGTTGGGAGACAGACAAGTGAACCCTAATCTACCCGCCACTGAGTCCCTGCCTACTTGCAACGACCCGCCCTAGGCGACGAGGTACAACTGGGCGACGGTCCCTACGCCCTTTAAATGCAGCGCTCAAACGCTTAAATAAGTGCACGACAGACAAACAGACAAGGGTACACAGAGCTAGGGGGAGAAAGGGGCAGTTGCCCACGGCAACACCGTGAGCAACAAGAGAAGTGAACAAGCCGAGTCAAACCAGGAGAGTACGAGGCGCCAAACGCAGAGCAGAAGAGTAGTAAACAACAGAGTCAAACCAGGAATGTACGAGGTACCAAACGCAGAGCAGGAGAGTAGTCAGCAAGCCGGGGTCAATATGAATTTAAGGTTTTAGTGGTATATTTGAAACCTTCCACCGCAGGACTTGATATTTTGTGTACTCTACAAGAATTTGTAATTAAATCACTGGAATAGGACTAGAGTTTAGTTTAAAATGTAACTTTTACTTGTAACATATTTAAAAAGTGTGTAAAACAAAAGACACACCAGGACAAGACTGATTTATATTTATCCTCCTGGGAAATAGATCACTCACATGTTTTGCAACAATTTGGAGCATTTTCTCAAACTCTGCAAAGAAATGATAATATCACCAATATTGAATTGACATTCTTTTTGCATGGAGCACTACATCTCCTTTACAACAAGGAAGATTTTTTTGTAAACAGTCTTGTCCTGGTGTGTCTTTTGTTTTACACACTTTTTAAATATGTTACAAGTAAAAGTTACGGGGTCAATATGAAGCAAGGACAATAGTACAAGAGCTGCAGCAGGGCCAGGAAACCAAACGAGAAGAATCACAAAAACACAATACACGCCCAGTTGGACATAACGAAAAAAAAACGCCCAGTTGTCCATTTCAAAGCTCATTTGCATAAATATAAAATAGCTCATAACTTGGCCAAAAATGAAAGTTTTAAAAAAACCAAAACGTTGCTGTTATCTACATTGCAGCGCCGATCACATGCAATAGGAGATAGGGGTTTGAGAATCTGGTGATGAGCTCTTAACACATAAACCATCCATGACCTTCTTAGTGATTACATTATTCTCAAATGCCTCTATTAGCATTTTGTCTAAACGATCCTTAAAGAGGCTCTGTCACCAGATTTTGCAACCCCTATCTGCTATTGCAGCAGATCGGCGCTGCAATGTAGATTACAGTAACGTTTTTATTTTAAAAAAAACGAGCATTTTTGGCCAAGTTATGACCATTTTTGTAAAGGATCTGCCAGGCACAGCGGGGTTAACGCCCATAGGTAATCAGTCGGCACCTGAGTCTATGTCTCTGAGACTGACTCCAGCTTCCACCACTCAGGCTGGCAGGCTTAGGAGTGGAAGAGCCTATCGCAGCCTGGCCAGACTCAGCTAGCTCCCGCCCTCTGTCTATTTATACCTGCCTTTCCTGTTCCTCCAGTTCTTGTGATTCTTCTCGTGTGGTTTCCTGGCCCAGCTACAGCTCCTGACCATTTGATCCTGCTCCATACTGACCCTGGCTTACTGACTACTCTCCTGCTCTGCGTTTGGTACCTCGTACACTCCTGGTTTGACTCGGCTCGTTCACCTCTCTTGTTGCTCACGGTGTTGCCGTGGGCAACTTCCCCATTTCCCTTAGCTTTGTGTACCCTTGTCTGTTTGTCTCGTGCACTTACTGAGCGTAGGGACCGCCGCCCAGTTGTACCCCGTCGCCTAGGGCGGGTCGTTGCAAGTAGGCAGGGACAGAGTGGCGGGTAGATTAGGGCTCACTTGTCCGTTTCCCTACCCCTATCATTACAATTTTTGTATTTATGCAAATGAGGCTTGCAAAAGTCCAAGTGGGCGTGTTTAAAGTAAAAGTCCAACTGGGCGTGTATTATGTGCGTACATCGGGGCGTTTTTACTACTTTTACTAGCTGGGCGTTCTGACGAGAAGTATCATCCACTTCTCTTCAGAACGCCCAGCTTCTGGCAGTGCAGACACACAGCGTGTTCTCGAGAGATCACGCTGTGACGTCACTCACTTCCTGCGCCAGGTCCTGCATCGTGTCGGCCACATCGGCACCAGAGGCTACATTTGATTCTGCAGCAGCATCAGCGTTTGCAGGTAAGTAGCTACATCGACTTACCTGCAAACGCCGATGCTGCTGCAGAATCAACTGTAGCCGCTGGTGCCGATGTGGCCGACACGATGCAGGACCTGGGGCAGGAAGTGAGTGACGTCACAGCGTGATCTCTCGAGAACACGCTGTGTGTCTGCACTGCCAGAAGCTGGGCGTTCTGAAGAGAAGTGGATGATACTTCTCGTCAGAACGCCCAGCTAGTAAAAGTAGTAAAAACGCCCCGCTGTACGCACATAATACACGCCCAGTTGGACTTTTACTTTAAACACGCCCACTTGGACTTTTGCAAGCCTCATTTGCATAAATACAAAAATGGTCATAACTTGGCCAAAAATGCTCGTTTTTTAAAAATAAAAACGTTACTGTAATCTAAATTGCAGCGCCTATCTGCTGATATAGCAGATAGGGGTTGCAAAATCTGGTTATTGTCTATACACCTCGGACTCGTATAGCTCAAACGGCCATATCACCACATTACCCCCCTTATCTGCTTGTTTGAATACGACCCCCTTCATCATTTTCAGTTCATGCAAGGCCTTGCGCTGCACTCCATATAAGTTGTCATATCTAAAATTTTGTGATAGTTTCCTCAACTCATCAACCACCATTCTAACGAACATTTCTACTGGTGGATTTAATAAAAGTGGTGGGAATGTGGTAGATTTGGGTCGAGTAAAGTCCGGAAATTTATTAGTGCTTACCTTCTGTTCTTGAAGCAAAGACTCTAATATCCGGACCACTTCCAATTCCTCCTGGGCTGTAAACAAATGGTTGAAATCATTCTTTGCATAATATTTTTTTTAAATGAGTTTACTCGCAAATAGGAATATATCCTTGATGGCTGTAAATTATCGAAACCGGATACCGGACAAAATGTTAAACCTAGTGATAGCACAGAATTTTGACTGGGTGTTAGTACAATATCAGATAAGTTAATTACCTTCAATTCACCATTATTTCCATCCGACGTGTTCAATTTCCTTTTTATTGGCGCTCGTCTGGTTTCATACCTTGTCATCCCTATTTCTCGTGCATTTGATGATGACAATACTTGTGATATCCCAGATGCAACACTCTCCAATGATGTGAAGGATTCACTGCGCGATAATTTAGAAGGTGCACGCTTTTTGCCATCTATAGATTCTATGCTGTTGAAAATCCAGAACATCTCTTTGGAATTTTTTGGTTTTTATGTCCTGTATCTCTCGTTCCCATTTTGCACATTCAATACTTAAATCCTGTTCAAATTTGGCTAGATTTTCAGGAGTCAATGTAGATTTCACTTGTTCCTGTAAAGGTGCAATAGTTTTTTCAACGTCCTCCAATTGTTTTTTATCCATACCAATTAACAGTTCGATGAAAGTGCGAGAGCATAATGCACATGCTTGTTCCCATCTCGATTTCATTGTCACGTCTTCAAGTGGAAATGACGGGAAAACCTGGACACGTAGACCACGAGGGATCAGATCCCGAGCCAAATACTGTTCTAATGAAACCTTATTCCACCAAATTCTGGTACGACGTTTCAATAAGTCCTTTAATGATGTATGTATTTCCAATATACCTGTATTGTTTGCACCAACGGTTCCTATAGCATCCTCCTTAAAAACATGAGAAACAAGCGATAGCCAGTTAGATTCCCGAGTATGGAAATCCATATTAGTTACAAGGCCTGTCAACAACATACAAAACATATGAATAACTATACGAAAACCAGGCCAAATATTCCATATAATGATCTATATATATCAATATATAAGCACAATCCCCATAAATATATATATAGATACTATTATATAAGTACTGTAATAACATATGAGTACACCATGGGTACCATGCAAAAAGATTTTTATTATATTTAATGACAAATAGTAAAAACAATGGCCAGCACGACCTAAAAAAATTACAAACAAGTGTAAAACAACATGGTGGTGGTGGGTTCGTAGGCCTACACAATGTCCGATGAAAAACATATTGATTTTAATGGTTCCTGTAGGGTTTCTGTCATCGTGTCCATTGTTTTACCGTAACAATAGCACAACATGCTGCACTATTTTTCACTGCATTTTGGACCAGATCTGCGATAGAGGCTCGCGACAGTGCCTGTAACGCAGATGTGAACATAGCTTAACAAAAGGAAGGTGTTTCCCACAGATTTAACTACCCAACAACTCCCCACATCTATGTTTCCATTATAATTTTTAATTCATAATTATTGACCTTTATTTTATATTTTAATAGTCCCTAAGAACCAACAAATGATAAAAAAGAAGAGGGACATTGAAGAATGGGACTGTGCAGAAGATCAAAGTCGTCACCCTGTACTGAGTCGAATGATGGCAGCATCTGAATACAGGGTTGAGAATGAGCTGGCAAAAGAGGCGAGTAGAAGCAAAAGTGCCGATGCGGAGGGAAAAAAATATATGAAATCTATAAAAGCTGAAAAGGAGAAAGAGGAGAAAGCAATGAAAACTTATGTGGCCAAGATAAAAGAACTTCAAAGTCAAAAGCCAAAAACGTTCAAGACCAAAAAAAACGTGGTCAAAATGACCAAACACATCATAGTCAAGAAGCTTAAAAACATAAAGATCAAGAGGAGAAAATGAAATCATCATTGTGCCACAGTAAAAACATCACATTACTAACATCAAAATACTCAAAGACCTCCATATCACATCTGAATATTCCCACCACATTTTATCCCAAGAGACCGGGAATATGCACCCTATAAAACCTGCTTCTCAGAAGACCGCTAACCACCAACTAAAGAACTTCTATTTCCTTAAACAAATATTTGTTTTAAGAATAATTAATTCAATACAATTTTAAAAACACTTTTAGACAGTTTTTATAAATATTATTATTTTATTATTATTACTACAATAATTTTATTAAAGAGACTCTGTCACCACATTATACGTGCCCTATCTCCTACATAAGAAGATGGGCGCTGTAATGTAGGTGACAGTAATGCTTTTTTAGATATATCGCTATGTGCAGCCACATACACAAGCCCTAACATTACTACAGTGTCCTGATAATGACTACACATGACCATCCAGCCTGGACGTCATGTGTACTCAGAATCCTGGCACTTCTGAATCTTTTTTGTGAGATTCCGGCAAGTGAAACCAAATCTCGTTTAGCTCCGTGATCTCGCGAGATTTGGTTTCACTTGCCGTAAAGTAATCCTAAATGTAAAACTTTTATATCATTCCTCACTGTTGTAAATGATGAAGGAATATTCTGTGACACATCCTAAACAGATTTTCTTCTTTAAGTTTTCACCAATTTTTTCATACATCAGAATTTTGTCATGAGGTGTTTCTAAGCCATCGTATTAAGTCCTCATTTGGAATCTCTTGGTACATTGTCTTAGTAATTGAAGTGTCAATGAGTCTCTGAATTAGTCGCCTTATTCAAGAAATGCAACAACACCCACGAGTTACAAGTATGGCTGCCACTGCTGCTAAGGAAGTCCATAGACTGGATATGTGGTTACTCCATTTTCCAAACCATCCTCCAAGCCAATTAGTGAAGATGTCATTTATTCCAGAGTTTTCCACAAGCTCTTCGGACAGGGAATTGAGTCCTTCCAATGCCTTGGTAATACTGCCATCAGGAGCTGTATTATTGGGAATAAAAGTACAACAGAAGATACAAACATTTTGCAAACACCCCCTTTTTCGGCTAGTAACATCCAGGGCCATTCTATTTCACCATGTCATTAAAGATGTAGGTCCCCACTGATATGCAATGCCCTTTATTGCGTCTCTGGTATAATTAACAACTCTGTTGATTGTAATAAATATAATTAATCCAGTTGACATTCTTATTTATTGTAGACCACCAGAAAAGTACAGACTCGAAGTCTGATGCAATCTGATTTCGGGCCTTAAACTCAGTTGGCACCCCTCGGGGTAACCCTATTTCCTCTATGTATATTTATGGTCAAAGGAACCTCCAGGGATAGACCGCTTATAGCGATTCAGATAGTCTCCAGGGCTTTTTCTCATTCTCTGAAATTCAGGGGCTGAAAACAAGTGGAATGGCATTAGAAGCTGAACCAGAGTACAGCTTCCCAGCCACTTGGCCAACGTAAGTTAGAAGGCTGTTTAGATGAGTTTGGCCGGTTAGGAAAGCATCATTTGCAGCCCTTCCATGGTCAAGAAGCGCAATCTGGGTGTCTTCCAAACGCTCCACCCTGTTGTTAATTTGTCTCATTTCATGTTTAATATCTTTCAGTTCTTTAACCACTGGCTTAAGAGCATTTTCAATAATTTTTTGCACTGTGTGTTGTGATAAATGAATAGAAGATGATGCAGCCCCTTGGGTCTCCTCATCTCCTGAGCTATTGCCGCTCGAGTCCATATTATCTATGCCTGGAGGTTTTCTAAGGGCAGGTTTAGGGGGAACTCTTTTGGTAGAGGGCGATCTTTGCTTAAGAAATGTATCCATATCGGATTCTGATTTTTTCTGTTTGGGAGTATTCCATCCCTCCTGTTTTCCCCCTTTCACAATGACGGACATTTAGTTTCACTGCTTAATAGTAGACAATGTGGTGAGCACAATGATGATTTAATAACGATAATTAGAAGACATATGTCCCCTTTGTTTACTTCCCGTTGTATTTTAGGTAATAATCATTGCTGGAGGTATAACATTATACCCAAGAAAAATTGGACCTCAGATCCCAGCTAGCTTTTGGAGAATCAAGTGAGCAGCTACAGATTTATGTAGCAATTTCAGACCGGCAATTTATAGTTTTGCTCGCCAATCTTGGCAAAGTTCTAATGGTCAGCGACCCACTGGTGTCGTGTGACCTTTTATTGTATATTGTATATTGTGGCCCCTGTGTGGTCAGTTCTCCTAGGCCTGCCAGGCAATATGATGAAGCAGGGGGAGATATGATTGCTTCAATGGGAGGAGAGGAATAAGCAGGGAGAACATGAACTCTGGCACACACAGAGGAACAATGGTTAGGAGGGGCTTGGGAATTGATTCCCCCAATGGAAGTTCTTCCTCACCTGGAGCCAGTTATCATCTCTCCTGCTAGGTGGTGTGCAGATGGAGGATGTCGCTGGTGTCCGATGGTCCTACTGTGGTTGTTCCTGCGTGTTCTGCAGGTGAAAGTGAGCCGCGGGCGGGCCGGCTTAAAAATCGAGGCCCCGGATTCACACGCATCACTAGGCCGCAATCTCAAAATAATGCTGGCGGTCAAAATATTCTTACAGGACGACTCTCCCGAATCTCCGGTCCTAGAATATATGAATGCTGCCTTTTTAGAGCAGTAGATTTGCGGTAATACACCGGACTTTAAATGTATGTAGGAGCAGCTTGGAAAGAAGCGTCCTCTCGGTGCTGCGTTAGGCCACGCCCCCGAAAACAAGATAATTTGGAACACAGTTTGAATTATTCTCATCAGCCATCCGGCTATTCCCTTAAATCAATTAGCTGGATTTAAGAAAGAAAAGGTATTAGCCCACCAGGAGTCTTTGTTAACCTCTTGTTCTTGTAGCTACTTTTCTCTGAAATCAGCTATTTTTGTTAGACTAGCTATAACACCTAGGTTGCCTGCAGGATCAATATAATGGCAACACTTTATTATTATTATTATTATTATTATTATTACCTTTCTCTTTGTTTCTTCAACTCCAACAATTTAGTACAAGTTCAAGGCTTTCTATAATCACCTAAACTTAATCACATTGGAAATATCTACATTAGTGTAACCATCAGTCATCAAACCTTCTTTTACTAACTGGATATATTCCCCCTGTTCACGACCAAATTTACCCACAATATATATTCCAAGAATCAGGCAGCACTCCAGAGATGTAGCAAAATAGAAAAATGTGCTTTATTCCATCAGTCAAAACAGCAACGTTTCAGCTCTACCATAGAGCCTTTCTCAAGCTAGTGAACACATGTTACAACAGAGCATGTATAGGAAAGCCTCAATCAAGAGGAAAGGGTTTGCATCAGAAAATAATTAACCATACACAGTGAATATGGCATACAGTTAAAACATAGTGTTAACAAAGTGCTATAGAAAAAAACATGTCATGTCATAATGCCAGAGAAGTCAAAGACAGTGGTTCTGAACTTGCTGCCAGGCGCTGAAACGAATGCAACCAAGATCGAGCGTCTATGACTTACGGGTCAATAGTTAGCCTCAGAAACAGCCAGGGAAGTGAAAGACGGTGGTTCTGAACTTGCTGCCAGGCGCTGAAACAAATGCAACCAAGATCGAGCGTCTATGACTTAGGGGGCAATAGCTAGCCTCAGAAACATCCAGAGAAGTCAAAGACCGTGCTTCTATACTCCATAAATTACAATCCATAAAACGTACTGACAGTCAGTGTATACCCATGATTGTGCACAATTAGGTATTGCTGGCACCTGTGAATACATTAAGAGAACATATGGAGACACTCACCAAGATGATATCGGCTCCTAAAGTTCAAAACAACCGCGCTCCTCACTGTGTACCCTGTGCGCTATTGCGCATGCCCAGGAGACCAAATATGTCAGAGGTCAATCGTTCAACTGCGCATGTCCTCGCATGCGCCAACGTAGATACTGTGCCAAGAACGCCATATTATATAAGGGCAAACTGACACCGTCTGTCAGTATCGCCCATATAAATGCAACTATATTATGTAGCAAGGCACCTCAATCCATAAACATAGGGAGAGAGAGAGAGAGAGAGATAAATTCAATATTTATTTGTAAAAAACACCAAGATTTAGAGAAAATTAGCAAAAATTAGCATTTTTCAAAATTTAAATGCATCTATTTGTAACACAGATAATAATACCACACAAAATACTTACTAGTTTATATTTCCCATATGTCTACTTTATGTGTGCATCGTTTTTTGAACATTCCTTTATTTTTCTAGGACGTTACAAGGCTTAGAACTTTAGTAGCAATTTCTCATATTTTCAAGAAAATTTCAAAAGCCTATTTTTTCAGGGACCAGTTCAGTTCTGAAGTGGCTTTGAGGGCCTTATATAATAGAGAGTCCCCATAAATCACCCCATTTTGAAAACTGCACCCCTCAAAGTATTCAAAACAGCATTCAGAAAGTGTTTTAACCCTTTAGGCGCTTCACAGGAATTAAAGCAAAGTAGAGGTGAAATTTACAAATTTCATTTTTGTTTTCAAAAATTAATTTGTAATAAATTTTTTCTGTACCACAGAAGGTTTTACCAGAGAAACGCAACTCAATATTTATTGCCCAGATTCTGCAGTTTTTAGAAATATCTCACATGTGGTCGTAGTGCGGTAATGGACTGAGGCACCAGCCTCAGAAGCAAAGGAGCAACTAGTGGATTTTGGGGCCTCCTTTTTTAGAATCTATTTTAGGTACCATGTTAGGTTTGAATAGGTCTTGTGGTACCAAAACAGTAAAGACCCCCAAAAAGTGACCCCATTTTGGAAACTATACCCCTCAAGGAATTTATCTATGGGTATAGTTAGCATTTTGAACCCACAGTTTTTTTGCTAAATTTATTTGAATTAGTATGTGAAGATGAAAATCTACTTTTTTTGTGAAAAAACGTAACATTTTTTAATATTTACAAGGAATAAAGTAGAAAAACACCCCTACATATGTAAAGCAATTTCTTACGATTATAGGAATACCCCATATGTGGTAATAAACTGCTGTTTGGAACAACAGCAGGCCTCAGAAGGGAAGGAGCACCATTTGGATTTAGCTGGAATAGTTTTCAGTGCCGTGTCACGTTTGCAATGCACTGGAGGGATGAAAACCGTGGAAACCCCCCAATAGTGACCCCATTTTGGAAACTACACCCCTCAAGGAATTTTTCTATTGGTAAAGTTAGCATTTTGACGCCACAGTTGTTTTGCTGAAGTCATTGGAATTAGTCTGTAAAGCTAAAACTTAGAAATTTTTAATTTTTACAAGGAATAAAGGAGAAAAAGCACCCCAACATTTGTAAAACAATTTCTCCTGATTACGTAAATACCCCATATGTGGTAATAAACTGCTGTTTGGACCCACACCGGGGCTTAGGGAAGGGGCACCATTTGACTTTTGGAGCTCAAATTTAGCTGGAATAGTTTTTGGGTGTCATGTCGAATTTGCAAAGCCCCTGAGGTACTAAAACAGTGGAAACCTCCCAAAAGTAACCCCATTTGGGAAACTACACCACTTAAGGAATCTATCTAGGGGTATAGTGAGCATTTAGGCCCCATACGTCTTTTGCAGAATTTATTAGAATTAGGCCGTGAAAATTAATATCAACATTATTTCCACTAAAATGTTGAATTTTTTCAATTTCACAAAGGATAAAGGAGAAAATGCACCCCAACATTTGTAAAGCAATTTCTCCCGAGTACGGCAATACCCCACATGTGGTCATAAATGTTTTTTCATTAGAAAATAAATTAACCCTTTCCGGACTGATCCATGTTTTGCTTTTTCTTTTTCGTCTTTCCTCCCCGCTTTCCGAGAGCCACAACGTCTTTATTTTTCCGTCAATAGAGCGGTATGAGGGCTTATTTTTTGCGGGACGAGCTGTAGTTTTTATTGGTACCATTTTTTGGTACATAAGACTTTTTCAGCACTTTTTATAAAAATTTTTGGTAGAGCGAAGGTGACGAAAAAACTACGATTTTGCCATTTAAAATTCTTTATTTTTTACGGCGTTCACCGTGCGAGTTCAATAATGGTATATTGTAATAGCTTGGACTTTTACGGACGCAGCGATACCAATTTTGTGTATTTTTTTTATTTTTTTTTACATTACTTTAGAGAAAAAATATGAAAAGGGTTTATTTTTGGACTTTAAATATTTATTTAATTTTTTCCACTAATAATAACTATTTACTTTTGTTTTTACATATTTTATTAGTCCCCCTGGTAGACTTGAACCAGCGATCGATAGATCGCTGGTAGAATACACTGCAATATTAATGTATTGCAGTATATTGTAATTTTTACATGCTCCTGTAACAGCGCGATCGCTGTTTCTGTCCGTTAGTCCCGGGTATCAGCTGTAATACACAGCTGACACCCGCAGCGTATGGTACGGGCTCAGTGCGTGAGACGCTCCATATATCACCCCCCACACCACGACATGCTATTAAGTCATGGTGCGCGAAGGGTTTAATTCGCAGCCGATGGTGGAAAGTGAAAATTACAATTTTCCACTGATGTGCCATTTTAGTGCACTATATGTTGTGCCCAGTTTGTGCCACAAATACCACAAATAAAATATTAACATGGTTCTCCCGGGTATGGCGATGCCATTTCGGTGGACATAAACGGCTGTTTGGGCACGCTGTAGGTCTCAGAAGGGAGGGACGCTATTTGGCTTTTGGAGAGCAGATTTTACTTGGTAGAAGCTCTGGCGTTTTGCTGGTATTTCAGTTTATAATGTGGGGGCAAATGTAGGCTGGGCAGAGTATATCAGGGCATAATAAGAGGGTATAATAATGGGGTAAATAAATAATAATCCGCCGATATGTGGCCAGTGTTGCACTTATATTATAAATGGCGCCCGATCTTATCCGCTTTTGGAACGCTCTGCACATTTTGCATCGCCATAATCTGGGAGCCGGAACTTTTTTTATTTTTTCACCACCAGAGCTGCGTGAGGACTTATTTGTTGCGGGACAATCTGTAATTTTCATTGGTACCATTTTGGGGTACACGCGATTTTGTTGATCACTTTTTATTCCATTTTTCGGCAAGCCAGGTGACCAAAAACCATCAATTCTGACAATGATTTTTATTTATTTTTTACAGCGTTCACCCTGAGCTATAAATGACCATTATATTTTATTCTGCGGGTCGGTACGATTATGGCGATACCATATGTATATACCTTTTTTTATGTTTTGCAGCGTTTGCGCAATAAAATAACTTATTTAGAAAATAATGTATATTTTGGGAGGGGTGGTGACCAAAAAGTAGTGATTCTCGCTTTGTTTTTCATTTATTTTTTTTGCGGTGTTCACCGTGCGGGAAAAATAATATTATAGTTTTATAGTTGGGGTCGTTACGAACGCGGTGATACCAAATATATGTACTTTTTTTTTACGTGTTCATTTTTTTTCCTATAATAAAAGACTTATTATAGGAAAAAAAAACCAGCTCATGTTAATGTCACTTATAACTTTTATTTGTACAATTTTTTTAAAACATTTTTATTCTTTTTTTTACTTTTTTCACTTGTCCCACTAGGGGACACTTAGACTTGCAGCTCTGATCGCTGCTGGAATACATTACACTACACACGTAGTGTAATGCATTCCAACTGTCATTGTGACGTAACAGTCACACTGACAGGAAGCCTACGACGACCACCCTCCGGGTGGTCCTCATAGGCCTCTGTACATGGCAACCTGGAAGCCATTGTCTGGCGTCCGGTTGCCATGGGTACGATAGCCAGCCCCCGTGATTTCACATGGGGGCTGCCGATCGGCGCTAAAAACACCTTAATTGTGGCGTTCAAATCGAACGCCGCAATTAAGGGGTTAACTGCCGAAATCAGCGGCGATAGGCCGTTGATCGGCAACGGGGAATGCAGGGCAGACGCCCTGCACAGTTAACCGCCGCTGCGGTGTAGCGCCGCGCAGCGGTAAACTGTCAAAGCACAGACGTAACTGCACGTCAAGGTGCGCGAACTTACTGCACACCTCGACGTACAGTTACGTCAAGGTGCGGGAAGGGGTTAAGAGGGAGAAAGTCAAAAGATGCACGGGTGTGAAAAACGCACCCCATCCACATCTATAATGTGAATAGGTGCCTATAAACCCACCACTCAATCCTGCATAGGGCATCTGTATAAAGACTATTAGATTAGTAAGATGGATAAGGCTGTTCAAAATTAAAGGTTTCTATAGAAAAGGAGGATATAGTTGCCACTCTACATTTATAAAAAGGTTCAAACAAACCTCAGTCTTAAAGGGAATACAAGGGGCAATATACTATCCAGCTTAATCCTTACTCCACCTGCCCATATGGACGAAAACGGACACTGTAATACGATCCAATGTATACACCACTGACATATATAGTAAACAGTATAATATATCAAATATAATTTTTATTGAAAAAAGTACAGTACAATCATAATGGGCGCCGTCGCTTCCAGCAGATATGTTTGGGCCCTACCCTTCCTGGTTCCCTAATTTATGGGCCGTGATAAATTGCCTCTTAAAACAGAAGAAATGTTCCCCTCAGACCTGCAGAACTGCATATTTTTCTTTCCTGACTTATTGGAGCCTTAACTAAATTTTATTTTTTCATAGGTGTAGGAGGGGTTCCAGCCCCCATGCTGTGGAAGGGGTCCCACTCCCCACATATACCAGACCAGTTATGGGGGTTCCAGCCCCCTTGTATGATATGGGTAATAGCCCCCTTCCCAACGTCGGTCACAGGGGTCTCAGCCCCCTTCTGTTTCCCCCCTTTTGTCAGCCCTTGGGTGTCTGTCTACTCCCCCCCCCCTCCTCCTATTTGTGTAGGAGGTTGAAGCATTGTTTGTTACTTATTGTTGTATACTGCCTGTTATATAGTTAATGACCACTAGATGGTGATAGAGCAGTTGCAGTGAGTTGCTGGACAGATTACACTGGACATGAAAATGTGATGTTAAAGGGGGAGGAGCTAAAAACGGAACAGGGGGGATGAGCAAGTGGAGAGGGGGCAGCCATGTTGAAGGAGAGAGAGAGAGAGAAGGAGCATGAGATATGAGCTTAGGGAAGAGATATTGAATGTTAAAGTAAACAGTGTGAGGAAAAGAAGAACCTAGGAGTCATATCCAGCTGATATTTATATTCCTATCAAGGAAGAGTCAAGAAGTCACCTGAATAGAGATGATGCGCGTCTTTATTCTTATCGATAAGGAGACATGGCATAATGTCTGCCTCCATCCTGAATGACAGAGTTATTATACATATTCTGAGAATAACATGTCTGGACTAGTTCCTGTTACATTTTGCTTCATATATCACAATTGACAACTAATTAGAAGTTGAACCTTTGTCTGGAAATTCTAATCTCCCTTTTTAGGAATTCAGCTACCCCCTCTCCATATATAATATCAGTTATCTTAATAAAACTCACTAGACATTTTGTTAGTCAGGGTATTACAGATACACAGTTTTAGTCTTCATTACATAAAGTAATCCTAAATATAAAACTTTTATATGATTCCTCCCTGTTGTAAATGATGAAGGAATATTCTGTGACACGTCCTAAACAGATTTTCTTCTTTAAGTTTTCACCAATTTTTTCATACATCAGAATTTTGTCATGAGGTGTTTCTAAGCCATCGTATTAAGTCCTCATTTGGAATCTCTTGGTACATTGTCTTAGTAATTGAAGTGTCAATGAGTCTCTGAATTAGTCGCCTTATTCAAGAAATGCAACAACACCCACGAGTTACAAGTATGGCTGCCACTGCTGCTAAGGAAGTCCATAAGTAATAAAGGGAAGGGAAAGAGAAAAGATGTGGTCTAAACTAAATTGTAAAATAAGAAACTATTAGATATGCATTAAAATAAATCTTAAAAGTCCATTGGTGCAAACCGGTATGTGTGAGTGACCCCCAAACTCACATACCTAGGCCTGAATAGAAAATAGATATTGAATGAGAGATGCCACTAAATGGAATATCAAGTGATTGCACTACCGCTGTTGAGCACTAGGTGGCACGTGTCACTGCACTATAATTGAGAAAAATAGCTCCCAATGAGACAATGGAATCAGTAATGATTTTGACCAATGAATCAGCTAGTGAAGCTAGCCCGTGCTGGAAAGATGTACCGATACCATCGGGCAGCTGGGGGACCGATATGGCCCACCACAAGTTAAATTGAATAATTAGAATATTGGCCACATACACACACAACGATGTGCTGCGTTATAAATCGGCAGCTATCTAGACTTGAATGGAGTAAGTGTGATGTAGATGATTTCACTGTAAAGGATATAAGGTAATTCCACTGAATTCCATTGTAATGTTCACATTGTTGGATTATGAATAATGAAATGGTTTGATAGTATAAATTGTAGTGGCTCAAAATAATTGAGTTGGAATCCAATTCACAATTGAAGCAATATATAAGCTGAAGGAGTTATTAGCTGCGCTGATGTGACAGCCAGCAGCTGTAGAAAGTTTGTAAATAATATTGATTCGAGCTGCGCTGTTAAAACAGCGAACAGCTAATAGGGCTCAGAGTTGACCCTACATTAAATGGGTGACCAGATGTGATCTGGCCACTTACACATTCAGCGTTATTGTTACGTTTATATTGGACAATTTATAAGTGTAGGAAAACCTAAACGCCGCTATCTACCCAGGAAGCAGCGAATTGGAGGGCGGCTGTGAGGTGTGCCGCTGTCACTGCTGGATGTCAACCCAGACGCGGTAATAAGCAACCGTTCACTGGGTTTTGTCTTATACTGGAGCGGTTAGAATAAATCCGCCCAGTAAACTCAGTGTGTGAACCGAGCTGATTAGTGGAGCAGTGAGGGTTCGATTGTCTAAACCCCACAGGGGGAAGAAGCCAGAATGCTGGCGAAACGCGCGTCGGGTTTTTAAATCCACTATCCTTGGTGCCTACACATGGCCAGAGCTGTCCCTGTTCAGCTCTCAATAGATCACGCCACACAATACGGCTGACAGCTGTCAGCTGCCTCACTGTGCTACACCACCAGCGTGTCTCGCTGTCTAATCCTGATCAGCTGGGATATCTCCCTCACCTCTCACCACGACATGGTCTGACGGCTGGTAACTCCAGGCACAGTCTCCCCGAGGTTGCAATTCACTTTCCTCGAGTCTGACCTTAGGCGAGGTGGAGTGAGTCTGTGGGGTTTAGACAATCGAACCCTCACTGCTCCACTAATCAGCTCGGTTCACACACTGAGTTTACTGGGCGGATTTATTCTAACCGCTCCAGTATAAGACAAAACCCAGTGAACGGTTGCTTATTACCGCGTCTGGGTTGACATCCAGCAGTGACAGCGGCACACCTCACAGCCGCCCTCCAATTCGCTGCTTCCTGGGTAGATAGCGGCGTTTAGGTTTTCCTACACTTATAAATTGTCCAATATAAACGCAACAATAACGCTGAATGTGTAAGTGGCCAGATCACATCTGGTCACCCATTTAATGTAGGGTCAACTCTGAGCCCTATTAGCTGTTCGCTGTTTTAACAGCGCAGCTCGAATCAATATTATTTACAAACTTTCTACAGCTGCTGGCTGTCACATCAGCGCAGCTAATAACTCCTTCAGCTTATATATTGCTTCAATTGTGAATTGGATTCCAACTCAATTATTTTGAGCCACTACAATTTATACTATCAAACCATTTCATTATTCACAATCCAACAATGTGAACATTACAATGGAATTCAGTGGAATTACCTTATATCCTTTACAGTGAAATCATCTACATCACACTCACTCCATTCAAGTCTAGATAGCTGCCGATTTATAACGCAGCACATCGTTGTGTGTGTATGTGGCCAATATTCTAATTATTCAATTTAACTTGTGGTGGGCCATATCGGTCCCCTCAGCTGCCCGATGGTATCGGTACATCTTTCCAGCACGGGCTAGCTTCACTAGCTGATTCATTGGTCAAAATCATCACTGATTCCATTGTCTCATTGGGAGCTATTTTTCTGAATTATAATGCAGTGACACGTGCCACCTAGTGCTCAACAGCGGTAGTGCAATCACTTGATATTCCATTTAGTGGCATCTCTCATTCAATATCTATTTTCTATTCAGGCCTAGGTATGTGAGTTTGGGGGTCACTCACACATACCGGTTTGCACCAATGGACTTTTAAGATTTATTTTAATGCATATCTAATAAAGTTTCTTATTTTACAATTTAGTTTAGACCACATCTTTTCTCTTTCCCTTCCCTTTATTACTCAGCAACATACGGTGGTGTACACCCATGTGGTCCTCCTGACCTATTCTCTCGAGTGAGACAGGTGATCTTCACCAGTTACTAAGGAAGTCCATAGACTGGATATGTGGTTACTCCATTTTCCAAACCATCCTCCAAGCCAATTAGTGAAGATGTCATTTATTCCAGAGTTTTCCACAAGCTCTTCGGACAGGGAATTGAGTCCTTCCAATGCCTTGGTAATACTGCCATCAGGAGCTGTATTATTGGGAATAAAAGTACAACAGAAGATACAAACATTTTGCAAACACCCCCTTTTTCGGCTAGTAACATCCAGGGCCATTCTATTTCACCATGTCATTAAAGATGTAGGTCCCCACTGATATGCAATGCCCTTTATTGCGTCTCTGGTATAATTAACAACTCTGTTGATTGTAATAAATATAATTAATCCAGTTGACATTCTTATTTATTGTAGACCACCAGAAAAGTACAGACTCGAAGTCTGATGCAATCTGATTTCGGGCCTTAAACTCAGTTGGCACCCCTCGGGGTAACCCTATTTCCTCTATGTATATTTATGGTCAAAGGAACCTCCAGGGATAGACCGCTTATAGCGATTCAGATAGTCTCCAGGGCTTTTTCTCATTCTCTGAAATTCAGGGGCTGAAAACAAGTGGAATGGCATTAGAAGCTGAACCAGAGTACAGCTTCCCAGCCACTTGGCCAACGTAAGTTAGAAGGCTGTTTAGATGAGTTTGGCAGGTTAGGAAAGCGTAATTTGCAGCCCTTCAATGGTCAAGAAGCGCAATCTGGGTGTCTTCCAAACGCTCCACCCTGTTGTTAATTTGTCTCATTTCATGTTTAATATCTTTCAGTTCTTTAACCACTGGCTTAAGAGCATTTTCAATAATTTTTTGCACTGTGTGTTGTGATAAATGAATTGAAGATGATGCAGCCCCTTGGGTCTCCTCATCTCCTGAGCTATTGCCGCTCGAGTCCATATTATCTATGCCTGGAGGTTTTCTAAGGGCAGGTTTAGGGGGAACTCTTTTGGTAGAGGGCGATCTTTGCTTAAGAAATGTATCCATATCGGATTCTGATTTTTTCTGTTTGGGAGTATTCCATCCCTCCTGTTTTCCCCCTTTCACAATGACGGACATTTAGTTTCACTGCTTAATAGTAGACAATGTGGTGAGCACAATGATGATTTAATAACGATAATTAGAAGACATATGTCCCCTTTGTTTACTTCCCGTTGTATTTTAGGTAATAATCATTGCTGGAGGTATAACATTATACCCAAGAAAAATTGGACCTCAGATCCCAGCTAGCTTTTGGAGAATCAAGTGAGCAGCTACAGATTTATGTAGCAATTTCAGACCGGCAATTTATAGTTTTGCTCGCCAATCTTGGCAAAGTTCTAATGGTCAGCGACCCACTGGTGTCGTGTGACCTTTTATTGTATATTGTATATTGTGGCCCCTGTGTGGTCAGTTCTCCTAGGCCTGCCAGGCAATATGATGAAGCAGGGGGAGATATGATTGCTTCAATGGGAGGAGAGGAATAAGCAGGGAGAACATGAACTCTGGCACACACAGAGGAACAATGGTTAGGAGGGGCTTGGGAATTGATTCCCCCAATGGAAGTTCTTCCTCACCTGGAGCCAGTTATCATCTCTCCTGCTAGGTGGTGTGCAGATGGAGGATGTCGCTGGTGTCCGATGGTCCTACTGTGGTTGTTCCTGCGTGTTCTGCAGGTGAAAGTGAGCCGCGGGCGGGCCGGCTTAAAAATCGAGGCCCCGGATTCACACGCATCACTAGGCCGCAATCTCAAAATAATGCTGGCGGTCAAAATATTCTTACAGGACGACTCTCCCGAATCTCCGGTCCTAGAATATATGAATGCTGCCTTTTTAGAGCAGTAGATTTGCGGTAATACACCGGACTTTAAATGTATGTAGGAGCAGCTTGGAAAGAAGCGTCCTCTCGGTGCTGCGTTAGGCCACGCCCCCGAAAACAAGATAATTTGGAACACAGTTTGAATTATTCTCATCAGCCATCCGGCTATTCCCTTAAATCAATTAGCTGGATTTAAGAAAGAAAAGGTATTAGCCCACCAGGAGTCTTTGTTAACCTCTTGTTCTTGTAGCTACTTTTCTCTGAAATCAGCTATTTTTGTTAGACTAGCTATAACACCTAGGTTGCCTGCAGGATCAATATAATGGCAACACTTTATTATTATTATTATTATTATTATTACCTTTCTCTTTGTTTCTTCAACTCCAACAATTTAGTACAAGTTCAAGGCTTTCTATAATCACCTAAACTTAATCACATTGGAAATATCTACATTAGTGTAACCATCAGTCATCAAACCTTCTTTTACTAACTGGATATATTCCCCCTGTTCACGACCAAATTTACCCACAATATATATTCCAAGAATCAGGCAGCACTCCAGAGATGTAGCAAAATAGAAAAATGTGCTTTATTCCATCAGTCAAAACAGCAACGTTTCAGCTCTACCATAGAGCCTTTCTCAAGCTAGTGAACACATGTTACAACAGAGCATGTATAGGAAAGCCTCAATCAAGAGGAAAGGGTTTGCATCAGAAAATAATTAACCATACACAGTGAATATGGCATACAGTTAAAACATAGTGTTAACAAAGTGCTATAGAAAAAAACATGTCATGTCATAATGCCAGAGAAGTCAAAGACAGTGGTTCTGAACTTGCTGCCAGGCGCTGAAACGAATGCAACCAAGATCGAGCGTCTATGACTTACGGGTCAATAGTTAGCCTCAGAAACAGCCAGGGAAGTGAAAGACGGTGGTTCTGAACTTGCTGCCAGGCGCTGAAACAAATGCAACCAAGATCGAGCGTCTATGACTTAGGGGGCAATAGCTAGCCTCAGAAACATCCAGAGAAGTCAAAGACCGTGCTTCTATACTCCATAAATTACAATCCATAAAACGTACTGACAGTCAGTGTATACCCATGATTGTGCACAATTAGGTATTGCTGGCACCTGTGAATACATTAAGAGAACATATGGAGACACTCACCAAGATGATATCGGCTCCTAAAGTTCAAAACAACCGCGCTCCTCACTGTGTACCCTGTGCGCTATTGCGCATGCCCAGGAGACCAAATATGTCAGAGGTCAATCGTTCAACTGCGCATGTCCTCGCATGCGCCAACGTAGATACTGTGCCAAGAACGCCATATTATATAAGGGCAAACTGACACCGTCTGTCAGTATCGCCCATATAAATGCAACTATATTATGTAGCAAGGCACCTCAATCCATAAACATAGGGAGAGAGAGAGAGAGAGAGATAAATTCAATATTTATTTGTAAAAAACACCAAGATTTAGAGAAAATTAGCAAAAATTAGCATTTTTCAAAATTTAAATGCATCTATTTGTAACACAGATAATAATACCACACAAAATACTTACTAGTTTATATTTCCCATATGTCTACTTTATGTGTGCATCGTTTTTTGAACATTCCTTTATTTTTCTAGGACGTTACAAGGCTTAGAACTTTAGTAGCAATTTCTCATATTTTCAAGAAAATTTCAAAAGCCTATTTTTTCAGGGACCAGTTCAGTTCTGAAGTGGCTTTGAGGGCCTTATATAATAGAGAGTCCCCATAAATCACCCCATTTTGAAAACTGCACCCCTCAAAGTATTCAAAACAGCATTCAGAAAGTGTTTTAACCCTTTAGGCGCTTCACAGGAATTAAAGCAAAGTAGAGGTGAAATTTACAAATTTCATTTTTGTTTTCAAAAATTAATTTGTAATAAATTTTTTCTGTACCACAGAAGGTTTTACCAGAGAAACGCAACTCAATATTTATTGCCCAGATTCTGCAGTTTTTAGAAATATCTCACATGTGGTCCTAGTGCGGTAATGGACTGAGGCACTAGCCTCAGAAGCAAAGGAGCAACTAGTGGATTTTGGGGCCTCCTTTTTTAGAATCTATTTTAGGTACCATGTTAGGTTTGAATAGGTCTTGTGGTACCAAAACAGTAAAGACCCCCAAAAAGTGACCCCATTTTGGAAACTATACCCCTCAAGGAATTTATCTATGGGTATAGTTAGCATTTTGAACCCACAGTTTTTTTGCTAAATTTATTTGAATTAGTATGTGAAGATGAAAATCTACTTTTTTTGTGAAAAAACGTAACATTTTTTAATATTTACAAGGAATAAAGTAGAAAAACACCCCTACATATGTAAAGCAATTTCTTACGATTATAGGAATACCCCATATGTGGTAATAAACTGCTGTTTGGAACAACAGCAGGCCTCAGAAGGGAAGGAGCACCATTTGGATTTAGCTGGAATAGTTTTCAGTGCCGTGTCACGTTTGCAATGCACTGGAGGGATGAAAACCGTGGAAACCCCCCAATAGTGACCCCATTTTGGAAACTACACCCCTCAAGGAATTTTTCTATTGGTAAAGTTAGCATTTTGACGCCACAGTTGTTTTGCTGAAGTCATTGGAATTAGTCTGTAAAGCTAAAACTTAGAAATTTTTAATTTTTACAAGGAATAAAGGAGAAAAAGCACCCCAACATTTGTAAAACAATTTCTCCTGATTACGTAAATACCCCATATGTGGTAATAAACTGCTGTTTGGACCCACACCGGGGCTTAGGGAAGGGGCACCATTTGACTTTTGGAGCTCAAATTTAGCTGGAATAGTTTTTGGGTGTCATGTCGAATTTGCAAAGCCCCTGAGGTACTAAAACAGTGGAAACCTCCCAAAAGTAACCCCATTTGGGAAACTACACCACTTAAGGAATCTATCTAGGGGTATAGTGAGCATTTAGGCCCCATACGTCTTTTGCAGAATTTATTAGAATTAGGCCGTGAAAATTAATATCAACATTATTTCCACTAAAATGTTGAATTTTTTCAATTTCACAAAGGATAAAGGAGAAAATGCACCCCAACATTTGTAAAGCAATTTCTCCCGAGTACGGCAATACCCCACATGTGGTCATAAATGTTTTTTCATTAGAAAATAAATTAACCCTTTCCGGACTGATCCATGTTTTGCTTTTTCTTTTTCGTCTTTCCTCCCCGCTTTCCGAGAGCCACAACGTCTTTATTTTTCCGTCAATAGAGCGGTATGAGGGCTTATTTTTTGCGGGACGAGCTGTAGTTTTTATTGGTACCATTTTTTGGTACATAAGACTTTTTCAGCACTTTTTATAAAAATTTTTGGTAGAGCGAAGGTGACGAAAAAACGACGATTTTGCCATTTAAAATTCTTTATTTTTTACGGCGTTCACCGTGCGAGTTCAATAATGGTATATTGTAATAGCTTGGACTTTTACGGACGCAGCGATACCAATTTTGTGTATTTTTTTTATTTTTTTTTACATTACTTTAGAGAAAAAATATGAAAAGGGTTTATTTTTGGACTTTAAATATTTATTTAATTTTTTCCACTAATAATAACTATTTACTTTTGTTTTTACATATTTTATTAGTCCCCCTGGTAGACTTGAACCAGCGATCGATAGATCGCTGGTAGAATACACTGCAATATTAATGTATTGCAGTATATTGTAATTTTTACATGCTCCTGTAACAGCGCGATCGCTGTTTCTGTCCGTTAGTCCCGGGTATCAGCTGTAATACACAGCTGACACCCGCAGCGTATGGTACGGGCTCAGTGCGTGAGACGCTCCATATATCACCCCCCACACCACGACATGCTATTAAGTCATGGTGCGCGAAGGGTTTAATTCGCAGCCGATGGTGGAAAGTGAAAATTACAATTTTCCACTGATGTGCCATTTTAGTGCACTATATGTTGTGCCCAGTTTGTGCCACAAATACCACAAATAAAATATTAACATGGTTCTCCCGGGTATGGCGATGCCATTTCGGTGGACATAAACGGCTGTTTGGGCACGCTGTAGGTCTCAGAAGGGAGGGACGCTATTTGGCTTTTGGAGAGCAGATTTTACTTGGTAGAAGCTCTGGCGTTTTGCTGGTATTTCAGTTTATAATGTGGGGGCAAATGTAGGCTGGGCAGAGTATATCAGGGCATAATAAGAGGGTATAATAATGGGGTAAATAAATAATAATCCGCCGATATGTGGCCAGTGTTGCACTTATATTATAAATGGCGCCCGATCTTATCCGCTTTTGGAACGCTCTGCACATTTTGCATCGCCATAATCTGGGAGCCGGAACTTTTTTTATTTTTTCACCACCAGAGCTGCGTGAGGACTTATTTGTTGCGGGACAATCTGTAATTTTCATTGGTACCATTTTGGGGTACACGCGATTTTGTTGATCACTTTTTATTCCATTTTTCGGCAAGCCAGGTGACCAAAAACCATCAATTCTGACAATGATTTTTATTTATTTTTTACAGCGTTCACCCTGAGCTATAAATGACCATTATATTTTATTCTGCGGGTCGGTACGATTATGGCGATACCATATGTATATACCTTTTTTTATGTTTTGCAGCGTTTGCGCAATAAAATAACTTATTTAGAAAATAATGTATATTTTGGGAGGGGTGGTGACCAAAAAGTAGTGATTCTCGCTTTGTTTTTCATTTATTTTTTTTGCGGTGTTCACCGTGCGGGAAAAATAATATTATAGTTTTATAGTTGGGGTCGTTACGAACGCGGTGATACCAAATATATGTACTTTTTTTTTACGTGTTCATTTTTTTTCCTATAATAAAAGACTTATTATAGGAAAAAAAAACCAGCTCATGTTAATGTCACTTATAACTTTTATTTGTACAATTTTTTTAAAACATTTTTATTCTTTTTTTTACTTTTTTCACTTGTCCCACTAGGGGACACTTAGACTTGCAGCTCTGATCGCTGCTGGAATACATTACACTACACACGTAGTGTAATGCATTCCAACTGTCATTGTGACGTAACAGTCACACTGACAGGAAGCCTACGACGACCACCCTCCGGGTGGTCCTCATAGGCCTCTGTACATGGCAACCTGGAAGCCATTGTCTGGCGTCCGGTTGCCATGGGTACGATAGCCAGCCCCCGTGATTTCACATGGGGGCTGCCGATCGGCGCTAAAAACACCTTAATTGTGGCGTTCAAATCGAACGCCGCAATTAAGGGGTTAACTGCCGAAATCAGCGGCGATAGGCCGTTGATCGGCAACGGGGAATGCAGGGCAGACGCCCTGCACAGTTAACCGCCGCTGCGGTGTAGCGCCGCGCAGCGGTAAACTGTCAAAGCACAGACGTAACTGCACGTCAAGGTGCGCGAACTTACTGCACACCTCGACGTACAGTTACGTCAAGGTGCGGGAAGGGGTTAAGAGGGAGAAAGTCAAAAGATGCACGGGTGTGAAAAACGCACCCCATCCACATCTATAATGTGAATAGGTGCCTATAAACCCACCACTCAATCCTGCATAGGGCATCTGTATAAAGACTATTAGATTAGTAAGATGGATAAGGCTGTTCAAAATTAAAGGTTTCTATAGAAAAGGAGGATATAGTTGCCACTCTACATTTATAAAAAGGTTCAAACAAACCTCAGTCTTAAAGGGAATACAAGGGGCAATATACTATCCAGCTTAATCCTTACTCCACCTGCCCATATGGACGAAAACGGACACTGTAATACGATCCAATGTATACACCACTGACATATATAGTAAACAGTATAATATATCAAATATAATTTTTATTGAAAAAAGTACAGTACAATCATAATGGGCGCCGTCGCTTCCAGCAGATATGTTTGGGCCCTACCCTTCCTGGTTCCCTAATTTATGGGCCGTGATAAATTGCCTCTTAAAACAGAAGAAATGTTCCCCTCAGACCTGCAGAACTGCATATTTTTCTTTCCTGACTTATTGGAGCCTTAACTAAATTTTATTTTTTCATAGGTGTAGGAGGGGTTCCAGCCCCCATGCTGTGGAAGGGGTCCCACTCCCCACATATACCAGACCAGTTATGGGGGTTCCAGCCCCCTTGTATGATATGGGTAATAGCCCCCTTCCCAACGTCGGTCACAGGGGTCTCAGCCCCCTTCTGTTTCCCCCCTTTTGTCAGCCCTTGGGTGTCTGTCTACTCCCCCCCCCCTCCTCCTATTTGTGTAGGAGGTTGAAGCATTGTTTGTTACTTATTGTTGTATACTGCCTGTTATATAGTTAATGACCACTAGATGGTGATAGAGCAGTTGCAGTGAGTTGCTGGACAGATTACACTGGACATGAAAATGTGATGTTAAAGGGGGAGGAGCTAAAAACGGAACAGGGGGGATGAGCAAGTGGAGAGGGGGCAGCCATGTTGAAGGAGAGAGAGAGAGAGAAGGAGCATGAGATATGAGCTTAGGGAAGAGATATTGAATGTTAAAGTAAACAGTGTGAGGAAAAGAAGAACCTAGGAGTCATATCCAGCTGATATTTATATTCCTATCAAGGAAGAGTCAAGAAGTCACCTGAATAGAGATGATGCGCGTCTTTATTCTTATCGATAAGGAGACATGGCATAATGTCTGCCTCCATCCTGAATGACAGAGTTATTATACATATTCTGAGAATAACATGTCTGGACTAGTTCCTGTTACATTTTGCTTCATATATCACAATTGACAACTAATTAGAAGTTGAACCTTTGTCTGGAAATTCTAATCTCCCTTTTTAGGAATTCAGCTACCCCCTCTCCATATATAATATCACTTATCTTAATAAAACATACTAGACATTTTGTTAGTCAGGGTATTACAGATACACAGTTTTAGTCTTCATTACATAAAGTAATCCTAAATATAAAACTTTTATATGATTCCTCCCTGTTGTAAATGATGAAGGAATATTCTGTGACACGTCCTAAACAGATTTTCTTCTTTAAGTTTTCACCAATTTTTTCATACATCAGAATTTTGTCATGAGGTGTTTCTAAGCCATCGTATTAAGTCCTCATTTGGAATCTCTTGGTACATTGTCTTAGTAATTGAAGTGTCAATGAGTCTCTGAATTAGTCGCCTTATTCAAGAAATGCAACAACACCCACGAGTTACAAGTATGGCTGCCACTGCTGCTAAGGAAGTCCATAAGTAATAAAGGGAAGGGAAAGAGAAAAGATGTGGTCTAAACTAAATTGTAAAATAAGAAACTATTAGATATGCATTAAAATAAATCTTAAAAGTCCATTGGTGCAAACCGGTATGTGTGAGTGACCCCCAAACTCACATACCTAGGCCTGAATAGAAAATAGATATTGAATGAGAGATGCCACTAAATGGAATATCAAGTGATTGCACTACCGCTGTTGAGCACTAGGTGGCACGTGTCACTGCACTATAATTGAGAAAAATAGCTCCCAATGAGACAATGGAATCAGTAATGATTTTGACCAATGAATCAGCTAGTGAAGCTAGCCCGTGCTGGAAAGATGTACCGATACCATCGGGCAGCTGGGGGACCGATATGGCCCACCACAAGTTAAATTGAATAATTAGAATATTGGCCACATACACACACAACGATGTGCTGCGTTATAAATCGGCAGCTATCTAGACTTGAATGGAGTAAGTGTGATGTAGATGATTTCACTGTAAAGGATATAAGGTAATTCCACTGAATTCCATTGTAATGTTCACATTGTTGGATTATGAATAATGAAATGGTTTGATAGTATAAATTGTAGTGGCTCAAAATAATTGAGTTGGAATCCAATTCACAATTGAAGCAATATATAAGCTGAAGGAGTTATTAGCTGCGCTGATGTGACAGCCAGCAGCTGTAGAAAGTTTGTAAATAATATTGATTCGAGCTGCGCTGTTAAAACAGCGAACAGCTAATAGGGCTCAGAGTTGACCCTACATTAAATGGGTGACCAGATGTGATCTGGCCACTTACACATTCAGCGTTATTGTTACGTTTATATTGGACAATTTATAAGTGTAGGAAAACCTAAACGCCGCTATCTACCCAGGAAGCAGCGAATTGGAGGGCGGCTGTGAGGTGTGCCGCTGTCACTGCTGGATGTCAACCCAGACGCGGTAATAAGCAACCGTTCACTGGGTTTTGTCTTATACTGGAGCGGTTAGAATAAATCCGCCCAGTAAACTCAGTGTGTGAACCGAGCTGATTAGTGGAGCAGTGAGGGTTCGATTGTCTAAACCCCACAGGGGGAAGAAGCCAGAATGCTGGCGAAACGCGCGTCGGGTTTTTAAATCCACTATCCTTGGTGCCTACACATGGCCAGAGCTGTCCCTGTTCAGCTCTCAATAGATCACGCCACACAATACGGCTGACAGCTGTCAGCTGCCTCACTGTGCTACACCACCAGCGTGTCTCGCTGTCTAATCCTGATCAGCTGGGATATCTCCCTCACCTCTCACCACGACATGGTCTGACGGCTGGTAACTCCAGGCACAGTCTCCCCGAGGTTGCAATTCACTTTCCTCGAGTCTGACCTTAGGCGAGGTGGAGTGAGTCTGTGGGGTTTAGACAATCGAACCCTCACTGCTCCACTAATCAGCTCGGTTCACACACTGAGTTTACTGGGCGGATTTATTCTAACCGCTCCAGTATAAGACAAAACCCAGTGAACGGTTGCTTATTACCGCGTCTGGGTTGACATCCAGCAGTGACAGCGGCACACCTCACAGCCGCCCTCCAATTCGCTGCTTCCTGGGTAGATAGCGGCGTTTAGGTTTTCCTACACTTATAAATTGTCCAATATAAACGCAACAATAACGCTGAATGTGTAAGTGGCCAGATCACATCTGGTCACCCATTTAATGTAGGGTCAACTCTGAGCCCTATTAGCTGTTCGCTGTTTTAACAGCGCAGCTCGAATCAATATTATTTACAAACTTTCTACAGCTGCTGGCTGTCACATCAGCGTAGCTAATAACTCCTTCAGCTTATATATTGCTTCAATTGTGAATTGGATTCCAACTCAATTATTTTGAGCCACTACAATTTATACTATCAAACCATTTCATTATTCACAATCCAACAATGTGAACATTACAATGGAATTCAGTGGAATTACCTTATATCCTTTACAGTGAAATCATCTACATCACACTCACTCCATTCAAGTCTAGATAGCTGCCGATTTATAACGCAGCACATCGTTGTGTGTGTATGTGGCCAATATTCTAATTATTCAATTTAACTTGTGGTGGGCCATATCGGTCCCCTCAGCTGCCCGATGGTATCGGTACATCTTTCCAGCACGGGCTAGCTTCACTAGCTGATTCATTGGTCAAAATCATCACTGATTCCATTGTCTCATTGGGAGCTATTTTTCTGAATTATAATGCAGTGACACGTGCCACCTAGTGCTCAACAGCGGTAGTGCAATCACTTGATATTCCATTTAGTGGCATCTCTCATTCAATATCTATTTTCTATTCAGGCCTAGGTATGTGAGTTTGGGGGTCACTCACACATACCGGTTTGCACCAATGGACTTTTAAGATTTATTTTAATGCATATCTAATAAAGTTTCTTATTTTACAATTTAGTTTAGACCACATCTTTTCTCTTTCCCTTCCCTTTATTACTCAGCAACATACGGTGGTGTACACCCATGTGGTCCTCCTGACCTATTCTCTCGAGTGAGACAGGTGATCTTCACCAGTTACTAAGGAAGTCCATAGACTGGATATGTGGTTACTCCATTTTCCAAACCATCCTCCAAGCCAATTAGTGAAGATGTCATTTATTCCAGAGTTTTCCACAAGCTCTTCGGACAGGGAATTGAGTCCTTCCAATGCCTTGGTAATACTGCCATCAGGAGCTGTATTATTGGGAATAAAAGTACAACAGAAGATACAAACATTTTGCAAACACCCCCTTTTTCGGCTAGTAACATCCAGGGCCATTCTATTTCACCATGTCATTAAAGATGTAGGTCCCCACTGATATGCAATGCCCTTTATTGCGTCTCTGGTATAATTAACAACTCTGTTGATTGTAATAAATATAATTAATCCAGTTGACATTCTTATTTATTGTAGACCACCAGAAAAGTACAGACTCGAAGTCTGATGCAATCTGATTTCGGGCCTTAAACTCAGTTGGCACCCCTCGGGGTAACCCTATTTCCTCTATGTATATTTATGGTCAAAGGAACCTCCAGGGATAGACCGCTTATAGCGATTCAGATAGTCTCCAGGGCTTTTTCTCATTCTCTGAAATTCAGGGGCTGAAAACAAGTGGAATGGCATTAGAAGCTGAACCAGAGTACAGCTTCCCAGCCACTTGGCCAACGTAAGTTAGAAGGCTGTTTAGATGAGTTTGGCAGGTTAGGAAAGCGTAATTTGCAGCCCTTCAATGGTCAAGAAGCGCAATCTGGGTGTCTTCCAAACGCTCCACCCTGTTGTTAATTTGTCTCATTTCATGTTTAATATCTTTCAGTTCTTTAACCACTGGCTTAAGAGCATTTTCAATAATTTTTTGCACTGTGTGTTGTGATAAATGAATTGAAGATGATGCAGCCCCTTGGGTCTCCTCATCTCCTGAGCTATTGCCGCTCGAGTCCATATTATCTATGCCTGGAGGTTTTCTAAGGGCAGGTTTAGGGGGAACTCTTTTGGTAGAGGGCGATCTTTGCTTAAGAAATGTATCCATATCGGATTCTGATTTTTTCTGTTTGGGAGTATTCCATCCCTCCTGTTTTCCCCCTTTCACAATGACGGACATTTAGTTTCACTGCTTAATAGTAGACAATGTGGTGAGCACAATGATGATTTAATAACGATAATTAGAAGACATATGTCCCCTTTGTTTACTTCCCGTTGTATTTTAGGTAATAATCATTGCTGGAGGTATAACATTATACCCAAGAAAAATTGGACCTCAGATCCCAGCTAGCTTTTGGAGAATCAAGTGAGCAGCTACAGATTTATGTAGCAATTTCAGACCGGCAATTTATAGTTTTGCTCGCCAATCTTGGCAAAGTTCTAATGGTCAGCGACCCACTGGTGTCGTGTGACCTTTTATTGTATATTGTATATTGTGGCCCCTGTGTGGTCAGTTCTCCTAGGCCTGCCAGGCAATATGATGAAGCAGGGGGAGATATGATTGCTTCAATGGGAGGAGAGGAATAAGCAGGGAGAACATGAACTCTGGCACACACAGAGGAACAATGGTTAGGAGGGGCTTGGGAATTGATTCCCCCAATGGAAGTTCTTCCTCACCTGGAGCCAGTTATCATCTCTCCTGCTAGGTGGTGTGCAGATGGAGGATGTCGCTGGTGTCCGATGGTCCTACTGTGGTTGTTCCTGCGTGTTCTGCAGGTGAAAGTGAGCCGCGGGCGGGCCGGCTTAAAAATCGAGGCCCCGGATTCACACGCATCACTAGGCCGCAATCTCAAAATAATGCTGGCGGTCAAAATATTCTTACAGGACGACTCTCCCGAATCTCCGGTCCTAGAATATATGAATGCTGCCTTTTTAGAGCAGTAGATTTGCGGTAATACACCGGACTTTAAATGTATGTAGGAGCAGCTTGGAAAGAAGCGTCCTCTCGGTGCTGCGTTAGGCCACGCCCCCGAAAACAAGATAATTTGGAACACAGTTTGAATTATTCTCATCAGCCATCCGGCTATTCCCTTAAATCAATTAGCTGGATTTAAGAAAGAAAAGGTATTAGCCCACCAGGAGTCTTTGTTAACCTCTTGTTCTTGTAGCTACTTTTCTCTGAAATCAGCTATTTTTGTTAGACTAGCTATAACACCTAGGTTGCCTGCAGGATCAATATAATGGCAACACTTTATTATTATTATTATTATTATTATTACCTTTCTCTTTGTTTCTTCAACTCCAACAATTTAGTACAAGTTCAAGGCTTTCTATAATCACCTAAACTTAATCACATTGGAAATATCTACATTAGTGTAACCATCAGTCATCAAACCTTCTTTTACTAACTGGATATATTCCCCCTGTTCACGACCAAATTTACCCACAATATATATTCCAAGAATCAGGCAGCACTCCAGAGATGTAGCAAAATAGAAAAATGTGCTTTATTCCATCAGTCAAAACAGCAACGTTTCAGCTCTACCATAGAGCCTTTCTCAAGCTAGTGAACACATGTTACAACAGAGCATGTATAGGAAAGCCTCAATCAAGAGGAAAGGGTTTGCATCAGAAAATAATTAACCATACACAGTGAATATGGCATACAGTTAAAACATAGTGTTAACAAAGTGCTATAGAAAAAAACATGTCATGTCATAATGCCAGAGAAGTCAAAGACAGTGGTTCTGAACTTGCTGCCAGGCGCTGAAACGAATGCAACCAAGATCGAGCGTCTATGACTTACGGGTCAATAGTTAGCCTCAGAAACAGCCAGGGAAGTGAAAGACGGTGGTTCTGAACTTGCTGCCAGGCGCTGAAACAAATGCAACCAAGATCGAGCGTCTATGACTTAGGGGGCAATAGCTAGCCTCAGAAACATCCAGAGAAGTCAAAGACCGTGCTTCTATACTCCATAAATTACAATCCATAAAACGTACTGACAGTCAGTGTATACCCATGATTGTGCACAATTAGGTATTGCTGGCACCTGTGAATACATTAAGAGAACATATGGAGACACTCACCAAGATGATATCGGCTCCTAAAGTTCAAAACAACCGCGCTCCTCACTGTGTACCCTGTGCGCTATTGCGCATGCCCAGGAGACCAAATATGTCAGAGGTCAATCGTTCAACTGCGCATGTCCTCGCATGCGCCAACGTAGATACTGTGCCAAGAACGCCATATTATATAAGGGCAAACTGACACCGTCTGTCAGTATCGCCCATATAAATGCAACTATATTATGTAGCAAGGCACCTCAATCCATAAACATAGGGAGAGAGAGAGAGAGAGAGATAAATTCAATATTTATTTGTAAAAAACACCAAGATTTAGAGAAAATTAGCAAAAATTAGCATTTTTCAAAATTTAAATGCATCTATTTGTAACACAGATAATAATACCACACAAAATACTTACTAGTTTATATTTCCCATATGTCTACTTTATGTGTGCATCGTTTTTTGAACATTCCTTTATTTTTCTAGGACGTTACAAGGCTTAGAACTTTAGTAGCAATTTCTCATATTTTCAAGAAAATTTCAAAAGCCTATTTTTTCAGGGACCAGTTCAGTTCTGAAGTGGCTTTGAGGGCCTTATATAATAGAGAGTCCCCATAAATCACCCCATTTTGAAAACTGCACCCCTCAAAGTATTCAAAACAGCATTCAGAAAGTGTTTTAACCCTTTAGGCACTTCACAGGAATTAAAGCAAAGTAGAGGTGAAATTTACAAATTTCATTTTTGTTTTCAAAAATTAATTTGTAATAAATTTTTTCTGTACCACAGAAGGTTTTACCAGAGAAACGCAACTCAATATTTATTGCCCAGATTCTGCAGTTTTTAGAAATATCTCACATGTGGTCCTAGTGCGGTAATGGACTGAGGCACCAGCCTCAGAAGCAAAGGAGCAACTAGTGGATTTTGGGGCCTCCTTTTTTAGAATCTATTTTAGGTACCATGTTAGGTTTGAATAGGTCTTGTGGTACCAAAACAGTAAAGACCCCCAAAAAGTGACCCCATTTTGGAAACTATACCCCTCAAGGAATTTATCTATGGGTATAGTTAGCATTTTGAACCCACAGTTTTTTTGCTAAATTTATTTGAATTAGTATGTGAAGATGAAAATCTACTTTTTTTGTGAAAAAACGTAACATTTTTTAATATTTACAAGGAATAAAGTAGAAAAACACCCCTACATATGTAAAGCAATTTCTTACGATTATAGGAATACCCCATATGTGGTAATAAACTGCTGTTTGGAACAACAGCAGGCCTCAGAAGGGAAGGAGCACCATTTGGATTTAGCTGGAATAGTTTTCAGTGCCGTGTCACGTTTGCAATGCACTGGAGGGATGAAAACCGTGGAAACCCCCCAATAGTGACCCCATTTTGGAAACTACACCCCTCAAGGAATTTTTCTATTGGTAAAGTTAGCATTTTGACGCCACAGTTGTTTTGCTGAAGTCATTGGAATTAGTCTGTAAAGCTAAAACTTAGAAATTTTTAATTTTTACAAGGAATAAAGGAGAAAAAGCACCCCAACATTTGTAAAACAATTTCTCCTGATTACGTAAATACCCCATATGTGGTAATAAACTGCTGTTTGGACCCACACCGGGGCTTAGGGAAGGGGCACCATTTGACTTTTGGAGCTCAAATTTAGCTGGAATAGTTTTTGGGTGTCATGTCGAATTTGCAAAGCCCCTGAGGTACTAAAACAGTGGAAACCTCCCAAAAGTAACCCCATTTGGGAAACTACACCACTTAAGGAATCTATCTAGGGGTATAGTGAGCATTTAGGCCCCATACGTCTTTTGCAGAATTTATTAGAATTAGGCCGTGAAAATTAATATCAACATTATTTCCACTAAAATGTTGAATTTTTTCAATTTCACAAAGGATAAAGGAGAAAATGCACCCCAACATTTGTAAAGCAATTTCTCCCGAGTACGGCAATACCCCACATGTGGTCATAAATGTTTTTTCATTAGAAAATAAATTAACCCTTTCCGGACTGATCCATGTTTTGCTTTTTCTTTTTCGTCTTTCCTCCCCGCTTTCCGAGAGCCACAACGTCTTTATTTTTCCGTCAATAGAGCGGTATGAGGGCTTATTTTTTGCGGGACGAGCTGTAGTTTTTATTGGTACCATTTTTTGGTACATAAGACTTTTTCAGCACTTTTTATAAAAATTTTTGGTAGAGCGAAGGTGACGAAAAAACGACGATTTTGCCATTTAAAATTCTTTATTTTTTACGGCGTTCACCGTGCGAGTTCAATAATGGTATATTGTAATAGCTTGGACTTTTACGGACGCAGCGATACCAATTTTGTGTATTTTTTTTATTTTTTTTTACATTACTTTAGAGAAAAAATATGAAAAGGGTTTATTTTTGGACTTTAAATATTTATTTAATTTTTTCCACTAATAATAACTATTTACTTTTGTTTTTACATATTTTATTAGTCCCCCTGGTAGACTTGAACCAGCGATCGTTAGATCACTGGTAGAATACACTGCAATACTAATGTATTGCAGTATATTGTAATTTTTACATGCTCCTGTAACAGCGCGATCGCTGTTTCTGTCCGTTAGTCCCGGGTATCAGCTGTAATACACAGCTGACACCCGCAGCGTATGGTACGGGCTCAGTGCGTGAGACGCTCCATATATCACCCCCCACACCACGACATGCTATTAAGTCATGGTGCGCGAAGGGTTTAATTCGCAGCCGATGGTGGAAAGTGAAAATTACAATTTTCCACTGATGTGCCATTTTAGTGCACTATATGTTGTGCCCAGTTTGTGCCACAAATACCACAAATAAAATATTAACATGGTTCTCCCGGGTATGGCGATGCCATTTCGGTGGACATAAACGGCTGTTTGGGCACGCTGTAGGGCTCAGAAGGGAGGGACGCTATTTGGCTTTTGGAGAGCAGATTTTACTTGGTAGAAGCTCTGGCGTTTTGCTGGTATTTCAGTTTATAATGTGGGGGCAAATGTAGGCTGGGCAGAGTATATCAGGGCATAATAAGAGGGTATAATAATGGGGTAAATAAATAATAATCCGCCGATATGTGGCCAGTGTTGCACTTATATTATAAATGGCGCCCGATCTTATCCGCTTTTGGAACGCTCTGCACATTTTGCATCGCCATAATCTGGGAGCCGGAACTTTTTTTATTTTTTCACCACCAGAGCTGCGTGAGGACTTATTTGTTGCGGGACAATCTGTAATTTTCATTGGTACCATTTTGGGGTACACGCGATTTTGTTGATCACTTTTTATTCCATTTTTCGGCAAGCCAGGTGACCAAAAACCATCAATTCTGACAATGATTTTTATTTATTTTTTACAGCGTTCACCCTGAGCTATAAATGACCATTATATTTTATTCTGCGGGTCGGTACGATTATGGCGATACCATATGTATATACCTTTTTTTATGTTTTGCAGCGTTTGCGCAATAAAATAACTTATTTAGAAAATAATGTATATTTTGGGAGGGGTGGTGACCAAAAAGTAGTGATTCTCGCTTTGTTTTTCATTTATTTTTTTTGCGGTGTTCACCGTGCGGGAAAAATAATATTATAGTTTTATAGTTGGGGTCGTTACGAACGCGGTGATACCAAATATATGTACTTTTTTTTTACGTGTTCATTTTTTTTCCTATAATAAAAGACTTATTATAGGAAAAAAAAACCAGCTCATGTTAATGTCACTTATAACTTTTATTTGTACAATTTTTTTAAAACATTTTTATTCTTTTTTTTACTTTTTTCACTTGTCCCACTAGGGGACACTTAGACTTGCAGCTCTGATCGCTGCTGGAATACATTACACTACACACGTAGTGTAATGCATTCCAACTGTCATTGTGACGTAACAGTCACACTGACAGGAAGCCTACGACGACCACCCTCCGGGTGGTCCTCATAGGCCTCTGTACATGGCAACCTGGAAGCCATTGTCTGGCGTCCGGTTGCCATGGGTACGATAGCCAGCCCCCGTGATTTCACATGGGGGCTGCCGATCGGCGCTAAAAACACCTTAATTGTGGCGTTCAAATCGAACGCCGCAATTAAGGGGTTAACTGCCGAAATCAGCGGCGATAGGCCGTTGATCGGCAACGGGGAATGCAGGGCAGACGCCCTGCACAGTTAACCGCCGCTGCGGTGTAGCGCCGCGCAGCGGTAAACTGTCAAAGCACAGACGTAACTGCACGTCAAGGTGCGCGAACTTACTGCACACCTCGACGTACAGTTACGTCAAGGTGCGGGAAGGGGTTAAGAGGGAGAAAGTCAAAAGATGCACGGGTGTGAAAAACGCACCCCATCCACATCTATAATGTGAATAGGTGCCTATAAACACACCACTCAATCCTGCATAGGGCATCTGTATAAAGACTATTAGATTAGTAAGATGGATAAGGCTGTTCAAAATTAAAGGTTTCTATAGAAAAGGAGGATATAGTTGCCACTCTACATTTATAAAAAGGTTCAAACAAACCTCAGTCTTAAAGGGAATACAAGGGGCAATATACTATCCAGCTTAATCCTTACTCCACCTGCCCATATGGACGAAAACGGACACTGTAATACGATCCAATGTATACACCACTGACATATATAGTAAACAGTATAATATATCAAATATAATTTTTATTGAAAAAAGTACAGTACAATCATAATGGGCGCCGTCGCTTCCAGCAGATATGTTTGGGCCCTACCCTTCCTGGTTCCCTAATTTATGGGCCGTGATAAATTGCCTCTTAAAACAGAAGAAATGTTCCCCTCAGACCTGCAGAACTGCATATTTTTCTTTCCTGACTTATTGGAGCCTTAACTAAATTTTATTTTTTCATAGGTGTAGGAGGGGTTCCAGCCCCCATGCTGTGGAAGGGGTCCCACTCCCCACATATACCAGACCAGTTATGGGGGTTCCAGCCCCCTTGTATGATATGGGTAATAGCCCCCTTCCCAACGTCGGTCACAGGGGTCTCAGCCCCCTTCTGTTTCCCCCCTTTTGTCAGCCCTTGGGTGTCTGTCTACTCCCCCCCCCTCCTCCTATTTGTGTAGGAGGTTGAAGCATTGTTTGTTACTTATTATTGTATACTGCCTGTTATATAGTTAATGACCACTAGATGGTGATAGAGCAGTTGCAGTGAGTTGCTGGACAGATTACACTGGACATGAAAATGTGATGTTAAAGGGGGAGGAGCTAAAAACGGAACAGGGGGGATGAGCAAGTGGAGAGGGGGCAGCCATGTTGAAGGAGAGAGAGAGAGAGAAGGAGCATGAGATATGAGCTTAGTGAAGAGATATTGAATGTTAAAGTAAACAGTGTGAGGAAAAGAAGAACCTAGGAGTCATATCCAGCTGATATTTATATTCCTATCAAGGAAGAGTCAAGAAGTCACCTGAATAGAGATGATGCGCGTCTTTATTCTTATCGATAAGGAGACATGGCATAATGTCTGCCTCCATCCTGAATGACAGAGTTATTATACATATTCTGAGAATAACATGTCTGGACTAGTTCCTGTTACATTTTGCTTCATATATCACAATTGACAACTAATTAGAAGTTGAACCTTTGTCTGGAAATTCTAATCTCCCTTTTTAGGAATTCAGCTACCCCCTCTCCATATATAATATCACTTATCTTAATAAAACATACTAGACATTTTGTTAGTCAGGGTATTACAGATACACAGTTTTAGTCTTCATTACATAAAGTAATCCTAAATATAAAACTTTTATATGATTCCTCCCTGTTGTAAATGATGAAGGAATATTCTGTGACACGTCCTAAACAGATTTTCTTCTTTAAGTTTTCACCAATTTTTTCATACATCAGAATTTTGTCATGAGGTGTTTCTAAGCCATCGTATTAAGTCCTCATTTGGAATCTCTTGGTACATTGTCTTAGTAATTGAAGTGTCAATGAGTCTCTGAATTAGTCGCCTTATTCAAGAAATGCAACAACACCCACGAGTTACAAGTATGGCTGCCACTGCTGCTAAGGAAGTCCATAAGTAATAAAGGGAAGGGAAAGAGAAAAGATGTGGTCTAAACTAAATTGTAAAATAAGAAACTATTAGATATGCATTAAAATAAATCTTAAAAGTCCATTGGTGCAAACCGGTATGTGTGAGTGACCCCCAAACTCACATACCTAGGCCTGAATAGAAAATAGATATTGAATGAGAGATGCCACTAAATGGAATATCAAGTGATTGCACTACCGCTGTTGAGCACTAGGTGGCACGTGTCACTGCACTATAATTGAGAAAAATAGCTCCCAATGAGACAATGGAATCAGTAATGATTTTGACCAATGAATCAGCTAGTGAAGCTAGCCCGTGCTGGAAAGATGTACCGATACCATCGGGCAGCTGGGGGACCGATATGGCCCACCACAAGTTAAATTGAATAATTAGAATATTGGCCACATACACACACAACGATGTGCTGCGTTATAAATCGGCAGCTATCTAGACTTGAATGGAGTAAGTGTGATGTAGATGATTTCACTGTAAAGGATATAAGGTAATTCCACTGAATTCCATTGTAATGTTCACATTGTTGGATTATGAATAATGAAATGGTTTGATAGTATAAATTGTAGTGGCTCAAAATAATTGAGTTGGAATCCAATTCCCAATTGAAGCAATATATAAGCTGAAGGAGTTATTAGCTGCGCTGATGTGACAGCCAGCAGCTGTAGAAAGTTTGTAAATAATATTGATTCGAGCTGCGCTGTTAAAACAGCGAACAGCTAATAGGGCTCAGAGTTGACCCTACATTAAATGGGTGACCAGATGTGATCTGGCCACTTACACATTCAGCGTTATTGTTACGTTTATATTGGACAATTTATAAGTGTAGGAAAACCTAAACGCCGCTATCTACCCAGGAAGCAGCGAATTGGAGGGCGGCTGTGAGGTGTGCCGCTGTCACTGCTGGATGTCAACCCAGACGCGGTAATAAGCAACCGTTCACTGGGTTTTGTCTTATACTGGAGCGGTTAGAATAAATCCGCCCAGTAAACTCAGTGTGTGAACCGAGCTGATTAGTGGAGCAGTGAGGGTTCGATTGTCTAAACCCCACAGGGGGAAGAAGCCAGAATGCTGGCGAAACGCGCGTCGGGTTTTTAAATCCACTATCCTTGGTGCCTACACATGGCCAGAGCTGTCCCTGTTCAGCTCTCAATAGATCACGCCACACAATACGGCTGACAGCTGTCAGCTGCCTCACTGTGCTACACCACCAGCGTGTCTCGCTGTCTAATCCTGATCAGCTGGGATATCTCCCTCACCTCTCACCACGACATGGTCTGACGGCTGGTAACTCCAGGCACAGTCTCCCCGAGGTTGCAATTCACTTTCCTCGAGTCTGACCTTAGGCGAGGTGGAGTGAGTCTGTGGGGTTTAGACAATCGAACCCTCACTGCTCCACTAATCAGCTCGGTTCACACACTGAGTTTACTGGGCGGATTTATTCTAACCGCTCCAGTATAAGACAAAACCCAGTGAACGGTTGCTTATTACCGCGTCTGGGTTGACATCCAGCAGTGACAGCGGCACACCTCACAGCCGCCCTCCAATTCGCTGCTTCCTGGGTAGATAGCGGCGTTTAGGTTTTCCTACACTTATAAATTGTCCAATATAAACGCAACAATAACGCTGAATGTGTAAGTGGCCAGATCACATCTGGTCACCCATTTAATGTAGGGTCAACTCTGAGCCCTATTAGCTGTTCGCTGTTTTAACAGCGCAGCTCGAATCAATATTATTTACAAACTTTCTACAGCTGCTGGCTGTCACATCAGCGCAGCTAATAACTCCTTCAGCTTATATATTGCTTCAATTGTGAATTGGATTCCAACTCAATTATTTTGAGCCACTACAATTTATACTATCAAACCATTTCATTATTCACAATCCAACAATGTGAACATTACAATGGAATTCAGTGGAATTACCTTATATCCTTTACAGTGAAATCATCTACATCACACTCACTCCATTCAAGTCTAGATAGCTGCCGATTTATAACGCAGCACATCGTTGTGTGTGTATGTGGCCAATATTCTAATTATTCAATTTAACTTGTGGTGGGCCATATCGGTCCCCTCAGCTGCCCGATGGTATCGGTACATCTTTCCAGCACGGGCTAGCTTCACTAGCTGATTCATTGGTCAAAATCATCACTGATTCCATTGTCTCATTGGGAGCTATTTTTCTGAATTATAATGCAGTGACACGTGCCACCTAGTGCTCAACAGCGGTAGTGCAATCACTTGATATTCCATTTAGTGGCATCTCTCATTCAATATCTATTTTCTATTCAGGCCTAGGTATGTGAGTTTGGGGGTCACTCACACATACCGGTTTGCACCAATGGACTTTTAAGATTTATTTTAATGCATATCTAATAAAGTTTCTTATTTTACAATTTAGTTTAGACCACATCTTTTCTCTTTCCCTTCCCTTTATTACTCAGCAACATACGGTGGTGTACACCCATGTGGTCCTCCTGACCTATTCTCTCGAGTGAGACAGGTGATCTTCACCAGTTACTAAGGAAGTCCATAGACTGGATATGTGGTTACTCCATTTTCCAAACCATCCTCCAAGCCAATTAGTGAAGATGTCATTTATTCCAGAGTTTTCCACAAGCTCTTCGGACAGGGAATTGAGTCCTTCCAATGCCTTGGTAATACTGCCATCAGGAGCTGTATTATTGGGAATAAAAGTACAACAGAAAATACAAACATTTTGCAAACACCCCCTTTTTCGGCTAGTAACATCCAGGGCCATTCTATTTCACCATGTCATTTAAGATGTAGGTCCCCACTGATATGCAATGCCCTTTATTGCGTCTCTGGTATAATTAACAACTCTCTGTTGATTGTAATAAATATAACTAATCCAGTCGACATTCTTATTTATTGTAGACCACCAAAAAAGTACAGACTCAAAGTCTGATGCAATCTGATTTCGGGCCTTAAACTCATTTGGCACCCCTCGGGGTAACCCTATTTCATCTATGTATATTTATGGTCAAAGGAACCTCCAGGGATAGACCGCTTATAGCGATTCAGATAGTCTCCAGGTCTTTTTCTCATTCTCTGAAATTCAGGGTCTGAAAACAAGTGGAATGGCATTAGAAGCTGAACCAGAGAACAACTTCCCTGCCACTTGGCCAGTAGCCTAAGTCTCAGATTCCTGTCTCCACATAGCCACCAGAGATCAGTCCTTGCCATTGTCTGGTTGGTAACCCAATTACCATTATCGGTAGCAATATCTATGGTGGTTTCACAAAACTCTTCAGTGAGGTTCCCTACTTTCTTACCTTGCCCATTCCTCAGAAAGCAGGTGTAGTTGCCTGAGTAAGCAACTACTAAGGGAGGGATTTCATCTCTCCCCACAGGTGGGTACAATAAAGAGAATGTCTTACATAATTTATCACCTGGATTATGTGATGCATTATATAAAGATAACATGCACTGCAGGGAGCGTCAGGACTTCCGGTTCCGGCCCCGGAATGTGAGGAAGAGCAGAGACATGCACAGATAGAGCTCCGACCTCCGCTCCAATTAACCTCCTGACGGACCACTCTGACTGATACCGACAGAGATATCGACGCTGTGCTGTGCTGACGAAGCACTATTTATTCTACGCTTCAGAGGGCCTGTGGAATTTATGGACAGATATATATCTGTCATGGGTAAATCAAGAACCCAAACCAAGCATGGATTATAAAAAACTGGCGAGTATTGTGGCATTACTCATATCACCGGACCTTCAGGAATCATTATCTAAGACGGTGGCTTCATCGCTGTCTGAGCTGCAGGCTATTGATAAATCTGTCAGAATAGTTTTATTTTAAATTTATTGTTACTTCATGAAATGGATATTAAATGTGCATACAGGGTTCTCAGAAAATGCTTTAGCTAACAAAAGGTTAAATATGTTATATTCTTAAGTGTGTAAGTCAGTTGGCTTTCTTAATAAAGATTGCAATCTCCAGAGGAAGTCCAACTGACCTAATCTCATTTTGAGGTGTAAGACATTTCATATGACAGGAAAGCCACAAACGGTTTTCAGTTGGTATATGTGTATATAAACCTATGCTTATGTAATGAAGGCAGACAACTGCTGATTTTGACACTTGTCTCCCCGCTGCGGGAATAAAGAAGCGCTTATGACTTACTCAGATGACTCCTTGAAAACCTCTTTTGATAAGAATTGGAAGATTCTCCCGACATCTTGGTCCTTCGAAGCCGGAAACCAACATCTCCAGACCCTCGTCCACCCGAGGACTGTACACCGTGCACGGGGTGAGTCATCCAAAATACTCACTTAAATTCAAAGACCTCCGGTTGAATTACCGTTAAAGAGAGGCCGGTCAGACGGAGGGACGAGGGGGAGTGACGGTTTTTAAAGAACATAATAGGGAGAATCGAGGATTCGAGTTTTCATCTGAATAACGGTAATATAATTTTGTATATATATGTTTTTATTATTTTTCATATTTAGATGTCATAAGGTTATGTAAAAAAAAAAAAAAAACCTAAGTTGGATCTTAGGTACTAAGACTGGGTCTTAGTTATATTAAGCACAGGTCTTAATATAAAAACCTGGGAATAACGGTTCTCGAGGTTAATAGTCCATAGCCTATGTGAGAAGGCTACAGGTAATAAATAACTCCGTGCAGCACGTAAAAGATAAAGTACTTAGAGATTTGGAGGATCTCTTTTAGAGTATTAGGATTATTTGTTATAAAGTGTTAGTATTATTGGTTAGAAAGTATTAGGATTATTTGTTTTATAAAGTTTAGGATTGTGACTAAAAGTATTGAATGATTGAGATAAACTAAATCCAAAGTTAAAGAAAGATAAAGACTTTCAAACTGTGGTGTAAAGACACATCCAGGACATCTGCTGCTGGTCTGACCAGCCTCTTATTGTCTCTGGACGCCCCTGACACCAGAAGTTTTAAGGTAATCAAGTATTTCTTTGGTGAAGTTGAAAGAAATGGTTGTTCTAGATGAAACATATATGAGACTCCTTGACTGTGAAGAATGAATGTATGAGGGTTAAATAAATAAAACCCTGTGTGTATAAGGGAGTCCGATTAGGAATGGTCCTTTGTAAAATTGTTACAAGGACAAATCAGTAGGAAAAATACTGTTAAAACACCCAGGAACATTAAGTATATGACTGATCAGCATAATACTTGTGAATGTGAATATTGTTGTAAGTTTTGTGTGTGTACTGTGACGTTGGTGAAAAAACCTTGTGGTCACATATATTTAGACAGTATACACTCAACAATATATCATAGTCCTCCGATATACCACGGAGATATAACTATAATTACCCTTTGTTGCCATGAAATAATAACTCCAGAATTTATTGGTAAAAGGTGGCAAAATATAGAAAAATTTAAACAAAGATATTTAGGACATAGTATAATATCTGAAAATTATTTAGACCCAGGATATTAATGAATACTACCGAACCTTGTTTTTCCAATCTGAAGTGGGTTAATATCTATTGTCATGAAGGCTTCTCATTAAGTTTGGTTGGTCTTTTCTGTTTTACTATATTTGTAATGATTAAGATAGTTACAAATATTAGAAAAGGACGGAGGCCCAGTAGATTGTTGTAAATTTCTTGTTCTGAGTATATGTTTTGATTAATGTTGGCTATTTCTATAAAAGATTAGAGAATATTGAGAATAATTGACAAAGGTTCCTTAACAAACAATCTTTCTACATTTTAAGTGTTTAAATTAAGTATACAATAAGACACCTACTCTATTGGCATATTATTAACTGACCTAGAAGGAGGCAAACTGTATTTATCCCTAGAAGACACCTCATTTAGGTGTTCATTAAATAGAGAGAAATCCGAGACATATACTGAAATTGTTAGATTAGAAGTCCTTTCAAAAGGGACACCGCTTGTAACATGGGTAATGTGTCAGGAAAAGCTTCAGGATGTGGTTGTTTGTGTTGTTATCAAAAAAATATTCCTTTAGAAGGGGATGTTAAGTATATGCACAAATTAGATGTGGTGAATGTAAAATATATTGATAAGTGGTGTGGCAAATTTGGATTTAAACGGAGGTTGAGTGTAATTGAATGTGATAATCTAGTGAAGGAAATTGAAAAGTTTGATGAGAAAAAGAGAAGAAAGTATGGTATTGATTGTGCAAAACGATGGCTGGAGGAATCTAACAAAAGGGAACGAGGTAGACAAAAAAAACAAAGACAGGAAATGTTGCCTCTATGTGATAAGGAAGATGAGAATTGTCTAATTCTGTCCAGACCTCCCCCATATCAACCTAATATCAGAGAACAAGTTCCACTCTTGCAAAATAGTCACACCAAATCACCTCCCGTACATAATACTCCCACAGCCGTCTTAGATGAAACTAACACATCTTCATTTTCTGAGACTGCTGACAGCCATCAGGTAACCCCTGTTAGGTTACAGAGACAGTCTGGACTGACCACAAGGAGTGGATGGATGCATGACAGTTGGGCCATAGCACCCAAATCCCCAATAGTCTTGAGAGAAGGAGAGGGAGAAGAAATTTTACCCATGGTTGAAGTTCCAGACCCTCAAGCTGGACAAACTATAAACAATATAGTTAGGGGACCCACCATGTATGTCTATAGACCTTGGACAGCCGAGGATGTAAGGAAAGCCACAGAAGGCATTCCTCACCCAAAGGTGAAAGTACAGGAATTTGAACGATTAGTGAGAGGCTTATATCAGAGTTTCAGATTAAATGGTACTGAATTAGAGAGAGCAATGAGGCAAATTCTGGGTGCAGATTGGTGTGTGATTGCAGGAAATTTCAAAGGAATAGATGCTAATCTTAATCCTCCTACGCCACTGCAGTATGATACGGCAGACCTAAATCAAGAACTTGATACCTTGATGGGGAGAGTCAGGAACAGATATACAGGTGCCCCTAATTGGACAGAAATAAATAGATGCATTCAGAAAGATGATGAGGATGTAGACCAGTATTTTCATAGGTTAAAAGAGATTTTTGATTGCCATAGTGGATTAATTCCACCTGATAATATGGATAACAATACGCCATATGAACAACAACTAAAAAATGCTTTCTTAAAAGGGTCCTTGCTTCAAATCAGTAGTTTTGTGACAAAACACATGGTAACGCACAGGACAGGCAGACTTATTGAAGTATTGGATTATGCTCGACATGCGGAGAAACACTTTAAAGAGAAAAAGAAACAGAAAAAGAGTAGTAACACCTTTACACTTGAACAGGGATGTGAGGTCTATGTCTCTTATCAAGGAAGGGGAAGTCAAAACTTTAGAGGTAGAGGCCGAGGTAGAGGTAGAGGTAGAGGCAGAGGTAGAGGAACAGGAGGAAATAGTGACAGTTGGAACAAATGTTACAACTGTGGGAAAGAAGGTCATTTTGCAAGAGATTGCACCGAAGAGAATCCCCAATGACTAAGACGTGATCCTCAATTTATAGATCCTGAGGACTATGATAAAGAATTAAAAAGACAAACCCCAATGACTAGACAAAATATGGAACAAATAATGAGGCAAGCTAGGAATATAGAAGATTTTGTAGATTTGGCTGAAGTATTTGTTTCTCTCCACAGCACCCAATTGCCTGAGATAACTTTGAAAGTAGGTCCCCACAAAGTAACTTTTCTGGTGGACTCTGGTGCTACTAGAACTCTGATACATCCTGATGATGTTCCCTCCTTGGCAATGACCGCTTCTTTTATTGTAGTAAAGGGAGCGAATGGACATGCCCACGAGGAACCACTATCAGCACCAGTGGACATAGTTCATCCAGAAACAGGGAAACAAGCCAAATGTCAAATCGTTCTTTCCAGAGTTTGTCCTTGTAATTTATTAGGAAGAGATATGATGCAAGCATTAAAAATAGGTGTAGTTCCAACAAAGAAAGGAATACAAGCTAAAATAATGACAGAAACCATGGTAGTAGAAGGTCTTAATGAACCACGATATTACTATAGCTTAGATCTAGCTATAAAAGGACCAGCCTCGGTTACAACAGACTTAGTTAGGGAAGCCCAGGCAAGAGCAAGTTCATCTACAATGTTTCACACCCCTGGTGAGCTGCATTGTACAATGTACTACAGGTATTCTAAAGGTCCAGACAAGAAATATGAAGAAAGGTTCTTCAAGGAACCTTTTACTAAGATGTTTCTCAAAACTATGTTTTGGGATAAAAAAGGAAATTGTGGAGTGAGTACCCATTTGTCTGAAGAAATGCAAAAACTCTTTAGAGGATCAACTCCTCATGTATCACTAGCCAAAAATAAATATGGTAAGTGGGAAGATATTGGTGAATTTGTGGAAAAATGCAGTGAGAGCCATTTTTGGGTGGAACCTGTTGATGGTGTCAGATTCAACCCCAAATTGGAAGCTTACTCCAGGACATTGAATTGGTTGACAGTGGCAGTTCCAACTGCACATCTCCGCAAAACATCAGATATCAATTGACAGGCAATGATCCTTACTGAAGAGCAAGATAGAGAACTCAGGGAGTACCCTGAGACATTGTGGTCCCAGGGACCTGCGGACGTGGGTCTAATGAAAGGAGTAGAACCTGTAATGATTACCCCTAAATCTACCTTTAGGCCACATCAGAGACAATATCCTCTGAAACCTGAAGCAGAAAAAGGTATTGAACCAATAATAAAGGATCTATTGGCCTCAGGGATAATTGTTCCCTGTCCAGATTCTCCATGCAATACTCCTTTGTTTCCTGTGAAAAAGGCTCCTCCTTCTATAGGATGGAGAATGGTCCTAGACCTGCAAGCAGTAAACAAGGCAGTAATGCCCCGAGCTCCTACTGTACCTGACCCACATACTCTTCTAAATGAATTATTGCCAGAAAGTAGGTTTTTCACTGTCATTGATATAAGTAATGCATTTTTCAGTATTCCTGTGCATCCAGATTGTCAATTTTGGTTTGCTTTTACTCACCAAGGGAAAAGGTACACATTTACCAGAATTCCTCAAGGGTATTGTGAATCTCCAACCATATTTTCACAAGTCATGTCTGCAAATTTGGCCCAATTTGAACCTCCGAATGGTAGTCAGATACTTCTGTATGTGGATGACATTTTAATGGCATCACCCACAGAAGAAAACTGCAAAGCAGATACAAAAGCCTTGCTATGGTTCTTAAGTGAACAAGGCCACAAAGTAAGTAAAAGCAAACTACAACTCTGGCAAAATACAGTTCGATACTTGGGATATAATTTATCCCAAGAAGGTAAACATCTAGATGAAGGAAGAAAGTCAGCAATACTCCAAGCACCGAAACCTCTGACAAAAAGACAAATGATGTCCTTTTTGGGCATGACTAACTTCTGTAGGAGTTGGATAGCCAATTATGCTGTTATTACAGGACCATTGATGTCTTTGATTTATGAGGAACTCCTTGCAGCCCAGGATTCCATTAAATGGACTCCTGAAGCTGAAAAGGCATTTTTTCAGATAAAACAGGTTCTTGTAGGATCTTCAGTGCTTGGACTACCTGATTATTCAAAACCCTTCATTCAAACTGTAGATTGTAAAAATGGATACATGACTTCAGTACTAACACAGGAGTATGGGGGAAAGGATAGACCTCTAGCTTACTACTCATCAAAACTTGACCCAGTAGCTAGAGCCTTACCTCCCTGTGTTCAATCAGTTGTAGCTGCTGCAGAAGCTATAAGAGCTTCCGCCACATTAGTGTTATTTCATCCATTAACTCTTAAGGTACCACACGCAGTAGCTGTAATTTTATTACAAAACAAGATTTCTTATCTTTCACCATCTAGACACTTGTCATGCATGACATTGTTACTTTCACAACCACATTTGATGATAGAAAGATGTACCACTTTAAATCCTTCAACCTTGATGCCTACTGCGGAGGATGGGGAACCACATGATTGCCTCTCCTCCATAGCAGAAAGAGTGTTACCAAGATCAGATCTCAGAGATACTCCACTACCAAATAGTGATCTCATACTGTTTGTAGATGGATCTTGTAAGAAAAATCCGGATGGCACCAATGCTGCAGGGTTTGCAGTGGTCACACAAGAGGAAACATTACTAGCTAAGGCTTTACCTAAACACTTGTCAGCACAAGCAGCTGAATTGATAGCATTAACTGAAGCGTGTAAAATTGCAAAAGATAAAACGGTAACAGTCTATACTGATAGTCAATATGCATTTTCAACTATCCATGTGTTTGCTCAACAATGGAAAAATAGAGGCATGGTAACTTCTACAGGGAAAGATATTAATCATAAAGATCTCATATTGCAACTCTTGGAGGCTGTTCAGCTACCAAAAGCAGTTGCAATATGTAAATGTGCCGCACACACGAGGAAAGACGACCCCATTTCAAAAGGAAATGAAAAAGCTGATAGAGCAGCAAAGCATGCAGCTGCAGGACAAGATCATCTACTCATACAACAGACACCGCACATTATAGATCTCCAAATACTACAAGACATGCAACAGTCTTCACCTAAGTCAGAACAAAATAAATGGACAAATAAGGGAGCCACCATTCAAAATGGGCTATACATATCCACAGAAAACAAATACATCCTACCCAGCAATTTATTCAGATATGCAGCTATATTGAGCCATGGGACAAGCCATGTCTCAACAGGGGGGATGGTAGAAATCATATCTAAAGTGTTCACGGCATATGGCTTTACTAACTACTCTAAAAAATTTTGTTTGGTCTGTCTGACATGCGCTAAACATAATCCACAGGGGAATATAAGACCAAAAAGAGGACAGTTCCCAAGTCCACAATATCCATTTCAACACATTTGTATGGACTTCATTGAATTACACAAATGTGAGGGGAGGAAATATTGTTTAGTGATTATTGATGCATTTACCAAATGGGTAGAAGTATTCCCCACAGCGAGCCCAGATGCTATCACAGTCGCTAAGGCATTGGTAAAGGAGATAATACCTAGGTTTGGGATACCTGAGAAAATATACAGTGACAATGGATCTCACTTTGTGAATAATGTCATATCCTTACTAGCACAGAATTTACACATAGAATTAAAGAATCACTGTGCGTACCATCCACAATCAGCAGGATTGGTAGAAAGACACAATGGTATACTAAAAAACAAACTCAAGAAAACAATGGAAGAGACTGGGAAGAATTGGGTATATTGTTTACCATTAGTAGTCTTAAATATGCATGTGACTCCTACAGCATCAGGCTTGACACCTTTTGAAATGATGTATGGTAGACCATTTGTAATACCACAGTTAAAACCATTCTCTAGGATAGATGAGGAGTCTGATTTTACACTTGCTGAATATATGGCAAAAATATTAACCAACAAGGAAGTTTCTATCTCTAATTGTATTCCAGGTGACCCTGTACCTGAACCTGAACCTGTGAAGCCAGGAAATTGGATCCTGATCAAAGTTATAAAAAGAAAAAACTGGTATCGTCCTCGTTGGGAAGGACCATATCAGGTTCTGCTTACCACACCTACTGCAGTCAAGATAGCAGAACGTACTTCCTGGATCCACTTATCCCATTGTAAACTAATTAGAATGATAGGGTCAGAATAGAGATCTGATTGACTTGTAAAAGTCCAGCTACAAAGGGAGGTCTTCTATAAGGGAAGACTTGTCTCAAACCTGGTGAAAAATCCACTTTACCCTTTCCCGACAAGGATGTCAGATCTAGGAAAGATGATACATAGGGTCATGATTGTAGGATTACTAGGATTGGTGGGAGGATTGCAATATAATAAAAACAAGAGATGGGATCCCGCAGATAACATTAATACAGGAACCCCAGGTCAATGGAAATGGAATGTGGTTAGCCTTAACTTTAGTGAAGGACAAACGGCCACATTCCAGGTAGATTTTTGTGACCTGGTTAGAACTGGAAACAAAGGATGGTTAAGGTGTAGTCTAAATAAAAAAGAATCAGCCACATTAACAAAGTCAGACAAATATATCTGTGCTATACATACAAATACATATGGAGCTAGGATGTGCAATTCATGGACTTTTGCCAAATGGACCACACGTATGATAGATTATGGATATAGTCTAAACAAAAATACAGACACCAATCTAAAAAATCGATTGTCAATAAGAAAGCAAGCACACTCTCCATGCACTGAACATAATAATTGTAACTTATTACTAATAAGCCTTCAGAATCCACAAGTAACTGATAGAGGATTATATGCGATAGGTGCAGATATCTCAGGGACAGACCCCATCGGCCATTTCTTTCTAGAGGTTCATACAAATACCACTGAAGAGATGACTCATAAAATAGAATTGCCCGGAGGAACAATTATTGAGAATATGGGACCTATGGTCAGATTTTCAAACCTCACGTATGAGGATAAATTAGCCCTAGAAACAGGGTATGAGGAAAAGAACGAATGGCTAGAATGGCTTAGATATACTGCAAAAAGTCTTAAAAAAGAGAATTGTATAGCCTGCGCTGCAGCTAGGCCGCAACTAGGAACAGTCCCTTTTCCTTTAAATAATGAGGAAGATCCGGAGGGACTTCAATGTATAATAAAACTTTACAATAAAACATACAAACCAACCACGGAAGAGGGAAAATGTATAACTTTGTCCCTCCTGTTCCCGCCAATCCAGAAACCAGACATTCCACCACAGGTTATCGCTTATCCTGGTAATTATACTTGTTTTGCACTCCCGGGGAAAGGCCATAACTATGGCCAACTTCAGGACAAATATTGTAGAGAAAGAATTACTGTCTCTAGCATCAGAAACTACTCATCCATATGGGCAAACCAGACTGTCCTGAGAGCGGACGTATGGTGGTTGTGTGGAGATGGCAGGATACGAGCCTGGTTGGCGCACGGTTCCCAAGGGGATTGTGCTCTAGCTCAGCTCGTCATGCCTTTTCACCTATTACCCACAGGAGAATGGCCCAAAGTGAGTAAACTAAAGAGACAGAAAAGAGAAGCCCCAAAAGGCTCTTTTGATTCTACTATCTACATGGATGACATTGGAGTACCCCGAGGAGTGCCTAATGAGTTCAAAGCTAGAAACCAGATAGCGGCTGGGTGGGAATCTATCCTTTGGTGGGTAACTATAAATAAAAACGTTGACTGGATTAACTATATTTATTACAACCAACAGAGGTTTGTAAATTACACCAGAGATGCAGTCAGGGGAATAGCCGAACAACTAGGACCAACTTCATTAATGGCATGGCAGAACCGAATGGCCTTAGATATGTTGTTGGCAGAAAAAGGTGGGGTATGTAAAATGATTGGGGGATATTGTTGTACCTTTATTCCTAATAACACAGCTCCTGATGGCAGTATCACTAAGGCCCTTGAGGGATTGACGGCGTTATCCCTGGAATTAGCAGAAAATTCTGGATATAATGATCCCTTCACTTCATGGATTGAGGGGTGGTTTGGAAAATGGACTGGCCTGGTAACCTCTGTACTCATGACCATTGCTGTTGTTGCCAGTATATTGACTGTTTGTGGATGTTGTGCAATACCCTGCATAAGAGGATTGATCCAAAGGTTAATTGAGACTTCAGTGACAAAGACTATGTACCAAGAGATTCGAAATAAGGACATATACGATGATTTAGAAACACCCCGTGATGACTATCAAGACTCTGAAGTATGAAAGGACTGGTGAAAACTTAAGAAGAGAACCTGTCCTAGATGTCTCAGAACATTTCTTGATAAATTTATAACAGGATGGATTGTCAGAATAGTTTTATTTTAAATTTATTGTTACTTCATGAAATGGATATTAAATGTGCATACAGGGTTCTCAGAAAATGCTTTAGCTAACAAAAGGTTAAATATGTTATATTCTTAAGTGTGTAAGTCAGTTGGCTTTCTTAATAAAGATTGCAATCTCCAGAGGAAGTCCAACTGACCTAATCTCATTTTGAGGTGTAAGACATTTCATATGACAGGAAAGCCACAAACGGTTTTCAGTTGGTATATGTGTATATAAACCTATGCTTATGTAATGAAGGCAGACAACTGCTGATTTTGACACTTGTCTCCCCGCTGCGGGAATAAAGAAGCGCTTATGACTTACTCAGATGACTCCTTGAAAACCTCTTTTGATAAGAATTGGAAGATTCTCCCGACAAAATCCTTAGAACACGTGTGCTCAGATATTGAGGATTTACATTCCTCTATACAAGCTGCCCAGCAGGAAAATAAAAAGCTATGGGATCGTATTGAGGACTTAGAAAACCGCTCAAGACGTAGTAATATACGTATAATAGGATTACCTGAACAGGTACTGGCCAAAGATTTGAGCAATCTGTGTGAAATTGATCTGCCAGCCGCTTTTGGTATAAATCGTTCATGTAAAGTCGAACGTGCGCACAGAATTGGAATTGATCGGAAACATGTTCTATTGGAGCAACGGAGAGATGCTAATATGATACCAAACAGACCAAGGCAATTCTGAAAAAATGTCAATATTGAAAGCTTTCAAAAATAAAAATGGTGGATTGGATTTCAAGGGACATTGTATACTAATATTCGGAGATTTCTCAATTGAAGTTACTAAGAGAAGACGGGCTTTTTCTCGAATTTGTATGGAACTTTACAATAAACATGTTAAATTTGCATTAATATATCCAGCGACAGAGTATTTCATAAAGACGGTACATCGGATGTATATCACTCCCCAGAGGAAGCTGAAGACATTTTACACCTCAAAAAACATGGAGAAGCATCTACATCTCAAATTGAGGAAGGCTCGGATTCTGTAGTTCAAATATCATCTCCTTTACCAGTTCCTCAGGAACAATGCAGCCGAAAAGTCAAAATATAGTCTACATGATGGCCACCAGTCGGGTAATATTGAAGACTATGTTGACACACGTGTAACTTTGGCCTTAATGATATCTGAGTGTTTGTTTTTTGTTTTTTTTTTGTACAAGCCATGCGCAGTGGATCGTTTATTATTTATTTTATGGGGAGAACAAGATGTTTGGTAAAATGGCGATTAGACAGGATTAGATTGGATATATGCTGTTTGTATCTGTTAAGTGTCATCAAGGATGGCTTTTGACAGATTGATTATCAACTGAACTGAAGCTCTCTACAAATTAGGTAGACTGGTAATCTATTTAGGAGATAAGATAAAGTTTATAAGCATAAATATTAACTATGCAAGGCTAAATGTTCGGTAAGCTAAATGAGGAGCGGATGGATTTGGATATATATATATATCTAGCATAGAAATCGTACTATTTATATACTCTGGGCATCTGTTACATGTCGGTAGAAAGTGAAGTCTATTGGCACAATAGCATGTTTGCCAAGGCGGGGGAGAATGCGTCATGTTGTGCATTGTTGTTTTCTTTTTTTTGGGATTGGGACATTTTTGGGTCAAAAAGGGGGGAATGCAAATGGTTTATCAGGTGCTAATCAATAATACTTTTACTTTTTATGAGAATTGTTTCATGGAATATTAAAGGTCTCAAATCACCTCACAAACGTATGATGGTATTAAGACATCTCAAACGCCTTAAAACAGATATAGCTCTCTTGCAGGAAACGCATTTGGTAGCAGACGATTTTTTTCGTATGAAGAACTTATGGGCGGGACAGGTGTATGGGTCAAGGACTCGAAGGCAGGTGTTTTATTGCACAAAAACTTAAATTATACTGTTAATAAAGTCGCTACAGATGAGGAGGGTCGTTGCATTAATTTACACTTAATTAGTCCTAGTGACAACTTAAGTATCTGTAATATATATGGGCCTAACTACAAGCAAGCAACCTTTTATCGTGAAATAGGTACACTAATAGGATCTGACCCACAACAAAATAACATTTTAGGCGGAGATCTTAATGTTGTTCTACATTCAGGGCGAAGATAGGATGTGCACAAATATAACTAGGGTTAGATCGAGATATGAGCAGGAAAATACTTTGACAGATTTTCTTCTAGGGACAGGATTGATAGATCCGTGGCGACTTGTTAAACCTGAAGGAAGAGAATATTCACATTATTCACACGCACATCAATCATGGTCAAGGATAGACTAAACATTAGTATCAGGCTCTTTCTTGCTGAGGGTAGGACATTGTGAAATTGACAATATTTTTATTTCTGATCACTCCCCTATAGTGTTGGATATACATGATACTGTCCCTAGGGGTTCAGACTATCTATGGCGGTTTCCAACCAATTTGGCGGCAGATGAGGCTTTCCAGGAAAAGTTGCGGAGTTGGTGGCGAGAATATGAATTAACGAATGGGGCACATACAGAGAATCCCCAATTATATTGGGATACTGCTAAAGTAGTATTAAGATGGAATTTAATAGCATATATATCCAATCTAAAGAAAACTATCAAGAAAAAAATCAAGGATTTCAGTCAGGGTCTTAGATTGGCATATACACACTTCAAAATACAACCAACATCGATCAATAAGGAAAAGTGGCAGAAGGCAAAACATGAATATGAACTGTGGATGGATAGGGATGCAAAGCTCAAAAGATCAGTTATTGAAGCTAAATTATTCAGCTTTGGGAATAAACCAGGGAGATTAATGGCTAGATTGATAAAACCGGCTTGGTCTTCAGGGTATATAGCGAGAATGAGAGATTCCACAGGGAAAATACAAGTTCATCCTCAAACTATTAATGATATACTGCGAGATTTCTACACTAAATTGTATGACAATCCCCTACCAAATAGACCTCTATTAGATACCCCCTTCACTATATTAAATTTACCTACTCCTACAGAGGCTGATAATATCTTACTAAATGCGCCTATTACTTTAGAAGAAATTCGAAATGCAATTTCACATTTCAAAAACCAAAAGGCACCAGGCCCAGATGGATATTCAAATGAATATTATAAGATACTGAAAGACCAGGTAATGCCTTGTTTAATTCCCTTATATAATGGTTATCTGACAGGCAAATCAATATCTGATTCCTCAAATACCGCTAATATCAAAGTACTTCATAAACAAGGAAAAGACCCTGAATTGGCAGCATCATATCGACCCATTTCACTAATAAATGTAGATATGAAGATAATGTCTAAAATTATGACAAATAGGTTAGCTATCTTTCTTCCTAAATTGATATCCCCAAGTCAGGTGGGCCTTGTTAAAGGCCGTTCGGCAGTTTCTAACATCAGGAAACCTGTTGGTATCTTAGATGATATTAAGTTGAACCCCGATGCACATCCATCTCCAGCCCTCCTCACTATCGATGCAGAAAAAGCTTTTGATATGGTGGACTGGGGATGGCTGGAGAGGGTTTTAGACTCTATAGATGTAAATGGGCCTTTTAGATCCTATCTGGAAGCTATCTACACCTGTCCTAAATCTAGGATAAATACCCCAGGATTTTTGTCTCCGTCCTTTTCTCTGCTTAAAGGTACACGTCAGGGGTGTCCACTTTCACCCCTGTTATTTAACATAGCGTTAGAGCCTGTCATTAGAGCATTGGATGGGGACCAACGTATCGAAGGTATAAGATTAGGTGGTCAAGGCGACGTGCTTTGCTGATGACGTGCTGTTATTTTTGTCTAATCCAGTGAGAGATCTTCCGTATGTTTTTGAATTGATCGAATCCTTTGGACAACACCCAGGTTTTACGATAAATGTAAATAAATGTGAAGTTCTAGACTTATTGTATAGCATTAACAAGGAGGAATGGTTTGCGCTTGGCATACCCATTACAATTGCTAAAAATTCAATTAAATATCTAGGGATTCAAATTGGTCGAACCCCTGAATCACTATATATGCTTAACTATCCTCCCCTTATACAAAAAATCTCTTCTGAATAAATGGAAACATCTCCCATTGTCATTTTTGGGTAGGTGTCATTTGATCAAAATGATGAGTTTTCCCAAACTTTTATACCCGATGCAGACTATTCCTTTGTTGCTGAAGGATAAAGATGTTAATACATTGAACTCGGTTTTTTTCAAGATTTATATGGGCTAATAAACGGCCTAGAATAGTGTTCCGGAAATTGATGCTTCCAAAGTCAGTACGAGGACTAAATCTTCCTGATGTAGGTAGCTATAATTTGGCCTGCCTTTTTAGGCATTGATACATATCCTGATATAGACAGGATACAACAAACAAATTATTATTCATATTATACGCTGGAAGCTGGGATAGTACAACCCTGGCACCTGTCATCTTTGCTACATCCTGCTATGTCTGGAATACCAAAATATATAAAACAAAGACTGTTGTTCAGAGATACTATAATGGCGTGGAAAATAGTACGAATATCACTTAAACTTTCATTTTGTGTAACCAAACACATGTATCTATGGGGACACCCGGAATTTCCCCAGAGACATGAAAATGTACATTTCCGTATATGGCGGGGGTTGGGTATTACTACAGTTAAACATCTTGTGCATGGCTCAGAAAGGAGATATATGACCTTTGCCGAACTGACCTCTAGTTTGGACGTACCTACACATCACTTGGCATATTATCAACTACTCTCCTTTCTGCGGTCTAAATTAAGGGACATATCCCAGGAATGTATTGGAAATGTTTTGGATCAAATGATTGTACAAACCAAAACAAAAAGCCCTTTACCGGTTATATATCTTAGCATAAGAGAGAACCTAGCTAAATTTGCTTCAGTTGACATGTTAACTTTCCTTTAAAATACTAGATGGTTGGGCTAAGGTTAAGAAGGCAGTCATATGGGAACAGTGGAGAGAGACGCACTTTAAATTTATACATAGGGCAATCTATGGATTTAATATACCTCGTAACTCACAGTCACTGGACAGGTTGATAGCGTGCCCAAAATGTGATTTACCAAAATCAAAGTTGTTTTACGGTATGTGGACATGTCCATATATAAAAACATACTGGAAAGACGTCATATTATTAATAAAAGATACATGGGATATAACATTAGATAATAGCCCGCTGCCCATATTATTTAATTCACTACCAGAATCTTGTCCTGGCCCTTTGGCATTACACGCTTTGTTATTGGTAGCCAAGAGATGTGTACTTACACATTGGCTTTCATCACAAACTCCGACCATTCATGACGTTTTAGTACAAATGAAGAGATACATTCTCATGGATAGACTGGAAATGGAGAGGGCGGCAGAAACACAAGCTGTACAATTTTTTCAGAAATGGAAGGTATACATCTGTAAACATTTTCAAACTAGTGATATAGAATTGATGACATCTTTTGGGCAAACTTCATGGTATCAGAGGGAAAATTTCGCAGGTACATTGGGAAGGTCGAAACAATGAAATTGCGGAAGGCGGGCCTTCATATTTGTAATTATAACTATAATTTGAAGCGATTCTTTTTGTTCTGATATATATGATCTGTTTATGTGCCTGAGATCCATTTGCATTGGGGGGTGGGGAGAGAACATCGGGTAATGTATTTTATAAACCTTTTTGAAACGAGACCCTAATTTGTGGTGTATTTGTATATTATGTTTAGTCAAAGGGAATATACTATGTATCGTATACTGTATACATATACTGTTTGTCTGAGTGTTTTTGAAACTCAAATTAAAAAAAATTTAAAACAAAAGATGCATTGCAGACCTTGTGGGTTCTCCTTATCTGATAGCCTGAAAGGTACAGTAACTAGATGTGGCATGGCTTTTGCACAAGCAATACAGTTAGTTCTATTATTTTGGATGGCAGTGTATCTCATCCAGGCTAACCATTCATTTTTATCACTGTAACTTGTTTCTAATGCCAATTTATCTTCATAAGTGAAGTCAGCCAGATAGACTATAGAGGGTAAATCTATCTCTGGGGCTAAAGGACTTTCAGTTACATACTTTTTCTTAACTTCAATAAAGAAATGCCCTATAGTACCTGAAACATCAGCTCATATAGCCCCTTATCCTTTTATTAGGATTTCGGAAGGTCAAAAATAACTAGTTACAGTTAGTAGTATTTGTACAGGGAGAGGTAAGTTTCTTCATAATAATTAACTTTTCTTTTAAAGAGGGATTAATGCAGACGTCATGGAATATCCATAATCATTATGGGCTGTGATCCATATGGCCGAAGACCATGGAGAACATCAGCTTTCCCCTAGGGTATTTACATAGATAGTCCAAATGTATTTATCTTAATATGCTAGTTTGTAAGAAATCCCATACCTTAGGTTGACACACCTTGGACCCCCATAGGATACCTAAAATAACTTATCACATTTTGCCCTGTCTCCCCCCAGGCTCTGGATGTTTTCTTCGCTAAAGTTTGAGACCAGTCACTTCTAACAAATGACCACCCTTTGTAATCAGTCTTTTATAGCCTCGGAGGATAGTGGCAATTCCCTAACTATCTTACAGTGTGATAAGTGTACTATCTGTACGGCCGTAGGTGTGGTAACCAGAACCTGCTATGGTCCTTCCCAACGAAGATAATACCAGTGTTTTCTTTTTATAACTTTGATCAGGATCCAATTTCCTGGCTTCACAGGTTCAGGTACAGGGTCACCTGGAATACAATTAGAGATAGAAACTTCCTTGTTGGTTAGCATTTTTGTCATATATTCAACAAGTGTAAAATCAGACTCCTCATCCATCTAAGAGAATGGATTGAACTGTGGTATTACAAATGGTCTATCATACATCATTTCAAAAGTTGTCAAACTTGATGCTGTAGTCACATGCATATTTAGGACTACTAATGGTAAACAATATACCCAATTCTTCCCAGTCTCTTCCATTGTGTTCTTGAGTTTGTTTTTATAGTATCCCATTGTCACTGTATATTTTCTCAGGTATCCCAAACCTAGTTATTATCTCCTTTACCAATGCTTTAGTGACTGTGATAGCATCTGGGCTTGCTGTGGGGAATACTTCTACCCATTTGGTAAATACATCAATAATCACTAAGCAATATTTCTTCCCTTTGAGTTTCGCATGAGAACCAATGTCAAAGATAACTAACTTTAATAACATACGAAATCAGTATGAATTAAAGGAACAATATCTCTCTTATTCACTACATAAGAACAAAATGGGGTCTCCAGACAATATTGGCAATAATCCAAACTTGTCCTCCACGGTACATATTGGTCATAATTGTGTCGCACTGTCACTTACTGTCCTAATGGGAGTTTTACCCCTGCAGATATAACAGGTCGTGGGCAGCATCTTTCTCAAACCCAAAGACATCCAGGTCACATAACCTCCGGGCTCTCATTGCTGCCATGTACTTCTTACTTATGAGTGTCAACAACCAGTGACCTTCACCTCATAACTCCATATAAAATACCTCAAGTTGTTATTCACAGTACCGCGGCATGTTTACATACATTATAATTATAAACCTCAGACAATTGGCGGCTAGCAAACTGAACCGATGTTAGACATGACTGGATGTCTCTCAATGCATTGCACGCTAACAACTAAATAAACAAATAATACTTAGCAACTGCAGGCCCCTGATGAATTGCGGCAGATATTATTGACAGCAATGAAACGCGTAGGGCATTACCTGTGAATTGCTGGTACGAGGCATCAGCCCTTATTAGGGCTTGGCAGCTGAACCAGCAAATACACGCTGGTCCACATCCATATACAGCGTAGCCAGCTAGGCTTAGAATAACAACATCTGGATCATCCGTGATAATACAGACGCTAAGCCCCTAGTCAGATGCAGCAGACAGAGAACGAACTCTAACTGCACCTACTAGATCGAACCAATATACCAACGGGGTCACCTTCCCTGCTGGTATTTAAAGCCCATACCCGGATTATTGTTGAACTATTTGGATTAATAAAAAACTTTTCAAAAAAATTATAAAATATCAAGAAAAATATATATGTATAAAAATAGAAAAATCTGAAAATAATAAATCCAGTATATAATATCAGTACTACATCCGGTTTAAACAAATTATAGGCTTTCTCATATATACCTCGTATTTTCAGCAAGTCACAAAGTCTATAGTGGCAATGTAAGTGCATTTGCACTTGAACCAAGTAATAATATTATTGCAATCTGCATTGTTTATCTGACATTGGCAGGTTGTATTTTGAATCAAATTCAGTGACATCGCTACCTATTCAAAGCACATATCCCTAAAGATATGAACCAGTGAGAAATTGAATTATACTAGGGAAAACTAACTAGACATCTTAAACACACAGTGAACTATAGTCAGACAATAGGGTCTCAACTAAGAAAATAATACTATCACCAATCTTATAATATCACCCCTAAGGTTTGGGTCCCAACAGTTCATTGACAAGTCCTGTACATCAAATCAAACAACAAACAAACACCTTTTATATAAGAAAAGCTTCTCCGTCCCTCTGGACAGGGCACCTAGACTGGGTACATTTTATGTCACACTTGTTACTCTTTTCAGCAGGATTTGTACCTTGATCTGAGCTCATTACCTGTAACATCTTCTACTCAAAGAAATATTCACAGATACCATGTTTTATCTGACAAGTGTCCCAAACCAATTATTTTCTTACCTACTTTGAGATTCAAATTAACACCCCTATACACATACCTAATATCTTAGGAAGCTAAAAATTATGTTTGGCACATGTTAAACAGGTTAAACAAAAGTAGTTAGTAAAGCCATATGTTGTGAACACTTTAGATATGATTTCTACAATCCCCCCTGTTGAGACATGGCTTGTCCGATGGCTCAATATAACTGCACATCTGAATAAGTTGCTTGTTAGGATGTATTTGTTCTTACAAGATCCATCTGCAAACAGTATGAGATCACTATTTGGTAGTGGAATATCTTTAAGATATGATCTTAGTAACACTGTCTGCTAAGGAGGATAGGAAATCATGTGGTTCACCATTCTCCGCAGTAGGCATCAAGGATTTAAAGTGGTACATCTTTCTATCATAAATAACACTAATGTGGCGGAAGCTCTGATAGCTTCTGCGGCAGCTACAACTGATTGAACACGGGGAGGTAAGGCTCTAACTACTAGGTCAAGTTTTGATGAGTAGTAAGCTAGAGGTCTATCCTTTCCCCCACACTCCTGTGTTAGCACTGAAGTCATGTATCCATTTTTACAATCTACAGTTTGAATAAAGGGTTTTGAATAATCAGGTAGTCCAAGCACTGAAGATACTACAAGAACCTGTTTTATCTGGAAAAAATTGCCTCCTCAGCTTCAGAAGTCCATTTAATGGAATCCTGGGCTGCACGGGGTTCCTCATAAATCAAACACATCAATGGTCCTATAATAGCAGGATAATTGGCTATCCAACTTCTGTAGAAGTTAGTCATTCCCAATAAGAACATCATTTGTCTTTTTGTCAGAGGTTTCGGTGCTTGGAGTATTACTGACTTTCTTCCTTCATCTAGATGTTTACCTTCTTGGGCAATATGGTGTATGGAATGCCTGTGTGATGCCGAGGCTAGTAAGTATATGCCCTAGTACTTGTCCCTTGAAGTGGGTTCCTCTGTCACTCTTAGTTGCTTCAGGGACCCCATATCGGCATACTACTTCACTGAGTATTTTCCTAGCAGTGGTTTTCATCTGTGGCTTTGGTTACTGGCCATGCCTCATGCCAGTTTGAAAACACGTCAGTAAATACGAGGACATAATTATATACATGAGGAGATATTCATATACACTAGGACATATTCATATACACCTACCTCGGGTAGCTGTATGTAGTCAACCTGCAGTCACTGGAAGGGGTAATCAGGGCGAGGCATGTGCTTACTGGGTGTTTTTGTCATTTTACCGGGGTTGTGTCTGACGCAACCCTCTATATGTCGAGCAGCTGCGTTCTGAAATCCAGGGACAAACCAGTGTTGTATTGGTTTGCCTGCTGAAGTCAGAAAGCCTCTTGCTTGCCATAATCGTGTGCGACTCCAAAGGTGTACCTTGAGTCTGTATAGACATTCACCCTTTTACCTGTGACCAACTTACATGCTTCTGCGAGTGCCATGAGTTCTGCCTCTTGGGCAGAGCTGCTGGAGGGCAGTGACTTTTTCAGCACTGTCTTACCTTCCTGGACCACTGCATACCCGGTGGGGAAATGTCCTGTCTACTCATTCCAGTATCTGGATCCATCTACAAAATACTGAACATCATAGTTAGTAAAAGGTACATCAGTGACATCTGGTAACCCTTGGGCTTCAAGTTGCTTTAAACTGGGACAATCATGTTCATGTTCCATATCAAACAAGTCATTGTCATTTGCAAGTTCGTACATTAAGGGTCTGGCATCCCCCTTTCCCCTCCTTTCTCTACAACCATAGGCATAGTGATGGTTGTGTGGGACTAGGTGGTCTTGGATGGCAGTAAACCTATATGGGAAAATTACAACAATAATGAGACTGTTTCCTGAGCACATATGTCAAAGAGATACAACACAAAATTATTAACATATTGCAATAGACAAGTGGTGGAGTGTTTGGGGGACCACTTATCCAACAGCTCTTTCATTGCATGGATGACAATATCAGGGGAATGTGCTGTACCCTGAGGAAACACCATCCAGGCATATTGTTTGTCTAAAGGAGAAAAACCGAATATTATAGGGAGACACAATGGGAGTTATCAGTTTAGTACTTGATAACCTAGCAATCTATCATTTATGCAGACCATGCTTGTTAAAGAGGCTTTGTCACCACATTATAAGTTCCCTATTTTGTACATAATGTGATCGGCGCTGTAATGTAAATTACAGCAGTGTTTTTTATTTAGAAAAACTAATTTTTGACTGAGTTATGACCTATATTAGCTTTATGCTAATGAGTTTCTCAATGGACAACTGGGCGTGTTTTACTATATGACCAAGTGGGCGTTGTACAGAGGAATGTATTACGCTGACCAATCAGCGTCATGCACTTGTCTCCATTCATTTACACTGCAGATAGCGATATATCTATATCGCTATTTGCAGTCACATAAACACACTATAACGCTACTCATGTGTCATGACAATGAATATACATTACCTCCAGCCAGAACGTGATGTGTATTCATTCTCCTGACCACTTCTGTAGCGTCTGTGTGATTTACAGCACAGCACAGCGAGATCTCGCTGTGAATGACAGTTTACAGCGTAATCTCGCGAGACTACACCTTCTGTGCTGTAAATCACAGAGACACTACAGAAGTGGTCAGGAGAATGAATACACGTCACGACCTGGCTAGAGGTAATGTATATTCATTGTCATGACACATGAGTAGACAATAATGGAGGGTGGATGACACTGAAGGAGACATTATACTAGGGGAATGATAACTGGGGGAAAAGAGAATATCTTAAGGGAGGGGTAGAGGAAGGAGAGGATACCTGGGGGAGGGGGAGATATCTTAAAGGCTATGTACACCTCTGAAAACGTTTGTTTGTTTTTTTAATAAAAAGTTTATTAGTGTGTGTTATGAAACTTTGTAAATACTTTTATTTTAACTTTTTGAGATACAGCTGCTTTGTATCCTGTATACAGAGCAGCTGTATTGTGCGCTGAGAACTGTATCCGTCATATCCGGGGGACTGACGGGTTCAGTGTCAGCCATTCAGGAACCACCTGTTATCGATCAAATCTGTAATCAAATTATGAACAGAGACACACAGGACCCGCTGACACTGAACACGTCAGTCCCGTGGAACTGACAGATAAAGGTTTCAGTGCACAATACAGCTGCTCTGTATACAGGATACAAAGCAGCTGTATCTTATAAAGTAAAAAATTTTTTTAATAAAAAGTATTTGGAAAGTAGCACAGACTGATAAAAAAAATTAAAAACAAAAACAACAAAAACCACCTTCAAAGGTTTACATAGCCTTCAAACCTGAGGTGGGCAGTGAGATAATACCTAAGGGGGTGGAGAAGATATGATTCATATAATTTTTGTAATGTATGCTTATGGTTTTTTTTGACCCGGCCTCCCTCCACACACAGCCCAAGCAAGTTATTTTATCTTAACAAAGCCCCTGTGACCTACTGTGTGCCACCTGCCCTCCCCCACAAAGCCTGTGCCGAGGTGTCTCCTCATTGCCCTCTCACGTACAGAGCCCCTTAATCTGTGTGCCACTTGCTCATGCCACGTAGTGTCTACTCCCTGCCACTTGGCATCTCTCCCTTGCTACAGCCTTCTTCCCCTTACAGAGGCCATGTTACCTCGCACCTCCCTGCCTCCACCACAAAGCCACCTACTGTCACTCCTCGCTTACCATAGGGATGTAATCCCATGTAGTTATATAGAGGCACCCATAGAAAATTGGACATCTCCCCCACAGAGTCTCAGCAGATAATCCCCATCAATAAATGTTTTGTTATCAAATCCCATATTCACTAGATAGACCATAAAAGCCCATTTAAGAGGTCTGATCTGGTGTCTGAATTTTTTTCTGGTTTGGGGAATGAAATTATTAGAAGTCTGGGGTCTAAATTTATTTTGTCGTGTGGTGTTTACACAGAGGACATGTGTGATGCGTGAGAAGAGAAGGTGAAAAAAATCATCAAGGTGTGCCATGGCAGTGGGAGATCTTAGGGACTGCAGCCTTCCAGAACTACATCTTGCTGAGTGACTCTGCTGTGTACAGGCAGCAGCTTTTGTGCAATAATTTTTACTTATGTTGCCCCCCTGCAACCAGATTCTCTGCACACACACTGTTTCCATATTTACCCCCGCAGAGTCCTTGTCTCTTCCCTGTTCCTCCACAGAGTCCCTGACAGGTTGCGTCTCCCCCTGGCCACCCCCCCACCCTTGCCACTTTCTGTTCTCCCAGAAATCCCCTCCTCCTTCGCCCCCCGAGCCCTGGCACTTAGTCTCTCCACCTTGCCCTCTGATATCCACCAGCTGGCTCTGCCCTGCCCCTCCAAAGAGACCCTACTAGTTTGATTTTCACCGTTGCCCTACCTCCCATCCCTTTACTTTGCGCCCTCTCCAATAGTGCGGGTGGAAGCCTAGACTCCTTGGCTGTATGGGGCCCAGAAATTTCTGATGGCGGCCCTGTGTTAAAAGATGACCATCAGTAGTTCTTACTTTGTAAGACACGGATCCTGCAGTTTCCACTACAGTTGCTGGTATCCATCTTGGTCCCATTGCACAGTTTCTATGATACACACTATCACCCTCCTGAAAATGCCTTGTGGATGAGGAGTTATATTTTTTAGACAGTCTGGCTCCCTGTTTATTTTGCAATTCAGATGTGAGATCAGGAAGAAGTCTTGATCCTCCTGTCCATCAGCAGTTCTGCAGGGCTGCATCCTGTACTGGAGCTGGTGTCACATGTTGTTGTAGTAGAAAATTTGCCAGTCTGTTATTCCAATGTCCTTCAACTATTCTCTTTAAAGCATCTTTAGTAGTCTGAACCAGGGGTGTAGCTAAAGGCTAATGGACCCCGATGCAAAGGTTCTTCCTGCCCACCCCTAAACTTCTCATGGCCGAGGGCTCATAGCCTTCACCGGCATCACTGGGTCTACTAAGTGACCCAACGATGCAGCACTAGCAGCCAGGGTCGTCGCTAAGGTCTTGAAACGCCAGGGGAAATAGCCCCAATACATATACCCCCAAAAAAATGTGCGTGTATGTATATGTGTATATAGGAGACAGCATATATATAGCCCTATGACCCTATAGCTATGTATAGAATTAGATACAGTGGCTCAGCACACAGTATCACACATGATAGGATTAGATATAAGGCCCAGCAGACAGTATCACTCATGATAGGATTAGATACAGTGGCTCAGCAGACAGTATCACACATGATAGGATTAGATATAAGGCCCAGCAGACAGTATCACACATGATATGATTAGATATAAGGTCCAGCAGACAGTATCACACATGACAGAATTAGATATAATGCCCAGAAGAAGGTATCACACATGATAGGATTAGATACAGTGGCTCAGCGGACAATATCACATATAATAGGATTAGATATAGGACCCAGCACTGGACCCAGGAAAAGTAAGAATATTAATTGTTTTTCTTTTTTACGTTTTACTAATTCGTTAAAGTTCGGTTGTTGGACTACTTCGGATTCGAGGACTACTTCGATAACGTTTTTTTTTTTATTCTCAATAAAATGGATAACGAGGGTTGTGTTTGGGATTTTTAGTTCAATAAAATATTTTTCTATGTCTTTTTATTTTTCGAAACTTTATTACTATCGCCTTAGTAATGGCCGCTGACTGACTGACAACGCCCATTACTAAGGCGGGGTTTAATGTTAGACATGAAGAGGCTAACATTAACCCCCATTATAACCCCGGTACCCACCGCTACCAACGGTATCAGGAAGAGCAGGGTACGATTCAGTACCCGGCCATCTGTAGTGATAGTTGGGTATTGGCGCGGCCGCAGGCTGGTATTATTAGGATGGGAAAGCACAAAAATAGTAGCCCTTCCCACCCTGGTAATGCTAGCCTGCTGCTGCTGTGTTGTATCTGGCTGGTTATAAAAATGGGGGAACCCCACATCGTTCTTTCCAAGTATTTTTTTTTAAATGACGTGGGGTCCCCCCGTTTTTGGGCTTTCCCAGCCTCAACGGAAGTGCAACGGTGATGTGAACACAGCCTAACACATAAGGCTTAAATACAGGGCCCATCTGCAGGTGTGATACTGTTTGTTGGACCCTGTATCTAAGCCTAAGAGATGGCACTAGGGAGGCTTAGATACAGGGTCCAGTGGACAGTAATCTTATACAGTATAATATTACTGTCTGCTGGGGCCCTGTATGTAAGCTTACCACATGTTAGGCTTAAAAGAAGTTGTCCAGTCCCTGAACATTGATGGCCTATGCTCAGGATAGGCCATCAATAGCTGATGGGTTGGGGTCCGACTCCCGGGACCCCTGCCAATCAGCTGTTTTGAAGGGGTGCAGCACTCGTACAAGCACTGCTTCCCCCTTCATTTCCCTTACTTGCTCACACTGAATCGCTGATATGTCCGTGTTGGCGATTCAGTGTGAGAAAGTGATCGGAATGAAGCGGAAGTAGCGCTCGTATGAGTGCTGCACCCCCTCCAAAACAGCTGATTGTTGGGGGTCCCGGCACTCGGACCGCGACCTATCAGCTCCAGCAGACAGTCATATTGAACTTACCCTCCTCTTCGGCCGCAGCGGAGGTCCTTACTCTATCCAGGGTCAGGATGTTGTGCGCAGGGCATAGCGTTGTGACGTCAGGACCGCCACTGCGCTCCGGAAGGAGGAATGTAGATATTGTCAGTTACTATAGTAATGGGGGCCCATGTAGTTTATTACATAGGCCCCAGTTACTATATTAACTTTTGTAACTTTTCATTAATGTGGTGTGGGGGGCCGTAAGCAATTGCGACCCCTATAGTTACACCACTGGTCTGAACCATGCACTCTGCTTGTCCATTTGAAGATGGATGAAATGGAGCTGTTGTATCATGGTGAATAAGATTATTTTCCATAAACACTTTGAACTCTGTGGATGTAAATTGTGGCCCATTGTCTGACACAATTGTAGCAGGTAACCCAGAAGTTGCAAACAGCCTTCTTAGATTTTGTATGACAGTACTTGTTGTGGCAGAGGATACTGGTACAGCTTCTAACCACTTGGAAAAGGAGTCAACAACAAGGAAAAATGTCTGTCCTTCGACTGTACTTGCAAAGTCTATATGCAGTCCAGACCACGAGTTTCTGGTTACTTCCCAAGAAAGTGACACAGCTTTTGTTGGAGAATGATCTGTGGTTTGACAAGGAGTACACTTCTATACCCAAAAATTGTTTATAGAAAGACAGAAAACAGCTAAAAACAAGCACTACACTCTTAGGGTATGTTCACACAGCATTTTTTGTAAGGCAGAAAATTCCTGATGGAATTTTGAGGCAGATTTTGAATTATTAGATGTTTCGTTTTTTTGTGGCTTTTTTTGCCGTTGTAGCTAATGCAAAAGGCGCAGGCAAAAAAGCACCCAAACGAGCACAGGTTTTTTCTGCCTCCTATTAATATTAATTGGAGGTCACAGGTGGAAACCATTTGAAGACCATCAGCCCCCACTCACAGTAAAATGACCATCAGCCCCCACTCACAGTAAAATGACCATCAGCCCACTGCTCTCACTAAAATGAATATCAGCCAGCCATTACAGTTGCCCCCTGTAGATAGTGCCACACAGCCCCTGTAGGTAGTGCCACATAACCCCTTTGTAGGTAGTGCCACACACCCCCTTGTAGGTAGTGCCACACAGCACCCTGGTAGGTAGTGCCACACAGCTCTCTTGTAGATAGCACGCCCCACCTCCATATATGGCACCACCCCCCTTTTTGTAGATAGATCCACTGTAGCTCCCTGAATTTCCATATGTAAATTTTTTGATCATGTGGACTGGTGAACTGATCTCTGGGTGTGATGTAGTTGGAAATTCCCAAAGGGGACATAGCCTCTATGTTCCACCCCTGTGTATTGTTACCATCCGGGTCTGTTCTGACCTAAATTTGATTCATTGAGACGTTACACCATTTTAAAATGATCTTCTGGAATGTGCGGGGACTTAATGACAAATTTAAACGGTCCGTAGTCTTTAATTTCCTATCCACATACTAGCCGCAGATTGTACTTTTCTGAGAAACTCATTTGCTTGATCCCAAATTGCGAACTCTTGCGCGACCATGGGTCAGACATGGTTATCATGCTTCTTATTCTAATTACTCCTGCGGGGTCTCTTTGCTGGTCCACAAATCTTTGCAATTTAATGTTACGTCTGTTAAAATTTATCCTAAAAGGAGGTTCATTGTGTTGTCAAGTCAGCTACATTTTACGTCCTTTATTATAGTGAATGTCTACAATCCTCATCTTGCCACCGTCCAGCTGCTTCCTGATATAATTCTGCTGGTAGCAGAGTTTGGTTCTTTTCCTCTTCTGCTTCTCGGGGATTTTAATCTTTTGATGTGCTCTTAATTAGATAAACTGGGGGAGAGTCCTTGGCTTTGATACCCCCTTAGCTTACTGGGCCGCAACATATAATTTAAAGGAAATTTGGCGGTCTCGCTACCCTCATTCTATAGCTTATTCATGCCACTTACCCACCTATAGGTCGTTCTCCAGAATAGATTTGCCATTCGGCAATGATGCTTCTTTAGTATTTATCATAGATGCACAGTACCTCCCTCGAGGAACTTCGAACCACTCTCCCCTCATGGTCACTTTGGGACTACCTGAAGTTGCAAGGCGAAAGAGCTGGAGATTGAGTCCTCTACGGCTCTCCTGTGCTGAAGTTACAACCTCCTTGGAAAGAGAAATTGCGGAATTTTATAATATTAATTCAGGTACAGCTCATAGCAATCTAATATGGGACGCCTTTAAGGCATATAACAGAGTGGTGATTATACGTGCAATATCCTCACATAGGACGGGTCAGGCTGAACAACGTACGGTTTTAGAGACTAAGCTGGTTGTTGCGGAGGAGGAGTATCTCAGGATTAGAGACTCCTGTCTTTACTGCCTTCTCAGCAAAGCAACGTGAATATACCCTTTTATTGACTGAGCTCACCAGAAAGAAAATATTGTATTCCCAACCCCGTATTGTTGAACAAGGGGATAAGAATGGTCTTTTGTTGGCTTTCTTGGCTAGAGAGGACACCACCCCTAACCAACACTAACCAAATCTTGGAAGTCACCTCTAGTACTGGCATGCCTGTTAGTGACCCTCTGACCATTAACCGCTTAATGTCCACCAATACGCCTATTCACGGTGGCTATTAAGGATAGTTATGCCAGAGCGCCGCCTTTTCACGGCGCTGTGACATAAGCTCGGCACGGGTGTCCTGGGCCGGCTAAAGCGAGTGTTGAGCAGTCTAAAGACAGCAAGGCACCTGCTCTAACAGGCAGGATCGATATCAACATCGATCTCACCCCCTTAACTTCTTAGATGCGGCGCATCTAAGAAGTTAAATGGGTGAGATCGATGTTGATATCCATCCCGCGCCGCATCCAAGTGGTTTTGAAGGGAAGGTCTGCCTGTAGTGGATGCCTGCTTGGCCATGCCTGAGACATGACCTAACAGGCGCCTGTCAGTTTTACACAGACAGGCACCTTACAAAAGTATTGCAGTGTATTATAAAAGCGATCAGAAGATCGAATAGTGGCACTAAAAATAAAGTTATCAAAAAGTTTAATAAAGTTCATAATAAATAAATAAAAATCCCAAATAAAAAAAATTTAAAACCCCACTTTTTCCCTGTAAAACATTACACATATTTGGTGTTACCGCGTCTGCAACGACCCCACCTATAAAGCTATTATGTTATTTAACCCTTACGGTACACTCCGTAAAAAATTTAATAAAAACCAATACCAGAATTGCTGTTTTCTGTTCATCCTGCCTTCATAAAAATGTGATAAAAAGTGATCAAAAAGTCGTATGTACTCCAGTAAAAACTAGAAGTTGTCCGACAAAAAACAAGCCCTCATACAGCTGCATCGGCGTAAAAATAAAAAAATGATGGCTCTTAAAACATGGCAAAAACAAATAATTTTGAAAAAAAACCTGTTTTTACTGTGTAAAAGTAGTAAAACATACAAAATCTATATAAATTTTGTATCGCCACAATCAATTCTTCAGTTTTGAGAAATATCCCATGTGTGGCCCTAGTGTGGTAAAGGACTGAAGCACCGGCCTCCGAAGCAAAGGAGCACCTAGGGGATTTTCAGGCCTCCTTTTTATTTACTGTCAGGACCCACTAGGCTTCGGTAGATGGCATAGCCGGACACCACTATTAGGCGACGGGTTGCGACAGCAACCATTGCTGCCCGCTATCATGTAGCGGACCGTCGACGGTGGTTTAACCACTAAAAAATTACGATCGCTATTGAACGCGGCTTTTAAGGGGTTAATCAGCGGGGACACAGCAGTCGGTCCCCGCTATAGGAGCTGCAGCAACTGCTGTACGAGACAGCAGCTGTCACAGCTCCTGTATGTATCGGGAAGACGGCCGAAATGGCCGTTCCTCCCGTGAAGTACTATTAGGTCATTGAGAGAAAACGCTACAGCTACCATGACCTAATAGTACCTCCAGGAGCGGGAAGGGGTTAAGGTTTAAAATAGGCTGGTCATTAAGGGGTTAATGACACCTTTGTTAAGTTTTACTCTGATTTACATATGCTCCTCTAAGGTCTCAAGTACTCAGTCTGAGCTAGAGACATTCTTATACATTACTGTATTCCCCACTCTGGATAGGGAGGATGTTGATTTGCTGGAAGTTGACCTGACTATAGAGGAAATTACTGAGGCTATTAGATCCTTTCCAAACTGGAAAACCCCAGGTTCAGATGGTTTGCCCATAGAGTGGTATAAATTGCATGTTTAACTAATTGCACCTTATTTGCTCAACCTTTTTCAGTCCTTGAATGGGAATAACACCCTCCCCCCGTCTATGAGAGAGACTCATAGTATTCATCCCCAAACCTTGTAAAAGATCCTTCAGATTGTGGCTCATACCGATCTATTTCACTCCTTAATTGCGATATTCAAATATTGGCAATGCGTCTGCAAAAAAGTAATTTCTCATCTTATTCATCCAGAGCAATCTGGTTTCATGCCAGGAAAGGGCACAAATGTTAAGCTTTGAAGGCTCTTCACTAATATATCATCTACTGTAAGGTCCAGTGGCTCCAGAATAGTGACTTCTTTGGATCTTGAGAAGGCATTTGACTCGGTAGAGTGGTCTTATCTGTGGTCTGTACTAGGTAAATTTGGATTTAGACCCAGATTTATCCGATGGGTGTAGTTATTATACTTCCAACAAGGTTGCCCACTATCCCCTTCCCTCTGTTCGTTGGCTATTGAGTCATTAGCATTAGCTATAAGAGCCTCTCCTGATATAAAGGGTTTTGAGATGTGTGAAAAGGAGGAACATGTCTCTCTCTATGCAGATGATACGCTACTATTCCTGAATGATCTAGGTCCATCTTTACAGGCGAAGTTGTCCCTATTTAATTTATTTGCGTCTTTCTCTGGCCTCTGTGTGAATTTGTCCAAATCCTTAATAATAGCAATAGACATTGCGGCTAGAGCCATTCTACTCCCTTCTCCATTACAATGGGCAGATAAAATTACCCATCTGGGTATAGTTATTAGCTCAGATATTGATACCTTTATACCGGATAATATCACTCCTTTGGTACAACAGACTTTGATAGATGGAAACACCTCCCCCTCACAGTTACTGGCAGAATTAATTTGTTTAAGATGAAGTCCCTACCAAGATTCTTATATATCTTTCACAATTCTCCAGTGTGGCTTCCATTATCCCTGTCCTACAACATTGATAAGGATCTTAGATCTTTTATTTGGGCAGGGGGTACACCTAGAATCGCCCTGGCCACACTACAGTTACCCACTGCGCAGGGTGGACTGACCCTCCTGAATTTATACCTCTACTTTCTTGCCAGCCAACTGGTGTATATTTGGTGGTGGTTTACCCATAGAGACTTTAATCCCTGTACTGAGCTGGGAGCTTCACTTCTCGGTTCCTATAAAGCCCTGGTGAACTCTATATATAGACAGGCCACCCCCTCCGGTACACGCACTCACAATCTCAATGAAAACCACTCTGAAGGTCTGGCTAAGATCTTTATTACTCTTTGATTCAGAAGAGGAGTCCTCGTCACCTATAACTCGCTTCTACCGCAGTTGAGGGGCCTCCCTAACCCTAGCAAATGGGCAACCCTGGTATATTGACCTAGGAAGATGTAGTAGTGGATGATAAGGTAGCTACTTTTGCACAACTTCGGTCCAAGCACCAGATCCCAGATCACCAGAAATTGTTAAATGTATCTTCTTAAAAAACTTGATAGAGCCTTGGATCGTTGGTCACAGACTTTCCTCTGTGTCTACAGACGATCATAAAGAAGTTCTATCCGCTTTAACAGGTCCCTTGATATCCACAAGAGACCGACTTACTCAATTGAATTTTTTCCACCAAACTTATTACACCCCTTCCAAATTATTTAGAATGGGACGTATACCTACTTCTGTCTGTCCACGGCGCCACGGAGCTAAGTGCTCCTTCCTACATATGTGCTGGGAATGTCCGATTATTAATAATTTTTGGGCTGAGGTATTAGAATTCCTTGAACTTAAGGTAGGACTCCCTTGTATACTTGAACCCAGAATGTATTTTATTATTGCTAGAAGAAGTTATACCTACTGTTGCTGTCAGATCTCTCATATCACTCTTGTTCTATGCTAAAAAACAAAAACTGTACTCCTGAATTGGAAACATTCAAAGGTTCCTATGTTGTCAGCATGGATTGCATTGGTTAATTCTACCTTGCCACTCTTTAAGCTCACCTATGATGCCCTTGGATGCCCTGATACATTTCTTAAAGTATGGAGCTCTTGGACAGTCAACCCTCATACTAGCCCATAAATTGCTATTGCTTAGGTCTGGAATTGGCTGATGTCCCTCTGCAGTCCCCTATTCCTCCATTAAATGCTGATATTGACTGGTCCTCACCTAATCTTGTCTCACACTTTTCTTCTGATGAGGAAAGTCTGTTTGTTTATTTTTTTTAAATTATATATAGTCACTGATATGTGAAGTAATATATGCGTATGTTGTTGTTAAAAATGTACCTTCTACGCTTGGTACAGCTATGCCTTGTTCTGTTTATAAGATTGTTTTATACTTCTTTGTTTTGTACTGCTGTTTGATATGAGATCTTAATAAAGTTACCTTTAACCCCTTCCTGCTTCTGAACGTACTATTAGGTCATGGTAACCATAGCGTTCGCACTCCATGACCTAATAGTGCGTTTCGGCCGTCCTCCCGACACATGCAGGAGCTGTGAAAGCTGCTGTCTCGTACAGCAGCTGCCGCAGCTCCTACAGCGGGGACCGATCGCTGTGTCCCCGCTGATTAACCCCTGAAAAGCCGTGTTCAATAGCGATCACAGCTTTTTAGGGTTTAAGCTACAATCGCCAGAAAAAAGGAGGAAAGCTACAATCGCCAGCCTTGTATACGATAGCGGCTGGCGATGGTGACTATGGCGACCGGACACCAAACAATGGCGTCCGGCTATGCCATCGACGGAAGCCTAGTGGGTCCTGCGAAGTCAGGACCCACTATGCTTGCTGTCAGTGAGTAGCTGACAGCTCTAATACACTGCACTACACATGTAGTGCAGTGTATTAGAATAGCGATCAGAGCCTCCTGCCCTCAAGTCCCCTAATGGGACAAAGTAATAAAGTTAAAAAAAAGTTAAAAAAAGATGCGTAAAAATAAGAAAATAAAAGATTTAAAAGTAATAAAAGTAAAAATCCCCCCTTTTCCCTTATCAGTCCTTTATTATTAATAAAAATATATAAACAAACAAATAAGCTATACATAATTGGTATCGCCGCGTCCATAACGGCCTGAACTACAAAATTATTTTGTTATTTATCCCGCGCGGTGAACGCCGTAAAAGAAAATAATAATAAACCGTACCAGAATCATAATTGTTTGATCACTACACCTCCCAAAAAATTGAATAAAAAGAGATCAAAAAGTCGCATGTACCTAAAAATGGTACTGATTGAAACTGCAGTTCATAACGCAAAAATAAGTCCTCGCACGGCTTTATTGATGGAAAAATAAAAAAGTTATGGCTCTTAGAATAAGGTAAAACAAAAAGTAAATGATTTTTTACAAAACGTATTTTATTGTGCAAACGCCATAAGGCATAAAAAAACTATAAACATAGGGTATCGCCATAATCGTATCGCCCCGCAGAATAAAGTGAATGTGTCATTTATAGCGCACGGTGAACGCTGTAAAAAAAATTTAATAAAAAAACAATAGCAGAATTGCTGTTTTTTAGTCACCGTGCCAATTAAAAATAGAATAAAAACTGATCAAAAAGTCGCATGCACCCCATGAAAACTACAATAAATTCCTCAAGGTGTCTAGTTTCCAAAATGGGGTCACTTTTGGGGGGTTTCCACAGTTTTGGCACCACAAGACCTCTTCAAACTAGACATGGTGCCTAATAAAAAGGAAGCCTCATAATCCACTAGGTGCTCCTTTGCTTCGGAGGCCGGTGCTTCAGTCAGTTACCGCACTAGGGCCACATGTGGGATATTTCTCAAAACTGCAGAATCTGGGCAATAAATATTGAGTTGCGTTTCTCTGGTAAAACCTTTTGTGTTATAAAAAAAAAATGGTATATAAAGGATTTTCTGACAAAAAAAGATGTAAATTTCACCTCTACTTTGCTCTAAATTCCCGTGAAACACCTAAAGCGTTCATAAACTTTCTAAATGCTGTTGTGAATACTTTGAGGGGTCTAGTTTCTAAAATGGGGTGTTTCATAAGGGTTTCAATTATATAGGCCCCTCAAAGCAACTTCAGAACTGAACTGGAACCTAAAAAAATTAATAAATTAGGCAATACTTCGCTTCTTACATTATAATGATAATGAGCCATGCCCACCCCGAGATGACCCCAGTTTTGACCGTTTGTATAAACGGAGACCCCTATTAGACCGTTTCAGTGCCCGGTTTTTCCAAGCATACACCCCCTGGAATTGTATTTCTATTGATGAGTCCTTGGTAGATTTTAAAGGGAGGGTTCAATTCCGCCAGTACCTGCCGGGTAAGAGGGCAAGGTATGGCGTGAAGATGTATAAGCTGTGCGACAGTGCATCAGGCTATACCTACAAATTTAGGATATATGAAGGGAAGGACACCAGTATTCAGCCCCCAGAATGCCCCCCCTTACTGGGAGTTGATGCAAAAATTGTGTGGGGGATTTGTGTGGGATTTGGTGCACCCACTGCTTTGACCAGGGTTACCAACTCTACCTGGATAATTTTGATAACAGTTACATGTAGGGTATTGACGTACCCGTGAGAACCAACATTAGAGTTTATGTCTCCGGTCAAAATGCTCACTACACCTATAGATGAATGCCTCAAGGGTGTAGTTTTTAAAACGGGGTCACTTCTTGGGGATTTCAACTGTACTGGTACCTCAGGGGCTTCTGCATACATGACTTCACACCAAAAAATCCCCAGTAGGCCAAATGGTGGTCCTTTCCTACTGAGCCCTCCCATGGGCCCAAACGGCAGTTTATCACCACAAATGGGGTACTGCCGCACTCAGGACAAATTGGGCAACAGAATGGGGTATTTTATTTCTTGTGAAAATAAGAAATTTTGAGCTAAAACTACATATTATTGGAAAAAATTATTTTTTTAAAAATTCCCAGCCCAATTCAAATAAGTTCTGTGAAGAAACTATGGGGTCTAAATAGTCACATTACCCAAAAATGAATTGTTTGAAGGGTGTAGTTTCCAAAATGGGGTCACTTCTGGTGGGTTTCCATTGCTTTGATGCCTCTGGGGCTCTGCAAATGCGACATGGCACCCGAAAACCAATCCAGCAAAATCTGGACTCCAACAAACACATAGCGCTCCTTTCCTTCTGAGCCCTCCCATGGGCCCAAACGGCAGCCACAAATGGGGTATTGCCACACTCAGGACAAATTGGGCAACAAAATGGGGTATTTTGTTCCCTGTGAAAATAGGAAATTTTATTGCAATTTTTTAATTTCACAGCCTAATTAAAATAGGTGCTGTGAAAAAACTGTGTGCTCAAAATGCTAACAACAACCATAAATGAATTCCTTGAGGGGTGTAGTTTCCAAAATGGGGTCACTATTGGGGATTCCTACTGTTTTGGCACCTCAACACCTCTTCAAACCTGACATGCTGCCTAAAATATATTCTAATAAAAAAAGAGGTCTCAAAATGCACTAGGTGCTTTTTTGCTTCTGGGGCTTGTGTTTTAGTCCACGAGCACACTAGAGCCACATGTGGGACATTTCTAAAAACTGCAGAATCTGGACAATACATATTTAGTAGTGTTTCTCTGGTAAAACCTTCTGTGTTACACAATTTATTTTTAATAAAATTGAAATTCAGCAAGAAAAATTAAATCAAATTTCACCTCCACTTTGCTTTAATTCCTGTGAAATGCCTGAAGGTTTAAAAAACGTTCTAAATGCTGTTTTGAATACTTTGAGGGGTCTAGTTTTTAAAATGGGGTGTTTTATCGGGGCTTTCTAATACATAGGCTCCTCAAAGCCACTTCAGAACTGAACAGGTACCTTAAAAAAAAGGCTTTTGAAATTTTCTTAAAAAAAAGAGAAATTGCTGTTTATGTTCTAAGCCTTGTAACGCCCAAGAAAAATAAAATAATGTTCAAAAAACGATGCCAATCTAAAGTAGACATATGGGAAATGTGAACTAGTAACTATTTTGGGTGGTATAACCATCTGTTTTACAAGCAGAATCATTTAAATTCTGAAAAATTCTATTTTTTCTAAATTTTCTCACAATTTTGCAATTTTTCACCAATAAACACTGAATATATCGAACAAATTTTACCACGAACATGAAGCCCAAAGTGTCACGAGAAAACAATCTCAGAATCGCTTGGATAGGTTTAAGCATTCCGACGTTATTATCACATAAAGTGAAATATGTCAGATTTCAAAAATGGGCTCTGAGCCTTAAGGCCCAAACTAGGCTGCGTCCTTAAGGGGTTAAAAAACATATATATTTTTATAAATAAAAACTATTTTCAGATATACTACCTGTACCACGTGCCACACCAGACAGCAGATGATTAGGGAGGTGAACAAGTGGCTAAACAATTGTTGTAGTAAGAAGGGCTTTGGGTTCATGGAGAACTGGGCCAACTTCTCTGTTGGCTACTGACTCTACGGTAGGGATGGGCTGCACCTAAATGGGGAGAGGGCAGTTGTGTTGGGGGAAAAGATGTCTAGAAGGTTGGAGAAGTGTTTAAACTAGAAAATGGGGGAAGGTAATTACTGTATAGGAGGGGAGGACAGCGTAGCTAGTGAGCTGGGGCTAAGAAACGAACATGGGGTGGAATAGAGGAATGGGTTAGAACAGTTAGTAGGAATAAGAAGAAAAGTGCTACAGATAATCATATAAAGTGCATGTATACTAATGCCAGAAGTGTCAATAACAAGATTGAGGAATTAGAGTTGATAATGCTGGAGGAGAACTGTGACATAGTTGGGATAAGTGAGACATGGCTGGATGATAGCTATGACTGCGCTGTTAATATGCAGGGTTACAGTCTGTTTAGAAATGATCATACTAAGAAAGGGGGAGGGGTATGCTTTCACAACTGGTGCAGGGTCCAACAAGAGGGGGGTGCTCCTAGACCTAATTATAAACAATAGCCCGGACAAGATATCAAAAGTACAGGTTGGGGGTCACCTAGGTATAAGTAACCACAACGTAATAAGTTTTTATGTATCCTTTAATAAGATGTTTGGTAGAGCACCTACAAAAACACTGGACTTCAGAAAGGCAAATTTTCATTGGCTAAGTGATGACCATAAGGGCATAAACTGTGATAATGTTCTTAAAAATAAAAATACACAAACTAAATGGGATGTTTTTGACCCCTAGCCGCTCTTTGATGCACTATTCCGTCATGATGAGCGCATCGTTCGAGCTCCATGACAGAATAGTACGTCACGGGAGGAATGGCCATTTTGGCTGTCCTACAGGCACATACACGAGCTGTGACAACTGCTGTCTCGTACAGAAGCTGCCGCAGCTCCTTCAGCAGTGAGTCAGAACTCACTATGCTTGCTGTCAGTGAGTAGCTGACAGCTCTAATACACTGCACTACGCATGTAGTGCAGTGTATTAGAGTTGCGATTACGGCCTCCTGCCCTCAAGTCCCCTAGTGGAACAAAAAAAAAGTTGTCTGAAATTAAAAACTAAAAAGTTTGAAGGTAATCAGTCCTTTATTATTAAAAAAAAAATACATAAATAAATAAACTATACATAATTGGTATGGCCGCGTCCGTAACGGCCTGAACTACAAAACTATTTCATTATTAATCCTGCGCGGTGAACACATCTTTAACTTGATTCTGATAACTTGCTGCAGCGTGATATCACACCACAAAAGCCATTGAAAAGTCATTGAAAAAGTCAAGATAAGAAATCTAGTGACTGTTTATTTAATGTGTTAAAAGTCAAGGTAAAGACCGCTATATCTCTATGGTATCGCCGTATCGCCCCTTAAAATAAAGTGAATATTTTGTTTATAGCACACGGTGAACACTGTAAAAAAAAGGAATAGTAGAATTGCTGTTTTTTAGTCACCACGTCTCTTATAAAATAGAATAAAAACTGATCAAAAAGTTGCATTTAAACTACAATTAATTCCACAAGTGGTCTAGTTTCCAAAATGGCATCACTTTTAAAGGGTTTCCCCTGTACTGGTACCTCAGAGGCTCTGCAAATGCGACATAGCGCCCAGAAACCAATCCACCAAAATCGACATGCAAAATAGCACTCCCACCATTCTGAGCCCTGTCGTTTGTCCAACCAGCAGTGTATGACCAACATATGGGGTATTGCCCTAATCGGGAGAAATTGCTTTTCAAAGGTTGCAGTGCTTTTTCTCCTTTATGCCTTGTAAAAATTTTAAACTTGTACCTTTTATTGGAAAAATGTGATTTTCAATTGCACAGCCTAATTCCACAAAATGCAGCAAAAAACCTGTGGGGTCTAAATGCTCACTATACCCCTCGATAAATTCCTTGAGTGGTGAAGTTTGCCAAATAGGGTCACATTTGGGGGTTTCCACTATTTTGGCACCACAAGACCTCTTTAAACCGGACATGGTGCCTAATAAAAAGAAGGCCTCAAAATCCTCTAGGTGCTCCTTTGCTTCTGCATCCTGTGCTTCAGTCCATAACCACACTAGGGCCACATGTGCGATATTTCTAAAAGCTGCAGAATCTGGGCAATAAATATTGAGTTTTGTTTCTATGGTAGAAGCTTCTGTATTACAGAGAAAAATGGAATAAAAATGATTTTCTGACAAAAAAAAAGACATTTGCAAATTTCACCTCTACTTTGCTTTAAATTCCTGTGAAACGCTTAAAGGGTTAAGAAACTTTTTAAATGCTGTTTTGAATACATTGAGGCATCTAGTTTTAAAAATGGGTTGTTTTATGGGTGTTCCTTATATAGAAGGCGATCAAAGCCTCTTCGGAACTGAACTGGTACCTAAAAAATAGTAGATTTTGAAATTTTTTCAAAATATGAGACATTGCTGCTTATGCTCTAAGCCTTGTAATGTCCTGGAAACGTAAAATAATGTTCAAAAAATTATGCCAACATATAGTAGACATATGGGAAATGTGAACTAGTATCTATTTTATGTGGTATTACTATCTGTCTTACAAGAAGATGCATTTAAATTAAATAAAACGCAAATTTTTCTAAATATTTTCTACGTTTTCCTATTTTTCACAAATAAACACTGAATATATCGATCAAATTTTACCACCAACATAATGGCCAATGTGTCACGACAAAACAATCTCAGAAACGCTTGGCTAGGTATAAGCATTCCAGAGTTATAGCCACATAAAGTGACACATGTCAGATTTCAAAAATGGGCTCTGCGCCTTAAGGCCAAAATTGGGCCGCGTCATTAAGGGGTTAAAAGCCTCTTAAATAGGACCTGTGAAAAAAATATATACCTTATGGGAATACATAAGCTAGAAGCAGGGTGAAACCGATGGATATCTAACGGTTTCTGACCGCTGGCACGCTGTACTTACCGACAGCCGCGACTCTAAGAGCTTGTCGGTGTCTCCCTCCTAGGAGTCGCCAACTCACGTGACTGCACTCTGCGGCCCTAGGGTGCGCGCGCGTGTGTTCCCTAACCTATCCCCTTACTCCCTGAACTATATAAAGGGCTCTGAGCGTGAGCGTTGTTGAATTCCCATGTTAGTCTTAGAAATGGTCCCTTGTTGTTGTTATCCTGCTCCCAGTGTCCCCGTATCCTACTACCTGTATCCTATATCCCATAACTGTGCTTGTTCCTAAGCTGTATCTAGGGTTGGAGTCGTGTTGTCAACTGCCACGTTCCATGTCATCTGATAGGTCTGATATCATCTGCCGTGTCCGGTGTCATCAGACACATCTGGTATCATCTGCCACGTCTTATGCCATCTGCCATGTTATGGACAGTTAGGTCAGAGCCTCGTCTATTAGCAGAATCCCTGACCAGAGCGCTCCAGCTTGGGATTCCACCCCTAGAGGAAGCCCCAATGAAGCTTTCTATATTGAGGGGGTGTAGTGCTGTCCACAGGGTGGGGTGTGTGGTGTGGCACTATCTACAGGGGAATGTCTCCTCTTTCGGCCTGCTCTCTGCTTTCCCGCTGTCAACGTGTCGCAGATGACAACTTCAGGGGCCGAAAGTGGTCCATGGGCCAAGTCTTTGAGCATTACAGCAAAAATAATTTTTGAAGTGTTTGCCTCCCTTTGTAATTCCACCCACAACGCTTCAACCTCCTCACAATCTTCACCCACTATTGCCTCTTTCACACTCATCTTCATATCACTCCTTACATACAGACATACACCACCGCCTGTCCTATTTTCCCTGTCTTTATGAAACAGTGTAAAACCCTGTAGATTTACAGGCCAGTCATATGAAGAATCTAGCCATGTTTCAGCAACACCAACTATATCAATATGTTCCTCCAGTGCCAAGGCCTCAAGCTCCCCATTTTGCTTGCTAGACTTCTGCCATTTGTGAACATACACTTTAACTTGTCTTCAAGTTTTTCAAATTCGGTATCAGAAATGTGGTTATTTGACATTTTGTGAGCATATTTATCTTCAATGTTGTTTTGTAAGAAAAGGATCTCCCTATCCTGTTGCCGAATCCTCTCCCACAGTCTATTTCTCCCCCACCAATATAGTCTGACCCCTCTCTAACCTAACTACCCCTTTATTTTCCACATTGACCTCCCTCCTCATCCCTTGTTTAAATACTCCAGCTAGAATTCCCTACTCCAGCACAGCAGAAACCCTTCCATTCAGGTGCAAATCATCTGCAGAATACAGTTTATACCCAATGAAAAGTCAGCCCAGTGCTCTAGAAACCCAAAGCCTTCTCCTCCCAGTAATTTATCCACTCGTTCAACCACATGCCGAACCCTGGCACCAGGGAGACAATAATATCAGAATCTGAAGAGTAGACATTGCGCATGTCCCTCATCATTTAAATTTATTTTCTGTTCATATGTCTTAACCCCTTAATACCGAAGGTGTTTTAGACCTTAGTGACGAGAGCAATTTTCGCAGTTTTGATATTCACAGATGTAACGCAGTATAACTCTGTATGTTTTATGTATCGATGTGAATTTTGCACTGTTTTCTTGGGACATGTAGTCCTTCCTTTTTGTGGTATATATATATATATATATATATATATATATATATATATATATATATATATATATATAGGTAACATTTTTGTTACTTTTTTTATAGCCGTGGAAAGACAGAAAAAAAAGAAACATTTTGATTTTTCATCATTTAAAATGTAACAGTTTCAAAATAAAAGTAATTGTATCATACAAATGTATTGAAATATATTTTTTCATTTATCCTGATCATAAGGACACCTGACTTGGAGGTGTAGTTTATTTTTTTTGACCAGAAATATAGTATAAAACACAAGTGCCCCTTTTTTCAATTGCGCACTAAAATATCTTAATTTAGTTTTTTACACCATGGTATTAATGTATGGGTAAAGGAAGTCCAATAAATAATGGTAAAAAAACATTATGTTCTACAAACTAGACATTCTAAAGTCTATTTCTAGCGGTTCAAATTCTGTTTTAACCCTTCACACTTTTTACAGTATTTGTCCAAACTTGGGCCAAAAAAATGTAAATTGCTTTTTTTTTTTAAACAAAAGTGTCACTTTTCTTAAGCCATTTCGAAATACCATATGAGATACTGGTAAAAGTGACACCTTTCCACATTCTGCTATTTCTCCCGTGTACGGCGATACCAAATATGTTTGTCTAATCTATTATATGGACCCGTTATAGGGCATATCATTGAAGCAGTCCATTTTGGCTATTGGAGGCCTTTTCTCGCCAGAACTGATTTTAGGGAATCACGCTATATTTGCCGTGGTACTGCAGGTCATTTTGACAAGTATAAATGTCCTGCTAATATTCATCTAGGGGTATAGTGAGTGTTTTTAATAGGTGGAAAGAAATAAAAAATAGGTTTTTCCAGAAAATACAGTATTGCTGCATTTTTACAGTGAAACATTATCCAATAAGCACCCCTCCCTATTGGTTCTCCCTACAAAGACAGTGTGAAAGTAAATGAGTTAATAATGTGGGTAATATCACGGTCTTTGCCGTCATAGATTATAAAGGCAGATGTGCAGCCTGTACCGCTCTCACAGAGCTTTTAGATTTGAACCCCATATTTTGCGCTCCTGTGTAACTCATCAGCGATTCATCCACCGCTAGGTTTTTTTCGGGGTTGTACACCGGCATAAATGACTCCTCCAAAATGTTTATCAGGGGCCTTATATTATACAGGCTGTCACGGCCTGGATCACGGGGGGGGGGGGGGGCTGGTGATGGTCATTAAAATGAAGGAAGCGCATTAGCACCTCATATCTGCTTCTGGTTAATAACGGCTGGAAAACAGGTGTGGCATGTGTAGGGCTTGTTGCCGAATATGACCGGATTGAGGGCATTTTCACTATCCCCTTGTTGAGGATGAGCCCCAAAAAATGTTTAAGTTCGCCAGTATTTGTGGGGTGCCACTGCTTTGCATAGGAGGGCGTTGGCTTTTCAGCAAATAATTGGCGAGCATACAGATTGGTTTGGTTAACAACCAGCTCCAATAGTTCATCTGTAATGTATATTTAAAAAAAATCAAGGGCTGTAAAATTTTCCACATTAATATTTATCCATGGTGTGGCAATAAATTCTGGGATATTAGGGGAAAATGACTCTGTGGGTACCCACTCAATATATTCTGGGGGAATAGAGTGGGCCGTGTTTTGTGGTACTTCTGCGACATGCCCTGTGCTTGTGGACTCTGCAGCGACACTTGCATTTGCAGAAAGCGTATTACTGTCGTCGCTATCACAGGTAGACAACATTTCTACCTATAACGCGGTTTCTGTTTCGCTTTCATCAGAGTCAGAAATTAACATGGGGTATGCCTCTTCCACCGTGAACCTTTTATGGGCCATTGTAATTACACACACGTACGACAAAGACTGTAACTAGACGCACTTTTATTATTTTTTCTTTATTTTTATTTTTTTCACAGACAAAAATACAAGGACGTCACAAAAGCACGCTTCACAAAAAACTGATGTCGAACAAAGACATAAACTATAAAACGTATTTTTTTACATATATTTTTCGTAACTTTTTTTTTTGCACAAAAAAAATACACAGACGTCACACACGTACGCTACACAAAAAACCTAGGCTAACCCTAGACTAACTATAGAATAGAACCTAGAATAACCCTAGACTAACCCTAAGGGCACGTTCACACGTGGCGGAATTGCTGTGGAATTCTCCAGCGGTCGTTTTTTACATTTGTTTCTATACATTTTTAGGAAAGTTAATGCAGACGTTGCGGAAAACTCCGCTGCGGACCATAGGCTGCGGTGCAGAATTTTCTGTCCGCAGCATGCACTGTCTGTTGCGGAGAAGAAGCGTTTGCAATGCAAAAACTGAAATATGTGGCAAGCCCGCTGTGTTTTCTGCAACGTCTGAACTACCTGTCAAATATGCAAATGTTGGTGCAGATTTGTTGCGTAATTGCCCCAAATCTGCACTAACATTTGCAACAGAAAAACTCTGCCCTAAGGATAACCCTAGCCTAGGTATACAATTGAAGTTTATACAAAGTTTATATATTAGATTTTTTGTAATTTTGTGTCTTTGGTGTCACTGTAAAATTCTCTCTCTGTCTCTTCTCATACAAAGTAACAAGTGTGAGGAGAGACAGAGAGACAGGGGAGAGAAACACTTCATTTTTCATTTTGTGATCACTGTGAATGGTTCTCACAGTGATCACATGAACGGAGATCACTGTCATTGGTCTCCGATCATCACTCTGAAGCCAAGGATGTTGCTAACTCCTTGGCTCAGAGGCAGATTACCAGATGACCGGGAAAACCGCTCCGATGCGGTCCCCTCCCTCCCAAACCACTCAGATGCGGCCGGCACTTGCTATTGAGCGCCACACCTGAGGGGTTAAATACGATCGGAGACCACTGCTAGTGGTCTTCGGTCGTTGCCCTGAAGCCCGAGGCTGTTACTAACAGCCCGGTCTTCAGGAGTTCCCCGCGAAAACCACTCCGATGCGGCCCCCTCCCAGCTGCCCGGTCTTCAGCAGCACCGCGCACGATGTGGGGAAAGTTCTTCTGAAGTGCCAACGTGAAAAGCCGACACTTCAGAAGAACTACCCTTAAAGGAACAGTGTCATCACAAATTATTTTTTTATATGTTAAAGATGTTAGTGCTTTATTAAAAACGTTTATATTCATTTGTGTGTTTGTGTTTTACGTTTTCTTATTTTTACACTTTTTCTTCCCTATGGGGGCTGCCATTTTTTGTTCCATTTCTGTGTGTGTCGATTAACGACACATACAGACATGGAATACGGCAGCCACAGTCCCATAGGGACTGCGAACGGCTCCCGTCCCATTGACTTCAGTGTACGGCGTCTGTGTGGGAACTGCGCATTCGCCGCTCCCACACAGTCCAATTCGAAATTGGCGCCGTCCGGCGCCATTTTCCTGTGGACCGGAAGTCGCGGCCGGACAGTAATATTACTACTTCCGGTCGCGGCTTCCGGATTTGTGCACTTGGACCAGCGGCAGCAAACGGAGCGGACGGGCCGGAGGGAGCCGCGGCGGCAGGAGCAGGTAAGAGATTTCAATGTATGTTCGTGTTTGTGTGTGTTTACTACTGTATGTAAACCTACTACGCTGTGTGTTAGCTCAAAAAATGGCGACACACAGTGTAGGAGGTTACACCGTTCAAACCCCTCGTTTATCCCGGCACTAGCCAGGATAAAGGAGGGGGGGGGATGCTGAGAACTCACTAGGGCGAGGGCTTTTAACCCAATTTTGCAATGCTGCAATTTTGGGAAATAGCTCCATCTAGTGACCAAAAATGGGTAGTATTATAAATTAGAAATAATTTATAATATTTCCTGACTCGTGAAAAAAATAAAAAAAATTTGAACAATGTTTAATCACCCACACACTAAATGTTTCATTAAAAAAAAACAAACATGTTTTTCTGGCAACACCATGCCTTTAAAGGCCGACGTAAAAACACTATATGCCGGTCATTAAGGGGTTAATAATTGAATACAACTATTGTAATAATAATAAAAAAAACTTATAGTAATTATATTTATAAAAACAGTCTAAAAGTGTTTTTAAAATTGTATTTAATTTTTTATATATATATATTTGTTCATAGAAATAGAAGTTGTTTAGTTGGTGGTTGAGCGGTCTTCTGAGAAGCAGGTTTTATAGGGTGCATATCCCCGGTCTCTTGGGATAAAATGTGGTGGGAATATTGAGATGTGATATGGAGGTCTTTGAGGATTTTGATGTTAGGAATGTGATGTTTTTACTGTGGCACAATGATGATTTCATTTTCTCCTCTTGATCTTAATGTTTTTAACCTTTTTGACTATGATGTTTTTGTTTTTTTTGACCACAGGTTTTTTGGTCTTAAACTTTTTGGGTTTTTGACATTTAAGTTCTTTCATCTTGGCCACATAGGTATTCATTGCTTTCTCCTCTTTCTCCTTTTCAGCTTTTATAGATTTCATATCTTTTCTTCCCTCCGCATCGGCACTTTTGCTTCTACTCGCCCTTTTTGCCAGCTCATACTCAACCCTGTATTCAGATGCTGCCATCATTTGACTCAGTACAGGGTGACGACTTTGATCTTTTTCATCGCCCACTTCTTCAATGTCACTCTTCTTTTTTATCACCTGTTGTTTCTTAAGGTCTATTAAAATATAAAATAAATAAACATTAATAATTAGGAATTTAAAATAATAATGGAAACATTTGATGTGGGGAGTAGTTGAGTAGTTAAATCTGTATGTACAGGCTCTGTTGTGAGCCTCTGTCGCAGATCTGGTCCAAAATGCTGTGATAAATAATGCAGCATGCTGTACTAGTGTTACGGTAAAACAATGGTCACAATGATGGAAACTCGACAGAAACCATTAAAATCAATGGGTTTTTTGTCGGGCACTGTAAGTGTTGGCCTACGGACCCAGCACTTGTGTGTTTATTCGTTGTTCTTTTCTTATGACGGAGCAGAACAATGGAAGTACTAACGCATATGTGAATGAAGCCTTACTTTGCCTTACCCAGTTAAACAGTTATTCTTACCTGGTTTATGCAGCATCTTCGAAAACAGTCTAAAAGTGTTTTTAAAATTGTATTTAATTTTATATATATATATATATTTGTTCAAAGAAATAGAAGTTGTTTAGTTGGTGGTTGAGCGGTCTTCTGAGGAGCAGGTTTTATAGGGTGCATATCCCCGGTCTCTTGGGATAAAATGTGGTGGGAATATTGAGATGTGATATGGAGGTCTTTGAGGATTTTGATGTTAGGAATGTGATGTTTTTACTGTGGCACAATGATGATTTCATTTTCTCCTCTTGATCTTAATGTTTTTAACCTTTTTGACTATGATGTTTTTGTTTTTTTTGACCACGGGTTTTTTGGTCTTAAACTTTTTGGGTTTTTGACATTTAAGTTCTTTCATCTTGGCCACATAGGTATTCATTGCTTTCTCCTCTTTCTCCTTTTCAGCTTTTATAGATGTCATATCTTTTTTTCCCTCCGCATCGGCACTTTTGCTTCTACTCGCCTCTTTTGCCAGCTCATTCTCAACGCTGTATTCAGATGCTGCTATCATTCGACTCAGTACAGGGTGACGACTTTGATCTTCTTCACAGTCCCATTCTTCAATGTCCCTCTTCTTTTTTATCATTTGTTGGTTCTTAGGGACTATTAAAATATAAAATAAAGGTCAATAATTATGAATTAAAAATTATAATGGAAACATAGATGTGGGGAGTTGTTGGGTAGTTAAATCTGTGGGAAACACCTTCCTTTTGTTAAGCTATGTTCACATCTGCGTTACAGGCTCTGTTGCGAGCCTCTATCGCAGATCTGGTCCAAAATGCAGTGAAAAATAGTGCAGCATGTTGTGCTATTGTTACGGTAAAACAATGGACACGATGACAGAAACCCTACAGGAACCATTAAAATCAATATGTTTTTCATCGGACATTGTGTAGGCCTACGAACCCACCACCACCATGTTGTTTTAAACTTGTTTGTCATTTTTTTAGGTCGTGCTGGCCATTGTTTTTACTATTTGTGATTAAATATAATAAAAATCTTTTTGCATGGTACCTATGGTGTACTCATATGTTATTACAGTACTTATATAATAGTATCTATATATATTTATGGGGATTGTGCTTATATATTGATATATATAGATCATTATATGGAATATTTGGCCTGGTTTTCGTATAGGTATTCATATGTTTTGTATGTTGTTGACAGGCCTTGTAACTAATATGGATTTCCATACTCGGAATCTAACTGGCTATCGCTTGTTACTCATGTTTTTAAGGAGGATGCTATAGGAACCGTTGGTGCAAACAATACAGGTATAATGGAAATACATAGATCATTAAAGGACTTATTGCAACGTCGTACCAGAATTTGGTGGAATAAGGTTTCATTAGAACAGTATTTGGCTCGGGATCTGATCCCTCGTGGTCTACGTGTCCAGGTTTTCCCGTAATTTCCACTTGAAGACGTGACAATGAAATCGAGATGGAAACAAGCATGTGCATTATGCTCTCGCACTTTCATCGAACTGTTAATTGGTATGGATAAAAAACAATTGGAGGACGTTGAAAAAACTATTGCACCTTTACAGGAACAAGTGAAATCAACATTGACTCCTGAAAATCTAGCCACATTTGAACAGGATTTAAGTATTGAATGTGCAAAATGGGAATGAGAGATACAGGAAGTAAAAACCAAAAAATTCCAAAGAGATGTTCTGGATTTTCAACAGCATAGAATCTATAGATGGCAAAAAGCGTGCACCTTCTAAATTATCGCGCAGTGAATGCTTCACATCATTGGAGAGTGTTGCATCTGGGATATCACAACTATCGTCATCATCAAATGCACGAGAAATAGGGATGACAAGGTAAGAAACCAGACGAGCGCCAATAAAAAGGAAATTGAACACGTCGGATGGAAATAATGGTGAATTGAAGGTAATTAACTTATCTGATATTGTACTAACACCCAGTCAAAATTCTGTGCTATCACTAGGTTTAACATTTTGTCCGGTATCCGGTTTTGATGATTTTACAGCCATCACGGATATATTCCTATTTGCGAGTAAACTCATTTAAAAAAAATATTATGCAAAGAATGATTTCAACCATTTGTTTACAGCCCAGGAGGAATTGGAAGTGGTCCGGATATTAGAGTCTTTGCTTCAAGAACAGAAGGTAAGCACTGATAAATTTCCGGACTTTACTCGACCCAAATCTACCACATTCCCACCACTTTTATTAAATCCACCAGTAGAAATGTTCGTTAGAATGGTGGTTGATGGAGTTGAGGAAACTATCACAAAATCGTAGATATGACAACTTATCTGGAGTGCAGCGCAAGGCCTTGCATGAACTGAAAATGATGAAGGGGGTCGTATTCAAACAAGCAGATAAGGGGGGTAATGTGGTGATATGGCCGTTTGATATATACGAGTCCGAGATGTATAGACAATTGCATAATGAGAAATGCTATAGACGGTTACCATGTAATCCGACTGACATCTTTAAGGATCGTTTAGACAAAATGCTAATGGAGGCATTTGAGAATAATGTAATCACTAAGAAGGTCACGGATGATTTATGTGTTAAGAGCCCGATTTTTCCAACATTATATTTATTGCCAAAGGTACACAAGGACCATAAAAAAACACCGGGACGTCCAATTGCCTCGGGATGTGGTGGTCTGTGTGAATTGACATGCCGCATTTTGGATTTTTATCTTCGCCCATGTGTTGAAAATCTGCAATCTTATATTAGAGATTCTACAGATGTGTTGAAACGTCTAGATGGAGTCACAATGGAACATGACATGTCCATATACACAGTAGACCACATTATAATATGCAGCCTGTATTCCATATTGTAATATTTGAAGAGTAGACATTGCCCATGTCCCTCATTATTTATGTTTATTTTCTGTTCATACTTCTTAATAATTTAATAAAATTATTGTAGTAATAATAATAAAATAATAATATTTATAAAAACTGTCTAAAAGTGTTTTTAAAATTGTATTGAAGTAATTATTTTTTTTTTAAATATTTGTTTAAGGAAATAGAAGTTCTTTAGTTGGTGGTTGAGCGGTCTTCTGAGAAGCAGGTTTTATAGGGTGCATATTCCCGGTCTCTTGGGATAAAATGTGGTGGGAATAGTCAGATGTGATATGGAGGTCTTTGAGTATTTTGATGTTAGTAATGTGATGTTTTTACTGTGGCACAATGATGATTTCATTTTCTCCTCTATCTTTATGTTTTTAAGCTTCTTGACTATGATGTGTTTGGTCATTTTGACCACGTTTTTTTTGGTCTTGAACTTTTTTGGCTTTTGACTTTGAAGTTCTTTTATCTTGGCCACATAGGTATTCATTGCTTGCTCCTCTTTCTCCTTTTCAGCTTTTATAGATTTCATATATTTTTTTCCCTCCGCATCGGCACTTTTGCTTCTACTCGCCTCTTTTGCCAGCTCATTCTCAACCCTGTATTCAGATGCTGCTATCATTCGACTCAGTACAGGGTGACGACTTTGATCTTCTTCACAGTCCCATTCTTCAATGTCCCTCTTATTTTTTATCATTTGTTGGTTCTTAGGGACTATTAAAATATAAAATAAAGGTCAATAATTATGAATTAAAATTATAATTGAAACATAGATGTGGGGAGTTGTTGGGTAGTTAAATCTGTGGGAAACACCTTCCTTTTGTTAAGCTATGTTCACATCTGCGTTACAGGCTCTGTTGCGAGCCTCTATCGCAGATCTGGTCCAAAATGCAGTGAAAAATAGTGCAGCATGTTGTGCTATTGTTACGGTAAAACAATGGACACGATGACAGAAACCCTACAGGAACCATTAAAATCAATATGTTTTTCATCGGACATTGTGTAGGCCTACGAACCCACCACCACCATGTTGTTTTAAACTTGTTTGTCATTTTTTTAGGTCGTGCTGGCCATTGTTTTTACTATTTGTGATTAAATATAATAAAAATCTTTTTGCATGGTACCCATGGTGTACTCATATGTTATTACAGTACTTATATAATAGTATCTATATATATATTTATGGGGATTGTGCTTATATATTGATATATATAGATCATTATATGGAATATTTGGCCTGGTTTTCGTATAGGTATTCATATGTTTTGTATGTTGTTGACAGGCCTTGTAACTAATATGGATTTCCATACTCGGGAATCTAACTGGCTATCGCTTGTTACTCATGTTTTTAAGGAGGATGCTATAGGAACCGTTGGTGCAAACAATACAGGTATAATGGAAATACATAGATCATTAAAGGACTTATTGAAACGTCGTACCAGAATTTGGTGGAATAAGGTTTCATTAGAACAGAATTTGGCTCGGGATCTGATCCCTCGTGGTCTACGTGTCCAGGTTTTCCCGTCATTTCCACTTGAAGACGTGACAATGAAATTGAGATTGGAACAAGCATGTGCATTATGCTCTCGCACTTTCATCGAACTGTTAATTGGTATGGATAAAAAACAATTGGAGGACGTTGAAAAAACTATTGCACCTTTACAGGAACAAGTGAAATCAACATTGACTCCTGAAAATCTAGCCAAATTTGAACAGGATTTAAGTATTGAATGTGCAAAATGGGAACGAGAGATACAGGACGTAAAAACCAAAAAATTCCAAAGAGATGTTCTGGATTTTCAACAGCATAGAATCTATAGATGGCAAAAAGCGTGCACATTCTAAATTATTGCGCAGTGAATCCTCCTCATCATTGGAGAGTGTTGCATCTGGGATATCACAAGTATCGTCATCATCAAATGCACGAGAAATAGGGATGACAAGGTATGAAACCAGACGAGCGCCAATAAAAAGGAAATTTAACACGTCGGATGGAAATAATAGTGAATTGAAGGTAATTAACTTATCTGATATTGTACTAACACCCAGTCAAAATTCTGTGCTATCACTAGGTTTAACATTTTGTCCGGTATCCGGTTTCGATAATTTACAGCCATCAAGGATATATTCCTATTTGCGAGTAAACTCATTTTGAAAAAAAATTATGCAAAGAATGATTTCAACCATTTGTTTACAGCCCAGGAGGAATTGGAAGTGGTCCGGATATTAGAGTCTTTGCTTCAAGAACAGGAGGTAAACACTGATAAATTTCCGGACTTTACTCGACCCAAATCTATCACATTCCCACCACTTTTATTAAATCCACCAGTAGAAATGTTCGTTAGAATGGTGGTTGATGAGTTGAGGAAACTATCACAAAATTGTAGATATGACAACTTATCTGGAGTGCAGCGCAAGGCCTTGCATGAACTGAAAATGATGAAGGGGGTCGTATTCAAACAAGCAGATAAGGGGGGTAATGTGGTGATATGGCCGTTTGATATATACGAGTCCGAGATGTATAGACAATTGCATAATGAGAAATGCTATAGACGGTTACCATGTAATCCGACTGACATCTTTAAGGATCGTTTAGACAAAATGCTAATGGAGGCATTTGAGAATAATGTAATCACTAAGAAGGTCACGGATGATTTATGTGTTAAGAGCCCGATTTTTCCAACATTATATTTATTGCCAAAGGTACACAAGGACCATAAAAAAACACCGGGACGTCCAATTGCCTCGGGATGTGGTGGTCTGTGTGAATTGACATGCCGCATTTTGGATTTTTATCTTCGTCCATGTGTTGAAAATCAGCAATCTTATATTAGAGATTCTACAGATGTGTTGAAACGTCTAGATGGAGTCACAATGGAACATGACATGTACATATACACAGTAGACTCCATTATAATATGCAGCCTGTATTCCATATTGTAATATTTGAAGAGTAGACATTGCCCATGTCCCTCATTATTTATGTTTATTTTCTGTTCATACTTCTTAATAATTTAATAAAATTATTGTAGTAATAATAATAAAATAATAATATTTATAAAAACTGTCTAAAAGTGTTTTTAAAATTGTATTGAAGTAATTATTTCTTTTAAAAATATTTGTTTAAGGAAATAGAAGTTGTTTAGTTGGTGGTTAGCGGTCTTCTGAGAAGCAAGTTTTATAGGGTGCATATTCCTGGTCTCTTGGGATAAAATGTGGTGGGAATATTCAGATGTGATATGGAGGTCTTTGAGTATTTTGATGTTAGTAATGTGATGTTTTTACTGTGGCACAATGATGATTTCATTTTCTCCTCTTGATCTTTATGTTTTTAAGCTTCTTGACTATGATGTGTTTGGTCATTTTGACCATGGTTTTTTTGGTCTTGAACTTTTTTGGCTTTTGACTTTGAAGTTCTTTTATCTTGGCCACATAAGTTTTCATTGCTTTCTCCTCTTTCTCCTTTTCAGCTTTTATAGATTTCATATATTTTTTTCCCTCCGCATCGGCACTTTTGCTTCTACTTGCCTCTTTTGCCAGCTCATTCTCAACCCTGTATTCAGATGCTGCTATCATTCGACTCAGTACAGGGTGACGACTTTGATCTTCTTCACAGTCCCATTCTTCAATGTCCCTCTTCTTTTTTATCATTTGTTGGTTCTTAGGGACTATTAAAATATAAAATAAAGGTCAATAATTATGAATTAAAAATTATAATGAAAACATAGATGTGGGGAGTTGTTGGGTAGTTAAATCTGTGGGAAACACCTTCCTTTTGTTAAGCTATGTTCACATCTGCGTTACAGGCTCTGTTGCGAGCCTCTATCGCAGATCTGGTCCAAAATGCAGTGAAAAATAGTGCAGCATGTTGTGCTATTGTTACGGTAAAACAATGGACACGATGACAGAAACCCTACAGGAACCATTAAAATCAATATGTTTTTCATCGGACATTGTGTAGGCCTACGAACCCACCACCACCATGTTGTTTTAAACTTGTTTGTCATTTTTTTAGGTCGTGCTGGCTATTGTTTTTACTATTTGTGATTAAATATAATAAAAATCTTTTTGCATCGTACCTATGGTGTACTCATATGTTATTACAGTACTTATATAATAGTATCTATATATATATTTATGGGGATTGTGCTTATATATTGATATATATAGATCATTATATGGAATATTTGGCCTGGTTTTCGTATAGGTATTCATATGTTTTGTATGTTGTTGACAGGCCTTGTAACTAATATGGATTTCCATACTCGGGAATCTAACTGGCTATCGCTTGTTACTCATGTTTTTAAGGAGGATGCTATAGGAACCGTTGGTGCAAACAATACAGGTATAATGGAAATACATAGATCATTAAAGGACTTATTGAAACGTCGTACCAGAATTTGGTGGAATAAGGTTTCATTAGAACAGAATTTGGCTCGGGATCTGATCCCTCGTAGTCTACGTGTCCAGGTTTTCCCGTCATTTCCACTTGAAGACGTGACAATGAAATCGAGATGGGAACAAGCATGTGCATTATGCTCTCGCACTTTCATCGAACTGTTAATTGGTATGGATAAAAAACAATTGGAGGACGCTGAAAAAACTATTGCACCTTTACAGGAACAAGTGAAATCAACATTGACTCCTGAAAATCTAGCCAAATTTGAACAGGATTTAAGTATTGAATGTGCAAAATGGGAACGAGAGATACAGGACGTAAAAAACAAAAAATTCCAAAGAGATGTTCTGGATTTTCAACAGCATAGAATCTATAGATGGCAAAAAGCGTGCACCTTCTAAATTATCGTGCAGTGAATCCTTCACATCATTGGAGAGTGTTGCATCTGGGATATCACAAGGATCGTCATCATCAAATGCATGAGAAATAGGGATGACAAGGTATGAAACCAGACGAGCGCCAATAAAAAGGAAATTGAACACGTCGGATGGAAATAATGGTGAATTGAAGGTAATTAACTTATCTGATATTGTACTAACACCCAGTCAAAATTCTGTGCTATCACTAGGTTTAACATTTTGTCCGGTATCCGGTTTCGATAATTTACAGCCATCAAGGATATATTCCTATTTGCGAGTAAACTCATTTTGAAAAAATATTATGCAAAGAACGATTTCAACCATTTGTTTACAGCCCAGGAGGAATTGGAAGTGGTCCGGATATTAGAGTCTTTGCTTCAAGAACAGGAGGTAAACACTGATAAATTTCCGGACTTTACTCGACCCAAATCTATCACATTCCCACCACTTTTATTAAATCCACCAGTAGAAATGTTCGTTGGAATGGTGGTTGATGAGTTGAGGAAACTATCACAAAATTGTAGATATGACAACTTATCTAGAGTGCAGCACAAGGCCTTGCATGAACTGAAAATGATGAAGGGGGTCGTATTCAAACAAGCAGATAAGGGGGGTAATGTGGTGAAATGGCTGTTTGATCTATACGAGTCCGAGGTGTATAGACAATTGCATAATGAGAAATGCTATAGACGGTTACCATGTAATCCGACTGACATCTTTAAGGATCGTTTAGACAAAATGCTAATGGAGGCATTTGAGAATAATGTAATCACTAAGAAGGTCATGGATGGTTTATGTGTTAAGAGCCCGATTGTTCCAACATTATATTTATTGCCAAAGGTACACAAGGACCAGAAAAAACCACCGGGACGTCCAATTGTCTCGGTATGTGGTGGTCTGTGTGAATTGACATGCCGCTTTTTGGATTTTTATCTTCGTCCATGTGTTGAAAATCAGCAATCTTATATTAGAGATTCTACAGATGTGTTGAAACGTCTAGATGGAGTCACAATGGAACATGACATGTACATATACACAGTAGACTCCATTATAATATGCAGCCTGTATTCCATATTGTAATATTTGAAGAGTAGACATTGCCCATGTCCCTCATTATTTATGTTTATTTTCTGTTCATACTTCTTAATAATTTAATAAAATTATTGTAGTAATAATAATAAAATAATAATATTTATAAAAACTGTCTAAAAGTGTTTTTAAAATTGTATTGAAGTAATTATTTCTTTTAAAAATATTTGTTTAAGGAAATAGAAGTTGTTTAGTTGGTGGTTAGCGGTCTTCTGAGAAGCAAGTTTTATAGGGTGCATATTCCTGGTCTCTTGGGATAAAATGTGGTGGGAATATTCAGATGTGATATGGAGGTCTTTGAGTATTTTGATGTTAGTAATGTGATGTTTTTACTGTGGCACAATGATGATTTCATTTTCTCCTCTTGATCTTTATGTTTTTAAGCTTCTTGACTATGATGTGTTTGGTCATTTTGACCATGGTTTTTTTGGTCTTGAACTTTTTTGGCTTTTGACTTTGAAGTTCTTTTATCTTGGCCACATAAGTTTTCATTGCTTTCTCCTCTTTCTCCTTTTCAGCTTTTATAGATTTCATATATTTTTTTCCCTCCGCATCGGCACTTTTGCTTCTACTTGCCTCTTTTGCCAGCTCATTCTCAACCCTGTATTCAGATGCTGCTATCATTCGACTCAGTACAGGGTGACGACTTTGATCTTCTTCACAGTCCCATTCTTCAATGTCCCTCTTCTTTTTTATCATTTGTTGGTTCTTAGGGACTATTAAAATATAAAATAAAGGTCAATAATTATGAATTAAAAATTATAATGAAAACATAGATGTGGGGAGTTGTTGGGTAGTTAAATCTGTGGGAAACACCTTCCTTTTGTTAAGCTATGTTCACATCTGCGTTACAGGCTCTGTTGCGAGCCTCTATCGCAGATCTGGTCCAAAATGCAGTGAAAAATAGTGCAGCATGTTGTGCTATTGTTACGGTAAAACAATGGACACGATGACAGAAACCCTACAGGAACCATTAAAATCAATATGTTTTTCATCGGACATTGTGTAGGCCTACGAACCCACCACCACCATGTTGTTTTAAACTTGTTTGTCATTTTTTTAGGTCGTGCTGGCTATTGTTTTTACTATTTGTGATTAAATATAATAAAAATCTTTTTGCATCGTACCTATGGTGTACTCATATGTTATTACAGTACTTATATAATAGTATCTATATATATATTTATGGGGATTGTGCTTATATATTGATATATATAGATCATTATATGGAATATTTGGCCTGGTTTTCGTATAGGTATTTATATGTTTTGTATGTTGTTGACAGGCCTTGTAACTAATATGGATTTCCATACTCGGGAATCTAACTGGCTATCGCTTGTTACTCATGTTTTTAAGGAGGATGCTATAGGAACCGTTGGTGCAAACAATACAGGTATAATGGAAATACATAGATCATTAAAGGACTTATTGAAACGTCGTACCAGAATTTGGTGGAATAAGGTTTCATTAGAACAGAATTTGGCTCGGGATCTGATCCCTCGTAGTCTACGTGTCCAGGTTTTCCCGTCATTTCCACTTGAAGACGTGACAATGAAATCGAGATGGGAACAAGCATGTGCATTATGCTCTCGCACTTTCATCGAACTGTTAATTGGTATGGATAAAAAACAATTGGAGGACGCTGAAAAAACTATTGCACCTTTACAGGAACAAGTGAAATCAACATTGACTCCTGAAAATCTAGCCAAATTTGAACAGGATTTAAGTATTGAATGTGCAAAATGGGAACGAGAGATACAGGACGTAAAAAACAAAAAATTCCAAAGAGATGTTCTGGATTTTCAACAGCATAGAATCTATAGATGGCAAAAAGCGTGCACCTTCTAAATTATCGCGCAGTGAATCCTTCACATCATTGGAGAGTGTTGCATCTGGGATATCACAACTATCGTCATCATCAAATGCATGAGAAATAGGGATGACAAGGTAAGAAACCAGACGAGCGCCAATAAAAAGGAAATTGAACACGTCGGATGGAAATAATGGTGAATTGAAGGTAATTAACTTATCTGATATTGTACTAACACCCAGTCAAAATTCTGTGCTATCACTAGGTTTAACATTTTGTCCGGTATCCGGTTTTGATGATTTTACAGCCATCACGGATATATTCCTATTTGCGAGTAAACTCATTTAAAAAAAATATTATGCAAAGAATGATTTCAACCATTTGTTTACAGCCCAGGAGGAATTGGAAGTGGTCCGGATATTAGAGTCTTTGCTTCAAGAACAGGAGGTAAGCACTGATAAATTTCCGGACTTTACTCGACCCAAATCTACCACATTCCCACCACTTTTATTAAATCCACCAGTAGAAATGTTCGTTAGAATGGTGGTTGATGAGTTGTGGAAACTATCACAAAATCGTAGATATGACAACTTATCTAGAGTGCAACCCAAGGCCTTGCATGAACTGAAAATGATGAAGGGGGTCGTATTCAAACAAGCAGATAAGGGGGGTAATGTGGTGAAATGGCCGTTTGATCTATACGAGTCCGAGGTGTATAGACAATTGCATAATGAGAAATGCTATAGACGGTTACCATGTAATCCGACTGACATCTTTAAGGATCGTTTAGACAAAATGCTAATGGAGGCATTTGAGAATAATGTAATCACTAAGAAGGTCATGGATGGTTTATGTGTTAAGAGCCCGATTGTTCCAACATTATATTTATTGCCAAAGGTACACAAGGACCAGAAAAAACCACCGGGACGTCCAATTGTCTCGGTATGTCGTGGTCTGTGTGAATTGACATGCCGCTTTTTGGATTTTTATCTTCGTCCATGTGTTGAAAATCAGCAATCTTATATTAGAGATTCTACAGATGTGTTGAAACGTCTAGATGGAGTCACAATGGAACATGACATGTACATATACACAGTAGACTCCATTATAATATGCAGCCTGTATTCCATATTGTAATATTTGAAGAGTAGACATTGCCCATGTCCCTCATTATTTATGTTTATTTTCTGTTCATACTTCTTAATAATTTAATAAAATTATTGTAGTAATAATAATAAAATAATAATATTTATAAAAACTGTCTAAAAGTGTTTTTAAAATTGTATTGAAGTAATTATTTCTTTTAAAAATATTTGTTTAAGGAAATAGAAGTTGTTTAGTTGGTGGTTAGCGGTCTTCTGAGAAGCAAGTTTTATAGGGTGCATATTCCTGGTCTCTTGGGATAAAATGTGGTGGGAATATTCAGATGTGATATGGAGGTCTTTGAGTATTTTGATGTTAGTAATGTGATGTTTTTACTGTGGCACAATGATGATTTCATTTTCTCCTCTTGATCTTTATGTTTTTAAGCTTCTTGACTATGATGTGTTTGGTCATTTTGACCATGGTTTTTTTGGTCTTGAACTTTTTTGGCTTTTGACTTTGAAGTTCTTTTATCTTGGCCACATAAGTTTTCATTGCTTTCTCCTCTTTCTCCTTTTCAGCTTTTATAGATTTCATATATTTTTTTCCCTCCGCATCGGCACTTTTGCTTCTACTTGCCTCTTTTGCCAGCTCATTCTCAACCCTGTATTCAGATGCTGCTATCATTCGACTCAGTACAGGGTGACGACTTTGATCTTCTTCACAGTCCCATTCTTCAATGTCCCTCTTCTTTTTTATCATTTGTTGGTTCTTAGGGACTATTAAAATATAAAATAAAGGTCAATAATTATGAATTAAAAATTATAATGAAAACATAGATGTGGGGAGTTGTTGGGTAGTTAAATCTGTGGGAAACACCTTCCTTTTGTTAAGCTATGTTCACATCTGCGTTACAGGCTCTGTTGCGAGCCTCTATCGCAGATCTGGTCCAAAATGCAGTGAAAAATAGTGCAGCATGTTGTGCTATTGTTACGGTAAAACAATGGACACGATGACAGAAACCCTACAGGAACCATTAAAATCAATATGTTTTTCATCGGACATTGTGTAGGCCTACGAACCCACCACCACCATGTTGTTTTAAACTTGTTTGTCATTTTTTTAGGTCGTGCTGGCTATTGTTTTTACTATTTGTGATTAAATATAATAAAAATCTTTTTGCATCGTACCTATGGTGTACTCATATGTTATTACAGTACTTATATAATAGTATCTATATATATATTTATGGGGATTGTGCTTATATATTGATATATATAGATCATTATATGGAATATTTGGCCTGGTTTTCGTATAGGTATTCATATGTTTTGTATGTTGTTGACAGGCCTTGTAACTAATATGGATTTCCATACTCGGGAATCTAACTGGCTATCGCTTGTTACTCATGTTTTTAAGGAGGATGCTATAGGAACCGTTGGTGCAAACAATACAGGTATAATGGAAATACATAGATCATTAAAGGACTTATTGAAACGTCGTACCAGAATTTGGTGGAATAAGGTTTCATTAGAACAGAATTTGGCTCGGGATCTGATCCCTCGTAGTCTACGTGTCCAGGTTTTCCCGTCATTTCCACTTGAAGACGTGACAATGAAATCGAGATGGGAACAAGCATGTGCATTATGCTCTCGCACTTTCATCGAACTGTTAATTGGTATGGATAAAAAACAATTGGAGGACGCTGAAAAAACTATTGCACCTTTACAGGAACAAGTGAAATCAACATTGACTCCTGAAAATCTAGCCAAATTTGAACAGGATTTAAGTATTGAATGTGCAAAATGGGAACGAGAGATACAGGACGTAAAAAACAAAAAATTCCAAAGAGATGTTCTGGATTTTCAACAGCATAGAATCTATAGATGGCAAAAAGCGTGCACCTTCTAAATTATCGCGCAGTGAATCCTTCACATCATTGGAGAGTGTTGCATCTGGGATATCACAAGGATCGTCATCATCAAATGCATGAGAAATAGGGATGACAAGGTATGAAACCAGACGAGCGCCAATAAAAAGGAAATTGAACACGTCGGATGGAAATAATGGTGAATTGAAGGTAATTAACTTATCTGATATTGTACTAACACCCAGTCAAAATTCTGTGCTATCACTAGGTTTAACATTTTGTCCGGTATCCGGTTTCGATAATTTACAGCCATCAAGGATATATTCCTATTTGCGAGTAAACTCATTTTGAAAAAATATTATGCAAAGAACGATTTCAACCATTTGTTTACAGCCCAGGAGGAATTGGAAGTGGTCCGGATATTAGAGTCTTTGCTTCAAGAACAGGAGGTAAACACTGATAAATTTCCGGACTTTACTCGACCCAAATCTATCACATTCCCACCACTTTTATTAAATCCACCAGTAGAAATGTTCGTTGGAATGGTGGTTGATGAGTTGAGGAAACTATCACAAAATTGTAGATATGACAACTTATCTAGAGTGCAGCACAAGGCCTTGCATGAACTGAAAATGATGAAGGGGGTCGTATTCAAACAAGCAGATAAGGGGGGTAATGTGGTGAAATGGCTGTTTGATCTATACGAGTCCGAGGTGTATAGACAATTGCATAATGAGAAATGCTATAGACGGTTACCATGTAATCCGACTGACATCTTTAAGGATCGTTTAGACAAAATGCTAATGGAGGCATTTGAGAATAATGTAATCACTAAGAAGGTCATGGATGGTTTATGTGTTAAGAGCCCGATTGTTCCAACATTATATTTATTGCCAAAGGTACACAAGGACCAGAAAAAACCACCGGGACGTCCAATTGTCTCGGTATGTGGTGGTCTGTGTGAATTGACATGCCGCTTTTTGGATTTTTATCTTCGTCCATGTGTTGAAAATCAGCAATCTTATATTAGAGATTCTACAGATGTGTTGAAACGTCTAGATGGAGTCACAATGGAACATGACATGTACATATACACAGTAGACTCCATTATAATATGCAGCCTGTATTCCATATTGTAATATTTGAAGAGTAGACATTGCCCATGTCCCTCATTATTTATGTTTATTTTCTGTTCATACTTCTTAATAATTTAATAAAATTATTGTAGTAATAATAATAAAATAATAATATTTATAAAAACTGTCTAAAAGTGTTTTTAAAATTGTATTGAAGTAATTATTTCTTTTAAAAATATTTGTTTAAGGAAATAGAAGTTGTTTAGTTGGTGGTTAGCGGTCTTCTGAGAAGCAAGTTTTATAGGGTGCATATTCCTGGTCTCTTGGGATAAAATGTGGTGGGAATATTCAGATGTGATATGGAGGTCTTTGAGTATTTTGATGTTAGTAATGTGATGTTTTTACTGTGGCACAATGATGATTTCATTTTCTCCTCTTGATCTTTATGTTTTTAAGCTTCTTGACTATGATGTGTTTGGTCATTTTGACCATGGTTTTTTTGGTCTTGAACTTTTTTGGCTTTTGACTTTGAAGTTCTTTTATCTTGGCCACATAAGTTTTCATTGCTTTCTCCTCTTTCTCCTTTTCAGCTTTTATAGATTTCATATATTTTTTTCCCTCCGCATCGGCACTTTTGCTTCTACTTGCCTCTTTTGCCAGCTCATTCTCAACCCTGTATTCAGATGCTGCTATCATTCGACTCAGTACAGGGTGACGACTTTGATCTTCTTCACAGTCCCATTCTTCAATGTCCCTCTTCTTTTTTATCATTTGTTGGTTCTTAGGGACTATTAAAATATAAAATAAAGGTCAATAATTATGAATTAAAAATTATAATGGAAACATAGATGTGGGGAGTTGTTGGGTAGTTAAATCTGTGGGAAACACCTTCCTTTTGTTAAGCTATGTTCACATCTGCGTTACAGGCTCTGTTGCGAGCCTCTATCGCAGATCTGGTCCAAAATGCAGTGAAAAATAGTGCAGCATGTTGTGCTATTGTTACGGTAAAACAATGGACACGATGACAGAAACCCTACAGGAACCATTAAAATCAATATGTTTTTCATCGGACATTGTGTAGGCCTACGAACCCACCACCACCATGTTGTTTTAAACTTGTTTGTCATTTTTTTAGGTCGTGCTGGCTATTGTTTTTACTATTTGTGATTAAATATAATAAAAATCTTTTTGCATCGTACCTATGGTGTACTCATATGTTATTACAGTACTTATATAATAGTATCTATATATATATTTATGGGGATTGTGCTTATATATTGATATATATAGATCATTATATGGAATATTTGGCCTGGTTTTCGTATAGGTATTCATATGTTTTGTATGTTGTTGACAGGCCTTGTAACTAATATGGATTTCCATACTCGGGAATCTAACTGGCTATCGCTTGTTACTCATGTTTTTAAGGAGGATGCTATAGGAACCGTTGGTGCAAACAATACAGGTATAATGGAAATACATAGATCATTAAAGGACTTATTGAAACGTCGTACCAGAATTTGGTGGAATAAGGTTTCATTAGAACAGAATTTGGCTCGGGATCTGATCCCTCGTAGTCTACGTGTCCAGGTTTTCCCGTCATTTCCACTTGAAGACGTGACAATGAAATCGAGATGGGAACAAGCATGTGCATTATGCTCTCGCACTTTCATCGAACTGTTAATTGGTATGGATAAAAAACAATTGGAGGACGCTGAAAAAACTATTGCACCTTTACAGGAACAAGTGAAATCAACATTGACTCCTGAAAATCTAGCCACATTTGAACAGGATTTAAGTATTGAATGTGCAAAATGGGAACGAGAGATACAGGACGTAAAAAACAAAAAATTCCAAAGAGATGTTCTGGATTTTCAACAGCATAGAATCTATAGATGGCAAAAAGCGTGCACCTTCTAAATTATCGCGCAGTGAATCCTTCACATCATTGGAGAGTGTTGCATCTGGGATATCACAAGGATCGTCATCATCAAATGCATGAGAAATAGGGATGACAAGGTATGAAACCAGACGAGCGCCAATAAAAAGGAAATTGAACACGTCGGATGGAAATAATGGTGAATTGAAGGTAATTAACTTATCTGATATTGTACTAACACCCAGTCAAAATTCTGTGCTATCACTAGGTTTAACATTTTGTCCGGTATCCGGTTTCGATAATTTACAGCCATCAAGGATATATTCCTATTTGCGAGTAAACTCATTTTGAAAAAATATTATGCAAAGAACGATTTCAACCATTTGTTTACAGCCCAGGAGGAATTGGAAGTGGTCCGGATATTAGAGTCTTTGCTTCAAGAACAGGAGGTAAGCACTGATAAATTTCCGGACTTTACTCGACCCAAATCTACCACATTCCCACCACTTTTATTAAATCCACCAGTAGAAATGTTCGTTAGAATGGTGGTTGATGAGTTGTGGAAACTATCACAAAATCGTAGATATGACAACTTATCTAGAGTGCAGCCCAAGGCCTTGCATGAACTGAAAATGATGAAGGGAGTCGTATTCAAACAAGCAGATAAGGGGGGTAATGTGGTGAAATGGCCGTTTGATCTATACGAGTCCGAGGTGTATAGACAATTGCATAATGAGAAATGCTATAGACGGTTACCATGTAATCCGACTGACATCTTTAAGGATCGTTTAGACAAAATGCTAATGGAGGCATTTGAGAATAATGTAATCACTAAGAAGGTCATGGATGATTTATGTGTTAAGAGCCCGATTGTTCCAACATTATATTTATTGCCAAAGGTACACAAGGACCAGAAAAAACCACCGGGACGTCCAATTGTCTCGGTATGTGGTGGTCTGTGTGAATTGACATGCCGCTTTTTGGATTTTTATCTTCGTCCATGTGTTGAAAATCAGCAATCTTATATAAGAGATTCTACAGATGTGTTGAAACGTCTAGATGGAGTCACAATGGAACATGACATGTACATATACACAGTAGACTCCATTATAATATGCAGCCTGTATTCCATATTGTAATATTTGAAGAGTAGACATTGCCCATGTCCCTCATTATTTATGTTTATTTTCTGTTCATACTTCTTAATAATTTAATAAAATTATTGTAGTAATAATAATAAAATAATAATATTTATAAAAACTGTCTAAAAGTGTTTTTAAAATTGTATTGAAGTAATTATTTCTTTTAAAAATATTTGTTTAAGGAAATAGAAGTTGTTTAGTTGGTGGTTAGCGGTCTTCTGAGAAGCAAGTTTTATAGGGTGCATATTCCTGGTCTCTTGGGATAAAATGTGGTGGGAATATTCAGATGTGATATGGAGGTCTTTGAGTATTTTGATGTTAGTAATGTGATGTTTTTACTGTGGCACAATGATGATTTCATTTTCTCCTCTTGATCTTTATGTTTTTAAGCTTCTTGACTATGATGTGTTTGGTCATTTTGACCACGGTTTTTTTGGTCTTGAACTTTTTTGGCTTTTGACTTTGAAGTTCTTTTATCTTGGCCACATAAGTCTTCATTGCTTTCTCCTCTTTCTCCTTTTCAGCTTTTATAGATTTCATATATTTTTTTCCCTCCGCATCGGCACTTTTGCTTCTACTTGCCTCTTTTGCCAGCTCATTCTCAACCCTGTATTCAGATGCTGCTATCATTCGACTCAGTACAGGGTGACGACTTTGATCTTCTTCACAGTCCCATTCTTCAATGTCCCTCTTCTTTTTTATCATTTGTTGGTTCTTAGGGACTATTAAAATTTAAAATAAAGGTCAATAATTATGAATTAAAAATTATAATGGAAACATAGATGTGGGGAGTTGTTGGGTAGTTAAATCTGTGGGAAACACCTTCCTTTTGTTAAGCTATGTTCACATCTGCGTTACAGGCTCTGTTGCGAGCCTCTATCGCAGATCTGGTCCAAAATGCAGTGAAAAATAGTGCAGCATGTTGTGCTATTGTTACGGTAAAACAATGGACACGATGACAGAAACCCTACAGGAACCATTAAAATCAATATGTTTTTCATCGGACATTGTGTAGGCCTACGAACCCACCATCACCATGTTGTTTTAAACTTGTTTGTCATTTTTTTAGGTCGTGCTGGCCATTGTTTTTACTATTTGTGATTAAATATAATAAAAATCTTTTTGCATAGTACCCATGGTGTACTCATATGTTATTACAGTACTTATATAATAGTATCTATATATATATTTATGGGGATTGTGCTTATATATTGATATATATAGATCATTATATGGAATATTTGGCCTGGTTTTCATATAGGTATTCATATGTTTTGTATGTTGTTGACAGGCCTTGTAACTAATATGGATTTCCATACTCGGGAATCTAACTGGCTATCGCTTGTTACTCATGTTTTTAAGGAGGATGCTATAGGAACCGTTGGTGCAAACAATACAGGTATAATGGAAATACATAGATCATTAAAGGACTTATTGCAACGTCGTACCAGAATTTGGTGGAATAAGGTTTCATTAGAACAGTATTTGGCTCGGGATCTGATCCCTCGTGGTCTACGTGTCCAGGTTTTCCCGTCATTTCCACTTGAAGACGTGACAATGAAATTGAGATGGAAACAAGCATGTGCATTATGCTCTCGCACTTTCATCGAACTGTTAATTGGTATGGATAAAAAACAATTGGAGGACGTTGAAAAAACTATTGCACCTTTACAGGAACAAGTGAAATCAACATTGACTCCTGAAAATCTAGCCAAATTTGAACAGGATTTAAGTATTGAATGTGCAAAATGGGAATGAGAGATACAGGAAGTAAAAACCAAAAAATTCCAAAGAGATGTTCTGGATTTTCAACAGCATAGAATCTATAGATGGCAAAAAGCGTGCACCTTCTAAATTATCGCGCAGTGAATGCTTCACATCATTGGAGAGTGTTGCATCTGGGATATCACAAGTATCGTCATCATCAAATGCACGAGAAATAGGGATGACAAGGTATGAAACCAGACGAGCGCCAATAAAAAGGAAATTGAACACGTCGGATGGAAATAATGGTGAATTGAAGGTAATTAACTTATCTGATATTGTACTAACACCCAGTCAAAATTCTGTGCTATCACTAGGTTTAACATTTTGTCCGGTATCCGGTTTCGATAATTTACAGCCATCAAGGATATATTCCTATTTGCGAGTAAACTCATTTTGAAAAAAAATTATGCAAAGAATGATTTCAACCATTTGTTTACAGCCCAGGAGGAATTGGAAGTGGTCCGGATATTAGAGTCTTTGCTTCAAGAACAGGAGGTAAACACTGATAAATTTCCGGACTTTACTCGACCCAAATCTATCACATTCCCACCACTTTTATTAAATCCACCAGTAGAAATGTTCGTTAGAATGGTGGTTGATGAGTTGAGGAAACTTTCACAGAATCGTAGATATGACAACTTATCTGGAGTGCAGCGCAAGGCCTTGCATGAACTGAAAATGATGAAGGGGGTCGTATTCAAACAAGCAGATAAGGGGGGTAATGTGGTGTTATGGCCGTTTGATCTATACGAGTCCGAGGTGTATAGACCATTGCATAATGAGAAATGCTATAGACGGTTACCATGTAATCCGACTGACATCTTTAAGGATCGTTTAGACAAAATGCTAATGGAGGCATTTGAGAATAATGTAATCACTAAGAAGGTCATGGATGGTTTATGTGTAAAGAGCCCGATTGTTCCAACATTATATTTATTGCCAAAGGTACACAAGGACCATAAAAAAACAACCGGGACGTCCAATTGTCTCGGGATGTGGTGGTCTGTGTGAATTGACATGCCGCTTTTTGGATTTTTATCTTCGCCCATGTGTTGAAAATCTGCAATCTTATATTAGAGATTCTACAGATGTGTTGAAATGTCTAGATGGAGTCACAATGGAACATGACATGTACATATACACAGTAGACTCCATTATAATATGCAGCCTGTATTCCATATTGTACTATTTGAAGAGTAGACATTGCCCATGTCCCTCAGTATTTATGTTTATTTTCTGTTAATACTTCTTTATAATTTAATAAAATTATTGTAGTAATAATAATAAAATAATAATATTTATAAAAACTGTCTAAAAGTTTTTTTAAAATTGTATTGAAGTAATTATTTTTTTAAAAAATATTTGTTTAAGGAAATAGAAGTTCTTTAGTTGGTGGTTGAGCGGTCTTCTGAGAAGCAGGTTTTATAGGGTGCATATTCCCAGTCTCTTGGGATAAAATGTGGTGGGAATATTCAGATGTGATATGTAGGTCTTTGAGTATTTTTGTGTTAGTAATGTGATGTTTTTACTGTGGCACAATGATGATTTCATTTTCTCCTCTTGATCTATATGTTTTTAAGCTTCTTGACTATGATGTGTTTGGTAATTTTGACCACGTTTTTTTTGGTCTTGAACTTTTTTGGCTTTTGACTTTGAAGTTCTTTTATCTTGGCCACATAAGTTTTCATTGCTTTCTCCTCTTTCTCCTTTTCAGCTTTTATAGATTTCATATATTTTTTTCCCTCCACATCGGCACTTTTGCTTCTACTCGCCTCTTTTGCCAGCTCATTCTCAACCCTGTATTCAGATGCTGCTATCATTCGACTCAGTACAGGGTGACGACTTTGATCTTCTTCACAGTCCCATTCTTCAATGTCCCTCTTCTTTTTTATCATTTGTTGGTTCTTAGGGACTATTAAAATATAAAATAAAGGTCAATAATTATGAATTAAAAATTATAATGAAAACATAGATGTGGGGAGTTGTTGGGTAGTTAAATCTGTGGGAAACACCTTCCTTTTGTTAAGCTATGTTCACATCTGCGTTACAGGATCTGTTGCGAGCCTCTATCGCAGATCTGGTCCAAAATGCAGTGAAAAATAGTGCAGCATGTTGTGCTATTGTTACGGTAAAACAATGGACACGATGACAGAAACCCTACAGGAACCATTAAAATCAATATGTTTTTCATCGGACATTGTGTAGGCCTACGAACCCACCATCACCATGTTGTTTTAAACTTGTTTGTCATTTTTTTAGGTCGTGCTGGCCATTGTTTTTACTATTTGTGATTAAATATAATAAAAATCTTTTTGCATAGTACCCATGGTGTACTCATGTTATTACAGTACTTATATAATAGTATCTATATATATATTTATGGGGATTGTGCTTATATATTGATATATATAGATCATTATATGGAATATTTGGCCTGGTTTTCATATAGGTATTCATATGTTTTGTATGTTGTTGACAGGCCTTGTAACTAATATGGATTTCCATACTCGGGAATCTAACTGGCTATCGCTTGTTACTCATGTTTTTAAGGAGGATGCTATAGGAACCGTTGGTGCAAACAATACAGGTATAATGGAAATACATAGATCATTAAAGGACTTATTGCAACGTCGTACCAGAATTTGGTGGAATAAGGTTTCATTAGAACAGTATTTGGCTCGGGATCTGATCCCTCGTGGTCTACGTGTCCAGGTTTTCCCGTCATTTCCACTTGAAGACGTGACAATGAAATTGAGATGGAAACAAGCATGTGCATTATGCTCTCGCACTTTCATCGAACTGTTAATTGGTATGGATAAAAAACAATTGGAGGACGTTGAAAAAACTATTGCACCTTTACAGGAACAAGTGAAATCAACATTGACTCCTGAAAATCTAGCCAAATTTGAACAGGATTTAAGTATTGAATGTGCAAAATGGGAATGAGAGATACAGGAAGTAAAAACCAAAAAATTCCAAAGAGATGTTCTGGATTTTCAACAGCATAGAATCTATAGATGGCAAAAAGCGTGCACCTTCTAAATTATCGCGCAGTGAATGCTTCACATCATTGGAGAGTGTTGCATCTGGGATATCACAAGTATCGTCATCATCAAATGCACGAGAAATAGGGATGACAAGGTATGAAACCAGACGAGCGCCAATAAAAAGGAAATTGAACACGTCGGATGGAAATAATGGTGAATTGAAGGTAATTAACTTATCTGATATTGTACTAACACCCAGTCAAAATTCTGTGCTATCACTAGGTTTAACATTTTGTCCGGTATCCGGTTTTGATGATTTTACAGCCATCACGGATATATTCCTATTTGCGAGTAAACTCATTTAAAAAAAATATTATGCAAAGAATGATTTCAACCATTTGTTTACAGCCCAGGAGGAATTGGAAGTGGTCCGGATATTAGAGTCTTTGCTTCAAGAACAGAAGGTAAGCACTGATAAATTTCCGGACTTTACTCGACCCAAATCTACCACATTCCCACCACTTTTATTAAATCCACCAGTAGAAATGTTCGTTAGAATGGTGGTTGATGAGTTGAGGAAACTATCACAAAATCGTAGATATGACAACTTATCTGGAGTGCAGTGCAAGGCCTTGCATGAACTGAAAATGATGAAGGGGGTCGTATTCAAACAAGCAGATAAGGGGGGTAATGTGGTGATATGGCCGTTTGATCTATACGAGTCCGAGATGTATAGACAATTGCATAATGAGAAATGCTATAGACGGTTACCATGTAATCCGACTGACATCTTTAAGGATCGTTTAGACAAAATGCTAATGGAGGCATTTGAGAATAATGTAATCACTAAGAAGGTCACGGATGATTTATGTGTTAAGAGCCCGATTTTTCCAACATTATATTTATTGCCAAAGGTACACAAGGACCATAAAAAAACACCGGGACGTCCAATTGCCTCGGGATGTGGTGGTCTGTGTGAATTGACATGCCGCATTTTGGATTTTTATCTTCGCCCATGTGTTGAAAATCAGCAATCTTATATTAGAGATTCTACAGATGTGTTGAAACGTCTAGATGGAGTCACAATGGAACATGACATGTCCATATACACAGTAGACCACATTATAATATGCAGCCTGTATTCCATATTGTAATATTTGAAGAGTAGACATTGCCCATGTCCCTCATTATTTATGTTTATTTTCTGTTCATACTTCTTAATAATTTAATAAAATTATTGTAGTAATAATAATAAAATAATAATATTTATAAAAACTGTCTAAAAGTGTTTTTAAAATTGTATTGAAGTAATTATTTTTTTTTTAAATATTTGTTTAAGGAAATAGAAGTTCTTTAGTTGGTGGTTGAGCGGTCTTCTGAGAAGCAGGTTTTATAGGGTGCATATTCCCGGTCTCTTGGGATAAAATGTGGTGGGAATAGTCAGATGTGATATGGAGGTCTTTGAGTATTTTGATGTTAGTAATGTGATGTTTTTACTGTGGCACAATGATGATTTCATTTTCTCCTCTATCTTTATGTTTTTAAGCTTCTTGACTATGATGTGTTTGGTCATTTTGACCACGTTTTTTTTGGTCTTGAACTTTTTTGGCTTTTGACTTTGAAGTTATTTTATCTTGGCCACATAGGTATTCATTGCTTTCTCCTCTTTCTCCTTTTCAGCTTTTATAGATTTCATATATTTTTTTCCCTCCGCATCGGCACTTTTGCTTCTACTCGCCTCTTTTGCCAGCTCATTCTCAACCCTGTATTCAGATGCTGCTATCATTCGACTCAGTACAGGGTGACGACTTTGATCTTCTTCACAGTCCCATTCTTCAATGTCCCTCTTATTTTTTATCATTTGTTGGTTCTTAGGGACTATTAAAATATAAAATAAAGGGCAATAATTATGAATTAAAATTATAATGGAAACATAGATGTGGGGAGTTGTTGGGTAGTTAAATCTGTGGGAAACACCTTCCTTTTGTTAAGCTATGTTCACATCTGCGTTACAGGCTCTGTTGCGAGCCTCTATCGCAGATCTGGTCCAAAATGCAGTGAAAAATAGTGCAGCATGTTGTGCTATTGTTACGGTAAAACAATGGACACGATGACAGAAACCCTACAGGAACCATTAAAATCAATATGTTTTTCATCGGACATTGTGTAGGCCTACGAACCCACCACCACCATGTTGTTTTAAACTTGTTTGTCATTTTTTTAGGTCGTGCTGGCCATTGTTTTTACTATTTGTGATTAAATATAATAAAAATCTTTTTGCATGGTACCCATGGTGTACTCATATGTTATTACAGTACTTATATAATAGTATCTATATATATATTTATGGGGATTGTGCTTATATATTGATATATATAGATCATTATATGGAATATTTGGCCTGGTTTTCGCATAGGTATTCATATGTTTTGTATGTTGTTGACAGGCCTTGTAACTAATATGGATTTCCATACTCAGGAATCTAACTGGCTATCGCTTGTTACTCATGTTTTTAAGGAGGATGCTATAGGAACCGTTGGTGCAAACAATACAGGTATAATGGAAATACATAGATCATTAAAGGACTTATTGAAACGTCGTACCAGAATTTGGTGGAATAAGGTTTCATTAGAACAGTATTTGGCTCGGGATCTGATCCCTCGTTGTCTACGTGTCCAGGTTTTCCCGTCATTTCCACTTGAAGACGTGACAATGAAATTGAGATGGGAACAAGCATGTGCATTATGCTCTCGCACTTTCATCGAACTGTTAATTGGTATGGATAAAAAACAATTGGAGGACGTTGAAAAAACTATTGCACCTTTACAGGAACAAGTGAAATCAACATTGACTCCTGAAAATCTAGCCAAATTTGAACAGGATTTAAGTATTGAATGTGCAAAATGGGAACGAGAGATACAGGACGTAAAAACCCAAAAATTCCAAAGAGATGTTCTGGATTTTCAACAGCATAGAATCTATAGATGGCAAAAAGCGTGCACCTTCTAAATTATTGCGCAGTGAATCCTCCTCATCATTGGAGAGTGTTGCATCTGGGATATCACAAGTATCGTCTTCATCAAATGCACGAGAAATAGGGATGACAAGGTATGAAACCAGACGAGCGCCAATAAAAAGGAAATTGAACACGTCGGATGGAAATAATAGTGAATTGAAGGTAATTAACTTATCTGATATTGTACTAACACCCAGTCAAAATTCTGTGCTATCACTAGGTTTAACATTTTGTCCGGTATCCGGTTTCGATAATTTACAGCCATCAAGGATATATTCCTATTTGCGAGTAAACTCATTTTGAAAAAAAATTATGCAAAGAATGATTTCAACCATTTGTTTACAGCCCAAGAGGAATTGGAAGTGGTCCGGATATTAGAGTCTTTGCTTCAAGAACAGGAGGTAAACACTGATAAATTTCCGGACTTTACTCGACCCAAATCTATCACATTCCCAACACTTTTATTAAATCCACCAGTAGAAATGTTCGTTAGAATGGTGGTTGATGAGTTGAGGAAACTATCACAAAATCGTAGCTATGACAACTTATCTAGAGTGCAGCGCAAGGCCTTGCATGAACTGAAAATGATGAAGGGGGTCGTATTCAAACAAGCAGATAAGGGGGGTAATGTGGTGATATGGCCGTTTGATCTATACGAGTCCGAGGTGTATAGACAATTGCATAATGAGAAATGCTATAGACGGTTACCATGTAATCCGACTGACATCTTTAAGGATCGTTTAGACAAAATGCTAATGGAGGCATTTGAGAATAATGTAATCACTAAGAAGGTCATGGATGGTTTATGTGTTAAGAGCCCGATTGTTCCAACATTATATTTATTGCCAAAGGTACACAAGGACCAGAAAAAAACACCGGGACGTCCAATTGTCTCGGGATGTGGTGGTCTGTGTGAATTGACATGCCGCTTTTTGGATTTTTATCTTCGTCCATGTGTTGAAAATCAGCAATCTTATATTAGAGATTCTACAGATGTGTTGAAACGTCTAGATGGAGTCACAATGGAACATGACATGTCCATATACACAGTAGACTCCATTATAATATGCAGCCTGTATTCCATATTGTAATATTTGAAGAGTAGACATTGCCCATGTCCCTCATTATTTATGTTTATTTTCTGTTCATACTTCTTAATAATTTAATAAAATTATTGTAGTAATAATAATAAAATAATAATATTTATAAAAACTGTCTAAAAGTGTTTTTAAAATTGTATTGAAGTAATTATTTCTTTTAAAAATATTTGTTTAAGGAAATAGAAGTTGTTTAGTTGGTGGTTAGCGGTCTTCTGAGAAGCAAGTTTTATAGGGTGCATATTCCCGGTCTCTTGGGATAAAATGTGGTGGGAATATTCAGATGTGATATGGAGGTCTTTGAGTATTTTGATGTTAGTAATGTGATGTTTTTACTGTGGCACAATGATGATTTCATTTTCTCCTCTTAAACGTTATGTTTTTAAGCTTCTTGACTATGATGTGTTTGGTCATTTTGACCACGGTTTTTTTGGTCTTGAACTTTTTTGGCTTTTGACTTTGAAGTTCTTTTATCTTGGCCACATAAGTTTTCATTGCTTTCTCCTCTTTCTCCTTTTCAGCTTTTATAGATTTCATATATTTTTTTCCCTCCGCATCGGCACTTTTGCTTCTACTTGCCTCTTTTGCCAGCTCATTCTCAACCCTGTATTCAGATGCTGCTATCATTCGACTCAGTACAGGGTGACGACTTTGATCTTCTTCACAGTCCCATTCTTCAATGTCCCTCTTCTTTTTTATCATTTGTTGGTTCTTAGGGACTATTAAAATTTAAAATAAAGGTCAATAATTATGAATTAAAAATTATAATGGAAACATAGATGTGGGGAGTTGTTGGGTAGGTAAATCTGTGGGAAACACCTTCCTTTTGTTAAGCTATGTTCACATCTGCGTTACAGGCTCTGTTGCGAGCCTCTATCGCAGATCTGGTCCAAAATGCAGTGAAAAATAGTGCAGCATGTTGTGCTATTGTTACGGTAAAACAATGGACACGATGACAGAAACCCTACAGGAACCATTAAAATCAATATGTTTTTCATCGGACATTGTGTAGGCCTACGAACCCACCACCACCATGTTGTTTTAAACTTGTTTGTCATTTTTTTAGGTCGTGCTGGCCATTGTTTTTACTATTTGTGATTAAATATAATAAAAATCTTTTTGCATGGTACCTATGGTGTACTCATATGTTATTACAGTACTTATATAATAGTATCTATATATATATTTATGGGGATTGTGCTTATATATTGATATATAGATCATTATATGGAATATTTGGCCTAGTTTTCGTATAGGTATTCATATGTTTTGTATGTTGTTGACAGGCCTTGTAACTAATATGGATTTCCATACTCGGGAATCTAACTGGCTATCGCTTGTTACTCATGTTTTTAAGGAGGATGCTATAGCAACCGTTGGTGCAAACAATACAGGTATAATGGAAATACATAGATCATTAAAGGACTTATTGAAACGTCGTACCAGAATTTGGTGGAATAAGGTTTCATTAGAACAGTATTTGGCTCGGGATCTGATCCCTCGTGGTCTACGTGTCCAGGTTTTCCCGTCATTTCCACTTGAAGACTTGACAATGAAATTGAGATGGGAACAAGCATGTGCATTATGCTCTCGCACTTTCATCGAACTGTTAATTGGTATGGATAAAAAACAATTGGAGGACGTTGAAAAAACTATTGCAACTTTACAGGAACAAGTGAAATCAACATTGACTCCTGAAAATCTAGCCAAATTTGAACAGGATTTAAGTATTGAATGTGCAAAATGGGAACGAGAGATACAGGACGTAAAAACCCAAAAATTCCAAAGAGATGTTCTGGATTTTCAACAGCATAGAATCTATAGATGGCAAAAAGCGTGCACCTTCTAAATTATTGCGCAGTGAATCCTCCTCATCATTGGAGAGTGTTGCATCTGGGATATCACAAGTATCGTCATCATCAAATGCACGAGAAATAGGGATGACAAGGTATGAAACCAGACGAGCGCCAATAAAAAGGAAATTGAGCACGTCGGATGGAAATAATAGTGAATTGAAGGTAATTAACTTATCTGATATTGTACTAACACCCAGTCAAAATTCTGTGCTATCACTAGGTTTAACATTTTGTCCGGTATCCGGTTTCGATAATTTACAGCCATCAAGGATATATTCCTATTTGCGAGTAAACTCATTTTGAAAAAAAATTATGCAAAGAATGATTTCAACCATTTGTTTACAGCCCAGGAGGAATTGGAAGTGGTCCGGATATTAGAGTCTTTGCTTCAAGAACAGGAGGTAAACACTGATAAATTTCCGGACTTTACTCGACCCAAATCTATCACATTCCCACCACTTTTATTAAATCCACCAGTAGAAATGTTCGTTAGAATGGTGGTTGATGAGTTGAGGAAACTATCACAAAATCGTAGCTATGACAACTTATCTAGAGTGCAGCGCAAGGCCTTGCATGAACTGAAAATGATGAAGGGGGTCGTATTCAAACAAGCAGATAAGGGGGGTTATGTGGTGATATGGCCGTTTGATCTATACGAGTCCGAGGTGTATAGACAATTGCATAATGAGAAATGCTATAGACGGTTACCATGTAATCCGACTGACATCTTTAAGGATCGTTTAGACAAAATGCTAATGGAGGCATTTGAGAATAATGTAATCACTAAGAAGGTCATGGATGGTTTATGTGTTAAGAGCCCGATTGTTCCAACATTATATTTATTGCCAAAGGTACACAAGGACCAGAAAAAAATACCGGGACGACCAATTGTCTCGGGATGTGGTGGTCTGTGTGAATTGACATGCCGCTTTTTGGATTTTTATCTTCGTCCATGTGTTGAAAATCAGCAATCTTATATTAGAGATTCTACAGATGTGTTGAAACGTCTAGATGGAGTCACAATGGAACATGACATGTCCATATACACAGTAGACCACATTATAATATGCAGCCTGTATTCCATATTGTAATATTTGAAGAGTAGACATTGCCCATGTCCCTCATTATTTATGTTTATTTTCTGTTCATACTTCTTAATAATTTAATAAAATTATTGTAGTAATAATAATAAAATAATAATATTTATAAAAACTGTCTAAAAGTGTTTTTAAAATTGTATTGAAGTAATTATTTCTTTTAAAAATATTTGTTTAAGGAAATAGAAGTTGTTTAGTTGGTGGTTAGCGGTCTTCTGAGAAGCAAGTTTTATAGGGTGCATATTCCCGGTCTCTTGGGATAAAATGTGGTGGGAATATTCAGATGTGATATGGAGGTCTTTGAGTATTTTGATGTTAGTAATGTGATGTTTTTACTGTGGCACAATGATGATTTCATTTTCTCCTCTTAAACTTTATGTTTTTAAGCTTCTTGACTATGATGTGTTTGGTCATTTTGACCACGGTTTTTTTGGTCTTGAACTTTTTTGGCTTTTGACTTTGAAGTTCTTTTATCTTGGCCACATAAGTTTTCATTGCTTTCTCCTCTTTCTCCTTTTCAGCTTTTATAGATTTCATATATTTTTTTCCCTCCGCATCGGCACTTTTGCTTCTACTTGCCTCTTTTGCCAGCTCATTCTCAACCCTGTATTCAGATGCTGCTATCATTCGACTCAGTACAGGGTGACGACTTTGATCTTCTTCACAGTCCCATTCTTCAATGTCCCTCTTCTTTTTTATCATTTGTTGGTTCTTAGGGACTATTAAAATATAAAATAAAGGTCAATAATTATGAATTAAAAATTATAATGGAAACATAGATGTGGGGAGTTGTTGGGTAGTTAAATCTGTGGGAACCACCTTCCTTTTGTTAAGCTATGTTCACATCTGCGTTACAGGCTCTGTTGCGAGCCTCTATCGCAGATCTGGTCCAAAATGCAGTGAAAAATAGTGCAGCATGTTGTGCTATTGTTACGGTAAAACAATGGACATGATGACAGAAACCCTACAGGAACCATTAAAATCAATATGTTTTTCATCGGACATTGTGTAGGCCTACGAACCCACCACCACCATGTTGTTTTAAACTTGTTTGTCATTTTTTTAGGTCGTGCTGGCTATTGTTTTTACTATTTGTGATTAAATATAATAAAAATCTTTTTGCATCGTACCTATGGTGTACTCATATGTTATTACAGTACTTATATAATAGTATCTATATATATATTTATGGGGATTGTGCTTATATATTGATATATATAGATCATTATATGGAATATTTGGCCTGGTTTTCGTATAGGTATTCATATGTTTTGTATGTTGTTGACAGGCCTTGTAACTAATATGGATTTCCATACTCGGGAATCTAACTGGCTATCGCTTGTTACTCATGTTTTTAAGGAGGATGCTATAGGAACCGTTGGTGCAAACAATACAGGTATAATGGAAATACATAGATCATTAAAGGACTTATTGAAACGTCGTACCAGAATTTGGTGGAATAAGGTTTCATTAGAACAGAATTTGGCTCGGGATCTGATCCCTCGTAGTCTACGTGTCCAGGCTTTCCCGTCATTTCCACTTGAAGACGTGACAATGAAATCGAGATGGGAACAAGCATGTGCATTATGCTCTCGCACTTTCATCGAACTGTTAATTGGTATGGATAGAAAACAATTGGAGGACGCTGAAAAAACTATTGCACCTTTACAGGAACAAGTGAAATCAACATTGACTCCTGAAAATCTAGCCAAATTTGAACAGGATTTAAGTATTGAATGTGCAAAATGGGAACGAGAGATACAGGACGTAAAAAACAAAAAATTCCAAAGAGATGTTCTGGATTTTCAACAGCATAGAATCTATAGATGGCAAAAAGCGTGCACCTTCTAAATTATCGCGCAGTGAATCCTTCACATCATTGGAGAGTGTTGCATCTGGGATATCACAAGGATCGTCATCATCAAATGCATGAGAAATAGGGATGACAAGGTATGAAACCAGACGAGCGCCAATAAAAAGGAAATTGAACACGTCGGATGGAAATAATGGTGAATTGAAGGTAATTAACTTATCTGATATTGTACTAACACCCAGTCAAAATTCTGTGCTATCACTAGGTTTAACATTTTGTCCGGTATCCGGTTTCGATAATTTACAGCCATCAAGGATATATTCCTATTTGCGAGTAAACTCATTTTGAAAAAATATTATGCAAAGAACGATTTCAACCATTTGTTTACAGCCCAGGAGGAATTGGAAGTGGTCCGGATATTAGAGTCTTTGCTTCAAGAACAGGAGGTAAGCACTGATAAATTTCCGGACTTTACTCGACCCAAATCTACCACATTCCCACCACTTTTATTAAATCCACCAGTAGAAATGTTCGTTAGAATGGTGGTTGATGAGTTGTGGAAACTATCACAAAATCGTAGATATGACAACTTATCTAGAGTGCAGCCCAAGGCCTTGCATGAACTGAAAATGATGAAGGGGGTCGTATTCAAACAAGCAGATAAGGGGGGTAATGTGGTGAAATGGCCGTTTGATCTATACGAGTCCGAGGTGTATAGACAATTGCATAATGAGAAATGCTATAGACGGTTACCATGTAATCCGACTGACATCTTTAAGGATCGTTTAGACAAAATGCTAATGGAGGCATTTGAGAATAATGTAATCACTAAGAAGGTCATGGATGGTTTATGTGTTAAGAGCCCGATTGTTCCAACATTATATTTATTGCCAAAGGTACACAAGGACCAGAAAAAACCACCGGGACGTCCAATTGTCTCGGGATGTGGTGGTCTGTGTGAATTGACATGCCGCTTTTTGGATTTTTATCTTCGTCCATGTGTTGAAAATCAGCAATCTTATATTAGAGATTCTACAGATGTGTTGAAACGTCTAGATGGAGTCACAATGGAACATGACATGTACATATACACAGTAGACTCCATTATAATATGCAGCCTGTATTCCATATTGTACTATTTGAAGAGTAGACATTGCCCATGTCCCTCATTATTTATGTTTATTTTCTGTTCATACTTCTTAATAATTTAATAAAATTATTGTAGTAATAATAATAAAATAATAATATTTATAAAAACTGTCTAAAAGTGTTTTTAAAATTGTATTGAAGTAATTATTTCTTTTAAAAATATTTGTTTAAGGAAATAGAAGTTGTTTAGTTGGTGGTTAGCGGTCTTCTGAGAAGCAAGTTTTATAGGGTGCATATTCCCGGTCTCTTGGGATAAAATGTGGTGGGAATATTCAGATGTGATATGGAGGTCTTTGAGTATTTTGATGTTAGTAATGTGATGTTTTTACTGTGGCACAATGATGATTTCATTTTCTCCTCTTGATCTTTATGTTTTTAAGCTTCTTGACTATGATGTGTTTGGTCATTTTGACCACGGTTTTTTTGGTCTTGAACTTTTTTGGCTTTTGACTTTGAAGTTCTTTTATCTTGGCCACATAAGTCTTCATTGCTTTCTCCTCTTTCTCCTTTTCAGCTTTTATAGATTTCATATATTTTTTTCCCTCCGCATCGGCACTTTTGCTTCTACTTGCCTCTTTTGCCAGCTCATTCTCAACCCTGTATTCAGATGCTGCTATCATTCGACTCAGTACAGGGTGACGACTTTGATCTTCTTCACAGTCCCATTCTTCAATGTCCCTCTTCTTTTTTATCATTTGTTGGTTCTTAGGGACTATTAAAATTTAAAATAAAGGTCAATAATTATGAATTAAAAATTATAATGGAAACATAGATGTGGGGAGTTGTTGGGTAGTTAAATCTGTGGGAAACACCTTCCTTTTGTTAAGCTATGTTCACATCTGCGTTACAGGCTCTGTTGCGAGCCTCTATCGCAGATCTGGTCCAAAATGCAGTGAAAAATAGTGCAGCATGTTGTGCTATTGTTACGGTAAAACAATGGACACGATGACAGAAACCCTACAGGAACCATTAAAATCAATATGTTTTTCATCGGACATTGTGTAGGCCTACGAACCCACCACCACCATGTTGTTTTAAACTTGTTTGTCATTTTTTTAGGTCGTGCTGGCTATTGTTTTTACTATTTGTGATTAAATATAATAAAAATCTTTTTGCATCGTACCTATGGTGTACTCATATGTTATTACAGTACTTATATAATAGTATCTATATATATATTTATGGGGATTGTGCTTATATATTGATATATATAGATCATTATATGGAATATTTGGCCTGGTTTTCGTATAGGTATTCATATGTTTTGTATGTTGTTGACAGGCCTTGTAACTAATATGGATTTCCATACTCGGGAATCTAACTGGCTATCGCTTGTTACTCATGTTTTTAAGGAGGATGCTATAGGAACCGTTGGTGCAAACAATACAGGTATAATGGAAATACATAGATCATTAAAGGACTTATTGAAACGTTGTACCAGAATTTGGTGGAATAAGGTTTCATTAGAACAGTATTTGGCTCGGGATCTGATCCCTCGTGGTCTACGTGTCCAGGTTTTCCCGTCATTTCCACTTGAAGACTTGACAATGAAATTGAGATGGGAACAAGCATGTGCATTATGCTCTCGCACTTTCATCGAACTGTTAATTGGTATGGATAAAAAACAATTGGAGGACGTTGAAAAAACTATTGCAACTTTACAGGAACAAGTGAAATCAACATTGACTCCTGAAAATCTAGCCAAATTTGAACAGGATTTAAGTATTGAATGTGCAAAATGGGAATGAGAGATACAGGAAGTAAAAACCAAAAAATTCCAAAGAGATGTTCTGGATTTTCAACAGCATAGAATCTATAGATGGCAAAAAGCGTGCACCTTCTAAATTATCGCGCAGTGAATGCTTCACATCATTGGAGAGTGTTGCATCTGGGATATCACAAGTATCGTCATCATCAAATGCACGAGAAATAGGGATGACAAGGTATGAAACCAGACGAGCGCCAATAAAAAGGAAATTGAACACGTCGGATGGAAATAATGGTGAATTGAAGGTAATTAACTTATCTGATATTGTACTAACACCCAGTCAAAATTCTGTGCTATCACTAGGTTTAACATTTTGTCCGGTATCCGGTTTTGATGATTTTACAGCCATCACGGATATATTCCTATTTGCGAGTAAACTCATTTAAAAAAAATATTATGCAAAGAATGATTTCAACCATTTGTTTACAGCCCAAGAGGAATTGGAAGTGGTCCGGATATTAGAGTCTTTGCTTCAAGAACAGGAGGTAAACACTGATAAATTTCCGGACTTTACTCGACCCAAATCTATCACATTCCCAACACTTTTATTAAATCCACCAGTAGAAATGTTCGTTAGAATGGTGGTTGATGAGTTGAGGAAACTATCACAAAATCGTAGCTATGACAACTTATCTAGAGTGCAGCGCAAGGCCTTGCATGAACTGAAAATGATGAAGGGGGTCGTATTCAAACAAGCAGATAAGGGGGGTAATGTGGTGATATGGCCGTTTGATCTATACGAGTCCGAGGTGTATAGACAATTGCATAATGAGAAATGCTATAGACGGTTACCATGTAATCCGACTGACATCTTTAAGGATCGTTTAGACAAAATGCTAATGGAGGCATTTGAGAATAATGTAATCACTAAGAAGGTCATGGATGGTTTATGTGTTAAGAGCCCGATTGTTCCAACATTATATTTATTGCCAAAGGTACACAAGGACCAGAAAAAAACACCGGGACGTCCAATTGCCTCGGGATGTGGTGGTCTGTGTGAATTGACATGCCGCTTTTTGGATTTTTATCTTCGTCCATGTGTTGAAAATCAGCAATCTTATATTAGAGATTCTACAGATGTGTTGAAACGTCTAGATGGAGTCACAATGGAACATGACATGTCCATATACACAGTAGACTCCATTATAATATGCAGCCTGTATTCCATATTGTAATATTTGAAGAGTAGACATTGCCCATGTCCCTCATTATTTATGTTTATTTTCTGTTCATACTTCTTAATAATTTAATAAAATTATTGTAGTAATAATAATAAAATAATAATATTTATAAAAACTGTCTAAAAGTGTTTTTAAAATTGTATTGAAGTAATTATTTCTTTTAAAAATATTTGTTTAAGGAAATAGAAGTTGTTTAGTTGGTGGTTAGCGGTCTTCTGAGAAGCAAGTTTTATAGGGTGCATATTCCCGGTCTCTTGGGATAAAATGTGGTGGGAATATTCAGATGTGATATGGAGGTCTTTGAGTATTTTGATGTTAGTAATGTGATGTTTTTACTGTGGCACAATGATGATTTCATTTTCTCCTCTTAAACTTTATGTTTTTAAGCTTCTTGACTATGATGTGTTTGGTCATTTTGACCACGGTTTTTTTGGTCTTGAACTTTTTTGGCTTTTGACTTTGAAGTTCTTTTATCTTGGCCACATAAGTTTTCATTGCTTTCTCCTCTTTCTCCTTTTCAGCTTTTATAGATTTCATATATTTTTTTCCCTCCGCATCGGCACTTTTGCTTCTACTTGCCTCTTTTGCCAGCTCATTCTCAACCCTGTATTCAGATGCTGCTATCATTCGACTCAGTACAGGGTGACGACTTTGATCTTCTTCACAGTCCCATTCTTCAATGTCCCTCTTCTTTTTTATCATTTGTTGGTTCTTAGGGACTATTAAAATTTAAAATAAAGGTCAATAATTATGAATTAAAAATTATAATGGAAACATAGATGTGGGGAGTTGTTGGGTAGGTAAATCTGTGGGAAACACCTTCCTTTTGTTAAGCTATGTTCACATCTGCGTTACAGGCTCTGTTGCGAGCCTCTATCGCAGATCTGGTCCAAAATGCAGTGAAAAATAGTGCAGCATGTTGTGCTATTGTTACGGTAAAACAATGGACACGATGACAGAAACCCTACAGGAACCATTAAAATCAATATGTTTTTCATCGGACATTGTGTAGGCCTACGAACCCACCACCATGTTGTTTTAAACTTGTTTGTCATTTTTTTAGGTCGTGCTGGCCATTGTTTTTACTATTTGTGATTAAATATAATAAAAATCTTTTTGCATGGTACCTATGGTGTACTCATATGTTATTACAGTACTTATATAATAGTATCTATATATATATTTATGGGGATTGTGCTTATATATTGATATATATAGATCATTATATGGAATATTTGGCCTAGTTTTCGTATAGGTATTCATATGTTTTGTATGTTGTTGACAGGCCTTGTAACTAATATGGATTTCCATACTCGGGAATCTAACTGGCTATCGCTTGTTACTCATGTTTTTAAGGAGGATGCTATAGCAACCGTTGGTGCAAACAATACAGGTATAATGGAAATACATAGATCATTAAAGGACTTATTGAAACGTCGTACCAGAATTTGGTGGAATAAGGTTTCATTAGAACAGTATTTGGCTCGGGATCTGATCCCTCGTGGTCTACGTGTCCAGGTTTTCCCGTCATTTCCACTTGAAGACTTGACAATGAAATTGAGATGGGAACAAGCATGTGCATTATGCTCTCGCACTTTCATCGAACTGTTAATTGGTATGGATAAAAAACAATTGGAGGACGTTGAAAAAACTATTGCAACTTTACAGGAACAAGTGAAATCAACATTGACTCCTGAAAATCTAGCCAAATTTGAACAGGATTTAAGTATTGAATGTGCAAAATGGGAACGAGAGATACAGGACGTAAAAACCCAAAAATTCCAAAGAGATGTTCTGGATTTTCAACAGCATAGAATCTATAGATGGCAAAAAGCGTGCACCTTCTAAATTATTGCGCAGTGAATCCTCCTCATCATTGGAGAGTGTTGCATCTGGGATATCACAAGTATCGTCATCATCAAATGCACGAGAAATAGGGATGACAAGGTATGAAACCAGACGAGCGCCAATAAAAAGGAAATTGAACACGTCGGATGGAAATAATAGTGAATTGAAGGTAATTAACTTATCTGATATTGTACTAACACCCAGTCAAAATTCTGTGCTATCACTAGGTTTAACATTTTGTCCGGTATCCGGTTTCGATAATTTACAGCCATCAAGGATATATTCCTATTTGCGAGTAAACTCATTTTGAAAAAAAATTATGCAAAGAATGATTTCAACCATTTGTTTACAGCCCAAGAGGAATTGGAAGTGGTCCGGATATTAGAGTCTTTGCTTCAAGAACAGGAGGTAAACACTGATAAATTTCCGGACTTTACTCGACCCAAATCTATCACATTCCCAACACTTTTATTAAATCCACCAGTAGAAATGTTCGTTAGAATGGTGGTTGATGAGTTGAGGAAACTATCACAAAATCGTAGCTATGACAACTTATCTAGAGTGCAGCGCAAGGCCTTGCATGAACTGAAAATGATGAAGGGGGTCGTATTCAAACAAGCAGATAAGGGGGGTAATGTGGTGATATGGCCGTTTGATCTATACGAGTCCGAGGTGTATAGACAATTGCATAATGAGAAATGCTATAGACGGTTACCATGTAATCCGACTGACATCTTTAAGGATCGTTTAGACAAAATGCTAATGGAGGCATTTGAGAATAATGTAATCACTAAGAAGGTCATGGATGGTTTATGTGTTAAGAGCCCGATTGTTCCAACATTATATTTATTGCCAAAGGTACACAAGGACCAGAAAAAAATACCGGGACGTCCAATTGTCTCGGGATGTGGTGGTCTGTGTGAATTGACATGCCGCTTTTTGGATTTTTATCTTCGTCCATGTGTTGAAAATCAGCAATCTTATATTAGAGATTCTACAGATGTGTTGAAACGTCTAGATGGAGTCACAATGGAACATGACATGTCCATATACACAGTAGACTCCATTATAATATGCAGCCTGTATTCCATATTGTAATATTTGAAGAGTAGACATTGCCCATGTCCCTCATTATTTATGTTTATTTTCTGTTCATACTTCTTAATAATTTAATAAAATTATTGTAGTAATAATAATAAAATAATAATATTTATAAAAACTGTCTAAAAGTGTTTTTAAAATTGTATTGAAGTAATTATTTCTTTTAAAAATATTTGTTTAAGGAAATAGAAGTTGTTTAGTTGGTGGTTAGCGGTCTTCTGAGAAGCAAGTTTTATAGGGTGCATATTCCCGGTCTCTTGGGATAAAATGTGGTGGGAATATTCAGATGTGATATGGAGGTCTTTGAGTATTTTGATGTTAGTAATGTGATGTTTTTACTGTGGCACAATGATGATTTCATTTTCTCCTCTTAAACTTTATGTTTTTAAGCTTCTTGACTATGATGTGTTTGGTCATTTTGACCACGGTTTTTTTGGTCTTGAACTTTTTTGGCTTTTGACTTTGAAGTTCTTTTATCTTGGCCACATAAGTTTTCATTGCTTTCTCCTCTTTCTCCTTTTCAGCTTTTATAGATTTCATATATTTTTTTCCCTCCGCATCGGCACTTTTGCTTCTACTTGCCTCTTTTGCCAGCTCATTCTCAACCCTGTATTCAGATGCTGCTATCATTCGACTCAGTACAGGGTGACGACTTTGATCTTCTTCACAGTCCCATTCTTCAATGTCCCTCTTCTTTTTTATCATTTGTTGGTTCTTAGGGACTATTAAAATATAAAATAAAGGTCAATAATTATGAATTAAAAATTATAATGGAAACATAGATGTGGGGAGTTGTTGGGTAGTTAAATCTGTGGGAAACACCTTCCTTTTGTTAAGCTATGTTCACATCTGCGTTACAGGCTCTGTTGCGAGCCTCTATCGCAGATCTGGTCCAAAATGCAGTGAAAAATAGTGCAGCATGTTGTGCTATTGTTACGGTAAAACAATGGACACGATGACAGAAACCCTACAGGAACCATTAAAATCAATATGTTTTTCATCGGACATTGTGTAGGCCTACGAACCCACCACCACCATGTTGTTTTAAACTTGTTTGTCATTTTTTTAGGTCGTGCTGGCCATTGTTTTTACTATTTGTGATTAAATATAATAAAAATCTTTTTGCATGGTACCTATGGTGTACTCATATGTTATTACAGTACTTATATAATAGTATCTATATATATATTTATGGGGATTGTGCTTATATATTGATATATATAGATCATTATATGGAATATTTGGCCTAGTTTTCGTATAGGTATTCATATGTTTTGTATGTTGTTGACAGGCCTTGTAACTAATATGGATTTCCATACTCGGGAATCTAACTGGCTATCGCTTGTTACACATGTTTTTAAGGAGGATGCTATAGCAACCGTTGGTGCAAACAATACAGGTATAATGGAAATACATAGATCATTAAAGGACTTATTGAAACGTCGTACCAGAATTTGGTGGAATAAGGTTTCATTAGAACAGTATTTGGCTCGGGATCTGATCCCTCGTGGTCTACGTGTCCAGGTTTTCCCGTCATTTCCACTTGAAGACTTGACAATGAAATTGAGATGGGAACAAGCATGTGCATTATGCTCTCGCACTTTCATCGAACTGTTAATTGGTATGGATAAAAAACAATTGGAGGACGTTGAAAAAACTATTGCAACTTTACAGGAACAAGTGAAATCAACATTGACTCCTGAAAATCTAGCCAAATTTGAACAGGATTTAAGTATTGAATGTGCAAAATGGGAACGAGAGATACAGGACGTAAAAACCCAAAATTTCCAAAGAGATGTTCTGGATTTTCAACAGCATAGAATCTATAGATGGCAAAAAGCGTGCACCTTCTAAATTATTGCGCAGTGAATCCTCCTCATCATTGGAGAGTGTTGCATCTGGGATATCACAAGTATCGTCATCATCAAATGCACGAGAAATAGGGATGACAAGGTATGAAACCAGACGAGCGCCAATAAAAAGGAAATTGAACACGTCGGATGGAAATAATAGTGAATTGAAGGTAATTAACTTATCTGATATTGTACTAACACCCAGTCAAAATTCTGTGCTATCACTAGGTTTAACATTTTGTCCGGTATCCGGTTTCGATAATTTACAGCCATCAAGGATATATTCCTATTTGCGAGTAAACTCATTTTGAAAAAAAATTATGCAAAGAATGATTTCAACCATTTGTTTACAGCCCAGGAGGAATTGGAAGTGGTCCGGATATTAGAGTCTTTGCTTCAAGAACAGGAGGTAAACACTGATAAATTTCCGGACTTTACTCGACCCAAATGTATCACATTCCCACCACTTTTATTAAATCCACCAGTAGAAATGTTCGTTAGAATGGTGGTTGATGAGTTGAGGAAACTATCACAAAATCGTAGCTATGACAACTTATCTAGAGTGCAGCGCAAGGCCTTGCATGAACTGAAAATGATGAAGGGGGTCGTATTCAAACAAGCAGATAAGGGGGGTAATGTGGTGATATGGCCGTTTGATCTATACGAGTCCGAGGTGTACAGACAATTGCATAATGAGAAATGCTATAGACGGTTACCATGTAATCCGACTGACATCTTTAAGGATCGTTTAGACAAAATGCTAATGGAGGCATTTGAGAATAATGTAATCACTAAGAAGGTCATGGATGGTTTATGTGTTAAGAGCCCGATTGTTCCAACATTATATTTATTGCCAAAGGTACACAAGGACCAGAAAAAACCACCGGGACGTCCAATTGTCTCGGGATGTGGTGGTCTGTGTGAATTGACATGCCGCTTTTTGGATTTTTATCTTCGTCCATGTGTTGAAAATCAGCAATCTTATATTAGAGATTCTACAGATGTGTTGAAACGTCTAGATGGAGTCACAATGGAACATAACATGTCCATATACACAGTAGACTCCATTATAATATGCAGCCTGTATTCCATATTGTAATATTTGAAGAGTAGACATTGCCCATGTCCCTCATTATTTATGTTTATTTTCTGTTCATACTTCTTAATAATTTAATAAAATTATTGTAGTAATAATAATAAAATAATAATATTTATAAAAACTGTCTAAAAGTGTTTTTAAAATTGTATTGAAGTAATTATTTCTTTTAAAAATATTTGTTTAAGGAAATAGAAGTTGTTTAGTTGGTGGTTAGCGGTCTTCTGAGAAGCAAGTTTTATAGGGTGCATATTCCCGGTCTCTTGGGATAAAATGTGGTGGGAATATTCAGATGTGATATGGAGGTCTTTGAGTATTTTGATGTTAGTAATGTGATGTTTTTACTGTGGCACAATGATGATTTCATTTTCTCCTCTTAAACTTTATGTTTTTAAGCTTCTTGACTATGATGTGTTTGGTCATTTTGACCACGGTTTTTTTGGTCTTGAACTTTTTTGGCTTTTGACTTTGAAGTTCTTTTATCTTGGCCACATAAGTTTTCATTGCTTTCTCCTCTTTCTCCTTTTCAGCTTTTATAGATTTCATATATTTTTTTCCCTCCGCATCGGCACTTTTGCTTCTACTTGCCTCTTTTGCCAGCTCATTCTCAACCCTGTATTCAGATGCTGCTATCATTCGACTCAGTACAGGGTGACGACTTTGATCTTCTTCACAGTCCCATTCTTCAATGTCCCTCTTCTTTTTTATCATTTGTTGGTTCTTAGGGACTATTAAAATATAAAATAAAGGTCAATAATTATGAATTAAAAATTATAATGGAAACATAGATGTGGGGAGTTGTTGGGTAGTTAAATCTGTGGGAAACACCTTCCTTTTGTTAAGCTATGTTCACATCTGCGTTACAGGCTCTGTTGCGAGCCTCTATCGCAGATCTGGTCCAAAATGCAGTGAAAAATAGTGCAGCATGTTGTGCTATTGTTACGGTAAAACAATGGACACGATGACAGAAACCCTACAGGAACCATTAAAATCAATATGTTTTTCATCGGACATTGTGTAGGCCTACGAACCCACCACCACCATGTTGTTTTAAACTTGTTTGTCATTTTTTTAGGTCGTGCTGGCCATTGTTTTTACTATTTGTGATTAAATATAATAAAAATCTTTTTGCATCGTACCTATGGTGTACTCATATGTTATTACAGTACTTATATAATAGTATCTATATATATATTTATGGGGATTGTGCTTATATATTGATATATATAGATCATTATGTGGAATATTTGGCCTGGTTTTCGTATAGGTATTCATATGTTTTGTATGTTGTTGACAGGCCTTGTAACTAATATGGATTTCCATACTCGGGAATCTAACTGGCTATCGCTTGTTACTCATGTTTTTAAGGAGGATGCTATAGGAACCGTTGGTGCAAACAATACAGGTATAATGGAAATACATAGATCATTAAAGGACTTATTGAAACGTCGTACCAGAATTTGGTGGAATAAGGTTTCATTAGAACAGTATTTGGCTCGGGATCTGATCCCTCGTGGTCTACGTGTCCAGGTTTTCCCGTCATTTCCACTTGAAGACTTGACAATGAAATTGAGATGGGAACAAGCATGTGCATTATGCTCTCGCACTTTCATCGAACTGTTAATTGGTATGGATAAAAAACAATTGGAGGACGTTGAAAAAACTATTGCAACTTTACAGGAACAAGTGAAATCAACATTGACTCCTGAAAATCTAGCCAAATTTGAACAGGATTTAAGTATTGAATGTGCAAAATGGGAACGAGAGATACAGGACGTAAAAACCCAAAAATTCCAAAGAGATGTTCTGGATTTTCAACAGCATAGAATCTATAGATGGCAAAAAGCGTGCACCTTCTAAATTATTGCGCAGTGAATCCTCCTCATCATTGGAGAGTGTTGCATCTGGGATATCACAAGTATCGTCATCATCAAATGCACGAGAAATAGGGATGACAAGGTATGAAACCAGACGAGCGCCAATAAAAAGGAAATTGAACACGTCGGATGGAAATAATAGTGAATTGAAGGTAATTAACTTATCTGATATTGTACTAACACCCAGTCAAAATTCTGTGCTATCACTAGGTTTAACATTTTGTCCGGTATCCGGTTTCGATAATTTACAGCCATCAAGGATATATTCCTATTTGCGAGTAAACTCATTTTGAAAAAAAATTATGCAAAGAATGATTTCAACCATTTGTTTACAGCCCAGGAGGAATTGGAAGTGGTCCGGATATTAGAGTCTTTGCTTCAAGAACAGGAGGTAAACACTGATAAATTTCCGGACTTTACTCGACCCAAATCTATCACATTCCCACCACTTTTATTAAATCCACCAGTAGAAATGTTCGTTAGAATGGTGGTTGATGAGTTGAGGAAACTATCACAAAATCGTAGCTATGACAACTTATCTAGAGTGCAGCGCAAGGCCTTGCATGAACTGAAAATGATGAAGGGGGTCGTATTCAAACAAGCAGATAAGGGGGGTAATGTGGTGATATGGCCGTTTGATCTATACGAGTCCGAGGTGTATAGACAATTGCATAATGAGAAATGCTATAGACGGTTACCATGTAATCCGACTGACATCTTTAAGGATCGTTTAGACAAAATGCTAATGGAGGCATTTGAGAATAATGTAATCACTAAGAAGGTCATGGATGGTTTATGTGTTAAGAGCCCGATTGTTCCAACATTATATTTATTGCCAAAGGTACACAAGGACCAGAAAAAAATACCGGGACGTCCAATTGTCTCGGGATGTGGTGGTCTGTGTGAATTGACATGCCGCTTTTTGGATTTTTATCTTCGTCCATGTGTTGAAAATCAGCAATCTTATATTAGAGATTCTACAGATGTGTTGAAACGTCTAGATGGAGTCACAATGGAACATGACATGTCCATATACACAGTAGACTCCATTATAATATGCAGCCTGTATTCCATATTGTAATATTTGAAGAGTAGACATTGCCCATGTCCCTCATTATTTATGTTTATTTTCTGTTCATACTTCTTAATAATTTAATAAAATTATTGTAGTAATAATAATAAAATAATAATATTTATAAAAACTGTCTAAAAGTGTTTTTAAAATTGTATTGAAGTAATTATTTCTTTTAAAAATATTTGTTTAAGGAAATAGAAGTTGTTTAGTTGGTGGTTAGCGGTCTTCTGAGAAGCAAGTTTTATAGGGTGCATATTCCCGGTCTCTTGGGATAAAATGTGGTGGGAATATTCAGATGTGATATGGAGGTCTTTGAGTATTTTGATGTTAGTAATGTGATGTTTTTACTGTGGCACAATGATGATTTCATTTTCTCCTCTTAAACTTTATGTTTTTAAGCTTCTTGACTATGATGTGTTTGGTCATTTTGACCACGGTTTTTTTGGTCTTGAACTTTTTTGGCTTTTGACTTTGAAGTTCTTTTATCTTGGCCACATAAGTTTTCATTGCTTTCTCCTCTTTCTCCTTTTCAGCTTTTATAGATTTCATATATTTTTTTCCCTCCGCATCGGCACTTTTGCTTCTACTTGCCTCTTTTGCCAGCTCATTCTCAACCCTGTATTCAGATGCTGCTATCATTCGACTCAGTACAGGGTGACGACTTTGATCTTCTTCACAGTCCCATTCTTCAATGTCCCTCTTCTTTTTTATCATTTGTTGGTTCTTAGGGACTATTAAAATATAAAATAAAGGTCAATAATTATGAATTAAAAATTATAATGGAAACATAGATGTGGGGAGTTGTTGGGTAGGTAAATCTGTGGGAAACACCTTCCTTTTGTTAAGCTATGTTCACATCTGCGTTACAGGCTCTGTTGCGAGCCTCTATCGCAGATCTGGTCCAAAATGCAGTGAAAAATAGTGCAGCATGTTGTGCTATTGTTACGGTAAAACAATGGACACGATGACAGAAACCCTACAGGAACCATTAAAATCAATATGTTTTTCATCGGACATTGTGTAGGCCTACGAACCCACCACCACCATGTTGTTTTAAACTTGTTTGTCATTTTTTTAGGTCGTGCTGGCCATTGTTTTTACTATTTGTGATTAAATATAATAAAAATCTTTTTGCATCGTACCTATGGTGTACTCATATGTTATTACAGTACTTATATAATAGTATCTATATATATATTTATGGGGATTGTGCTTATATATTGATATATATAGATCATTATGTGGAATATTTGGCCTGGTTTTCGTATAGGTATTCATATGTTTTGTATGTTGTTGACAGGCCTTGTAACTAATATGGATTTCCATACTCGGGAATCTAACTGGCTATCGCTTGTTACTCATGTTTTTAAGGAGGATGCTATAGGAACCGTTGGTGCAAACAATACAGGTATAATGGAAATACATAGATCATTAAAGGACTTATTGAAACGTCGTACCAGAATTTGGTGGAATAAGGTTTCATTAGAACAGTATTTGGCTCGGGATCTGATCCCTCGTGGTCTACGTGTCCAGGTTTTCCCGTCATTTCCACTTGAAGACTTGACAATGAAATTGAGATGGGAACAAGCATGTGCATTATGCTCTCGCACTTTCATCGAACTGTTAATTGGTATGGATAAAAAACAATTGGAGGACGTTGAAAAAACTATTGCAACTTTACAGGAACAAGTGAAATCAACATTGACTCCTGAAAATCTAGCCAAATTTGAACAGGATTTAAGTATTGAATGTGCAAAATGGGAACGAGAGATACAGGACGTAAAAACCCAAAATTTCCAAAGAGATGTTCTGGATTTTCAACAGCATAGAATCTATAGATGGCAAAAAGCGTGCACCTTCTAAATTATTGCGCAGTGAATCCTCCTCATCATTGGAGAGTGTTGCATCTGGGATATCACAAGTATCGTCATCATCAAATGCACGAGAAATAGGGATGACAAGGTATGAAACCAGACGAGCGCCAATAAAAAGGAAATTGAACACGTCGGATGGAAATAATAGTGAATTGAAGGTAATTAACTTATCTGATATTGTACTAACACCCAGTCAAAATTCTGTGCTATCACTAGGTTTAACATTTTGTCCGGTATCCGGTTTCGATAATTTACAGCCATCAAGGATATATTCCTATTTGCGAGTAAACTCATTTTGAAAAAAAATTATGCAAAGAATGATTTCAACCATTTGTTTACAGCCCAGGAGGAATTGGAAGTGGTCCGGATATTAGAGTCTTTGCTTCAAGAACAGGAGGTAAACACTGATAAATTTCCGGACTTTACTCGACCCAAATCTATCACATTCCCACCACTTTTATTAAATCCACCAGTAGAAATGTTCGTTAGAATGGTGGTTGATGAGTTGAGGAAACTATCACAAAATCGTAGCTATGACAACTTATCTAGAGTGCAGCGCAAGGCCTTGCATGAACTGAAAATGATGAAGGGGGTCGTATTCAAACAAGCAGATAAGGGGGGTAATGTGGTGATATGGCCGTTTGATCTATACGAGTCCGAGGTGTACAGACAATTGCATAATGAGAAATGCTATAGACGGTTACCATGTAATCCGACTGACATCTTTAAGGATCGTTTAGACAAAATGCTAATGGAGGCATTTGAGAATAATGTAATCACTAAGAAGGTCATGGATGGTTTATGTGTTAAGAGCCCGATTGTTCCAACATTATATTTATTGCCAAAGGTACACAAGGACCAGAAAAAACCACCGGGACGTCCAATTGTCTCGGGATGTGGTGGTCTGTGTGAATTGACATGCCGCTTTTTGGATTTTTATCTTCGTCCATGTGTTGAAAATCAGCAATCTTATATTAGAGATTCTACAGATGTGTTGAAACGTCTAGATGGAGTCACAATGGAACATAACATGTCCATATACACAGTAGACTCCATTATAATATGCAGCCTGTATTCCATATTGTAATATTTGAAGAGTAGACATTGCCCATGTCCCTCATTATTTATGTTTATTTTCTGTTCATACTTCTTAATAATTTAATAAAATTATTGTAGTAATAATAATAAAATAATAATATTTATAAAAACTGTCTAAAAGTGTTTTTAAAATTGTATTGAAGTAATTATTTCTTTTAAAAATATTTGTTTAAGGAAATAGAAGTTGTTTAGTTGGTGGTTAGCGGTCTTCTGAGAAGCAAGTTTTATAGGGTGCATATTCCCGGTCTCTTGGGATAAAATGTGGTGGGAATATTCAGATGTGATATGGAGGTCTTTGAGTATTTTGATGTTAGTAATGTGATGTTTTTACTGTGGCACAATGATGATTTCATTTTCTCCTCTTAAACTTTATGTTTTTAAGCTTCTTGACTATGATGTGTTTGGTCATTTTGACCACGGTTTTTTTGGTCTTGAACTTTTTTGGCTTTTGACTTTGAAGTTCTTTTATCTTGGCCACATAAGTTTTCATTGCTTTCTCCTCTTTCTCCTTTTCAGCTTTTATAGATTTCATATATTTTTTTCCCTCCGCATCGGCACTTTTGCTTCTACTTGCCTCTTTTGCCAGCTCATTCTCAACCCTGTATTCAGATGCTGCTATCATTCGACTCAGTACAGGGTGACGACTTTGATCTTCTTCACAGTCCCATTCTTCAATGTCCCTCTTCTTTTTTATCATTTGTTGGTTCTTAGGGACTATTAAAATATAAAATAAAGGTCAATAATTATGAATTAAAAATTATAATGGAAACATAGATGTGGGGAGTTGTTGGGTAGTTAAATCTGTGGGAAACACCTTCCTTTTGTTAAGCTATGTTCACATCTGCGTTACAGGCTCTGTTGCGAGCCTCTATCGCAGATCTGGTCCAAAATGCAGTGAAAAATAGTGCAGCATGTTGTGCTATTGTTACGGTAAAACAATGGACACGATGACAGAAACCCTACAGGAACCATTAAAATCAATATGTTTTTCATCGGACATTGTGTAGGCCTACGAACCCACCACCACCATGTTGTTTTAAACTTGTTTGTCATTTTTTTAGGTCGTGCTGGCCATTGTTTTTACTATTTGTGATTAAATATAATAAAAATCTTTTTGCATCGTACCTATGGTGTACTCATATGTTATTACAGTACTTATATAATAGTATCTATATATATATTTATGGGGATTGTGCTTATATATTGATATATATAGATCATTATATGGAATATTTGGCCTGGTTTTCGTATAGGTATTCATATGTTTTGTATGTTGTTGACAGGCCTTGTAACTAATATGGATTTCCATACTCGGGAATCTAACTGGCTATCGCTTGTTACTCATGTTTTTAAGGAGGATGCTATAGGAACCGTTGGTGCAAACAATACAGGTATAATGGAAATACATAGATCATTAAAGGACTTATTGAAACGTCGTACCAGAATTTGGTGGAATAAGGTTTCATTAGAACAGTATTTGGATCGGGATCTGATCCCTCGTGGTCTACGTGTCCAGGTTTTCCCGTCATTTCCACTTGAAGACTTGACAATGAAATTGAGATGGGAACAAGCATGTGCATTATGCTCTCGCACTTTCATCGAACTGTTAATTGGTATGGATAAAAAACAATTGGAGGACATTGAAAAAACTATTGCAACTTTACAGGAACAAGTGAAATCAACATTGACTCGTGAAAATCTAGCCAAATTTGAACAGGATTTAAGTATTGAATGTGCAAAATGGGAACGAGAGATACAGGACGTAAAAACCAAAAAATTCCAAAGAGATGTTCTGGATTTTCAACAGCATAGAATCTATAGATGGCAAAAAGCGTGCACCTTCTAAATTATTGCGCAGTGAATCCTTCACATCATTGGAGAGTGTTGCATCTGGGATATCACAAGTATCGTCATCATCAAATGCACGAGAAATAGGGATGACAAGGTATGAAACCAGACGAGCGCCAATAAAAAGGAAATTGAACACGTCGGATGGAAATAATAGTGAATTGAAGGTAATTAACTTATCTGATATTGTACTAACACCCAGTCAAAATTCTGTGCTATCACTAGGTTTAACATTTTGTCCGGTATCCGGTTTCGATAATTTACAGCCATCAAGGATATATTCCTATTTGCGAGTAAACTCATTTTGAAAAAAAATTATGCAAAGAATGATTTCAACCATTTGTTTACAGCCCAGGAGGAATTGGAAGTGGTCCGGATATTAGAGTCTTTGCTTCAAGAACAGGAGGTAAGCACTGATAAATTTCCGGACTTTACTCGACCCAAATCTATCACATTCCCACCACTTTTATTAAATCCACCAGTAGAAATGTTCGTTAGAATGGTGGTTGATGAGTTGAGGAAACTATCACAAAATCGTAGCTATGACAACTTATCTAGAGTGCAGCGCAAGGCCTTGCATGAACTGAAAATGATGAAGGGGGTCGTATTCAAACAAGCAGATAAGGGGGGTAATGTGGTGATATGGCCGTTTGATCTATACGAGTCCGAGGTGTATAGACAATTGCATAATGAGAAATGCTATAGACGGTTACCATGTAATCCGACTGACATCTTTAAGGATCGTTTAGACAAAATGCTAATGGAGGCATTTGAGAATAATGTAATCACTAAGAAGGTCATGGATGGTTTATGTGTTAAGAGCCCGATTGTTCCAACATTATATTTATTGCCAAAGGTACACAAGGACCAGAAAAAACCACCGGGACGTCCAATTGTCTCGGGATGTGGTGGTCTGTGTGAATTGACATGCCGCTTTTTGGATTTTTATCTTCGTCCATGTGTTGAAAATCAGCAATCTTATATTAGAGATTCTACAGATGTGTTGAAACGTCTAGATGGAGTCACAATGGAACATGACATGTCCATATACACAGTAGACTCCATTATAATATGCAGCCTGTATTCCATATTGTAATATTTGAAGAGTAGACATTGCCCATGTCCCTCATTATTTATGTTTATTTTCTGTTCATACTTCTTAATAATTTAATAAAATTATTGTAGTAATAATAATAAAATAATAATATTTATAAAAACTGTCTAAAAGTGTTTTTAAAATTGTATTGAAGTAATTATTTCTTTTAAAAATATTTGTTTAAGGAAATAGAAGTTGTTTAGTTGGTGGTTAGCGGTCTTCTGAGAAGCAAGTTTTATAGGGTGCATATTCCCGGTCTCTTGGGATAAAATGTGGTGGGAATATTCAGATGTGATATGGAGGTCTTTGAGTATTTTGATGTTAGTAATGTGATGTTTTTACTGTGGCACAATGATGATTTCATTTTCTCCTCTTAAACTTTATGTTTTTAAGCTTCTTGACTATGATGTGTTTGGTCATTTTGACCACGGTTTTTTTGGTCTTGAACTTTTTAGGCTTTTGACTTTGAAGTTCTTTTATCTTGGCCACATAAGTTTTTATTGCTTTCTCCTCTTTCTGCTTTTCAGCTTTTATAGATTTCATATATTTTTTTCCCTCCGCATCGGCACTTTTGCTTCTACTTGCCTCTTTTGCCAGCTCATTCTCAACCCTGTATTCAGATGCTGCTATCATTCGACTCAGTACAGAGGGACGACTTTGATCTTCTTCACAGTCCCATTCTTCAATGTCCCTCTTCTTTTTTATCATTTGTTGGTTCTTAGGGACTATTAAAATATAAAATAAAGGTCAATACTTATGAATTAAAAATTATAATGGAAACATAGATGTGGGGAGTTGTTGGGTAGTTAAATCTGTGGGAAACACCTTCCTTTTGTTAAGCTATGTTCACATCTGCGTTACAGGCTCTGTTGCGAGCCTCTATCGCAGATCTGGTCCAAAATGCAGTGAAAAATAGTGCAGCATGTTGTGCTATTGTTACGGTAAAACAATGGACACGATGACAGAAACCCTACAGGAACCATTAAAATCAATATGTTTTTCATCGGACATTGTGTAGGCCTACGAACCCACCACCACCATGTTGTTTTAAACTTGTTTGTCATTTTTTTAGGTCGTGCTGGCCATTGTTTTTACTATTTGTGATTAAATATAATAAAAATCTTTTTGCATGGTACCTATGGTGTACTCATATGTTATTACAGTACTTATATAATAGTATCTATATATATATTTATGGGGATTGTGCTTATATATTGATATATATAGATCATTATATGGAATATTTGGCCTGGTTTTCGTATAGGTATTCATATGTTTTGTATGTTGTTGACAGGCCTTGTAACTAATATGGATTTCCATACTCGGGAATCTAACTGGCTATCGCTTGTTACTCATGTTTTTAAGGAGGATGCTATAGGAACCGTTGGTGCAAACAATACAGGTATAATGGAAATACATAGATCATTAAAGGACTTATTGAAACGTCGTACCAGAATTTGGTGGAATAAGGTTTCATTAGAACAGTATTTGGATCGGGATCTGATCCCTCGTGGTCTACGTGTCCAGGTTTTCCCGTCATTTCCACTTGAAGACTTGACAATGAAATTGAGATGGGAACAAGCATGTGCATTATGCTCTCGCACTTTCATCGAACTGTTAATTGGTATGGATAAAAAACAATTGGAGGACGTTGAAAAAACTATTGCAACTTTACAGGAACAAGTGAAATCAACATTGACTCCTGAAAATCTAGCCAAATTTGAACAGGATTTAAGTATTGAATGTGCAAAATGGGAACGAGAGATACAGGACGTAAAAACCCAAAAATTCCAAAGAGATGTTCTGGATTTTCAACAGCATAGAATCTATAGATGGCAAAAAGCGTGCACCTTCTAAATTATTGCGCAGTGAATCCTCCTCATCATTGGAGAGTGTTGCATCTGGGATATCACAAGTATCGTCATCATCAAATGCACGAGAAATAGGGATGACAAGGTATGAAACCAGACGAGCGCCAATAAAAAGGAAATTGAACACGTCGGATGGAAATAATAGTGAATTGAAGGTAATTAACTTATCTGATATTGTACTAACACTCAGTCAAAATTCTGTGCTATCACTAGGTTTAACATTTTGTCCGGTATCCGGTTTCGATAATTTACAGCCATCAAGGATATATTCCTATTTGCGAGTAAACTCATTTTGAAAAAAAATTATGCAAAGAATGATTTCAACCATTTGTTTACAGCCCAGGAGGAATTGGAAGTGGTCCGGATATTAGAGTCTTTGCTTCAAGAACAGGAGGTAAACACTGATAAATTTCCGGACTTTACTCGACCCAAATCTATCACATTCCCACCACTTTTATTAAATCCACCAGTAGAAATGTTCGTTAGAATGGTGGTTGATGAGTTGAGGAAACTATCACAAAATCGTAGCTATGACAACTTATCTAGAGTGCAGCGCAAGGACTTGCATGAACTGAAAATGATGAAGGGGGTCGTATTCAAACAAGCAGATAAGGGGGGTAATGTGGTGATATGGCCGTTTGATCTATACGAGTCCGAGGTGTATAGACAATTGCATAATGAGAAATGCTATAGACGGTTACCATGTAATCCGACTGACATCTTTAAGGATCGTTTAGACAAAATGCTAATGGAGGCATTTGAGAATAATGTAATCACTAAGAAGGTCATGGATGGTTTATGTGTTAAGAGCCCGATTGTTCCAACATTATATTTATTGCCAAAGGTACACAAGGACCAGAAAAAACCACCGGGACGTCCAATTGTCTCGGGATGTGGTGGTCTGTGTGAATTGACATGCCGCTTTTTGGATTTTTATCTTCGCCCATGTGTTGAAAATCTGCAATCTTATATTAGAGATTCTACAGATGTGTTGAAACGTCTAGATGGAGTCACAATGGAACATGACATGTCCATATACACAGTAGACTCCATTATAATATGCAGCCTGTATTCCATATTGTAATATTTGAAGAGTAGACATTGCCCATCTCCCTCATTATTTATGTTTATTTTCTGTTCATACTTCTTAATAATTTAATAAAATTATTGTAGTAATAATAATAAAATAATAATATTTATAAAAACTGTCTAAAAGTGTTTTTAAAATTGTATTGAAGTAATTATTTCTTTTAAAAATATTTGTTTAAGGAAATAGAAGTTGTTTAGTTGGTGGTTAGCGGTCTTCTGAGAAGCAAGTTTTATAGGGTGCATATTCCCGGTCTCTTGGGATAAAATGTGGTGGATTCAGATGTGATATGGAGGTCTTTGAGTATTTTGATGTTAGTAATGTGATGTTTTTACTGTGGCACAATGATGATTTCATTTTCTCCTCTTAAACTTTATGTTTTTAAGCTTCTTGACTATGATGTGTTTGGTCATTTTGACCACGGTTTTTTTGGTCTTGAACTTTTTGGGCTTTTGACTTTGAAGTTCTTTTATCTTGGCCACATAAGTTTTCATTGCTTTCTCCTCTTTCTCCTTTTCAGCTTTTATAGATTTCATATATTTTTTTCCCTCCGCATCGGCACTTTTGCTTCTACTTGCCTCTTTTGCCAGCTCATTCTCAACCCTGTATTCAGATGCTGCTATCATTCGACTCAGTACAGGGTGACGACTTTGATCTTCTTCACAGTCCCATTCTTCAATGTCCCTCTTCTTTTTTATCATTTGTTGGTTCTTAGGGACTATTAAAATATAAAATAAAGGTCAATAATTATGAATTAAAAATTATAATGGAAACATAGATGTGGGGAGTTGTTGGGTAGTTAAATCTGTGGGAAACACCTTCCTTTTGTTAAGCTATGTTCACATCTGCGTTACAGGCTCTGTTGCGAGCCTCTATCGCAGATCTGGTCCAAAATACAGTGAAAAATAGTGCAGCATGTTGTGCTATTGTTACGGTAAAACAATGGACACGATGACAGAAACCCTACAGGAACCATTAAAATCAATATGTTTTTCATCGGACATTGTGTAGGCCTACGAACCCACCACCACCATGTTGTTTTAAACTTGTTTGTCATTTTTTTAGGTCGTGCTGGCCATTGTTTTTACTATTTGTGATTAAATATAATAAAAATCTTTTTGCATGGTACCTATGGTGTACTCATATGTTATTACAGTACTTATATAATAGTATCTATATATATATTTATGGGGATTGTGCTTATATATTGATATATATAGATCATTATATGGAATATTTGGCCTGGTTTTCGTATAGGTATTCATATGTTTTGTATGTTGTTGACAGGCCTTGTAACTAATATGGATTTCCATACTCGGGAATCTAACTGGCTATCGCTTGTTACTCATGTTTTTAAGGAGGATGCTATAGGAACCGTTGGTGCAAACAATACAGGTATAATGGAAATACATAGATCATTAAAGGACTTATTGAAACGTCGTACCAGAATTTGGTGGAATAAGGTTTCATTAGAACAGTATTTGGATCAGGATCTGATCCCTCGTGGTCTACGTGTCCAGGTTTTCCCGTCATTTCCACTTGAAGACTTGACAATGAAATTGAGATGGGAACAAGCATGTGCATTATGCTCTCGCACTTTCATCGAACTGTTAATTGGTATGGATAAAAAACAATTGGAGGACGTTGAAAAAACTATTGCAACTTTACAGGAACAAGTGAAATCAACATTGACTCCTGAAAATCTAGTCAAATTTGAACAGGATTTAAGTATTGAATGTGCAAAATGGGAACGAGAGATACAGGACGTAAAAACCAAAAAATTCCAAAGAGATGTTCTGGATTTTCAACAGCATAGAATCTATAGATGGCAAAAAGCGTGCACCTTCTAAATTATTGCGCAGTGAATCCTTCACATCATTGGAGAGTGTTGCATCTGGGATATCACAAGTATCGTCATCATCAAATGCACGAGAAATAGGGATGACAAGGTATGAAACCAGACGAGCGCCAATAAAAAGGAAATTGAACACGTCGGATGGAAATAATAGTGAATTGAAGGTAATTAACTTATCTGATATTGTACTAACACCCAGTCAAAATTCTGTGCTATCACTAGGTTTAACATTTTGTCCGGTATCCGGTTTCGATAATTTACAGCCATCAAGGATATATTCCTATTTGCGAGTAAACTCATTTTGAAAAAAAATTATGCAAAGAATGATTTCAACCATTTGTTTACAGCCCAGGAGGAATTGGAAGTGGTCCGGATATTAGAGTCTTTGCTTCAAGAACAGGAGGTAAACACTGATAAATTTCCGGACTTTACTCGACCCAAATCTATCACATTCCCACCACTTTTATTAAATCCACCAGTAGAAATGTTCGTTAGAATGGTGGTTGATGAGTTGAGGAAACTATCACAAAATCGTAGCTATGACAACTTATCTAGAGTGCAGCGCAAGGCCTTGCATGAACTGAAAATGATGAAGGGGGTCGTATTCAAACAAGCAGATAAGGGGGGTAATGTGGTGATATGGCCGTTTGATCTATACGAGTCCGAGGTGTATAGACAATTGCATAATGAGAAATGCTATAGACGGTTACCATGTAATCTGACTGACATCTTTAAGGATCGTTTAGACAAAATGCTAATGGAGGCATTTGAGAATAATGTAATCACTAAGAAGGTCATGGATGGTTTATGTGTTAAGAGCCCGATTGTTCCAACATTATATTTATTGCCAAAGGTACACAAGGACCAGAAAAAACCACCGGGACGTCCAATTGTCTCGGGATGTGGTGGTCTGTGTGAATTGACATGCCGCTTTTTGGATTTTTATCTTCGTCCATGTGTTGAAAATCAGCAATCTTATATTAGAGATTCTACAGATGTGTTGAAACGTCTAGATGGAGTCACAATGGAACATGACATGTCCATATACACAGTAGACTCCATTATAATATGCAGCCTGTATTCCATATTGTAATATTTGAAGAGTAGACATTGCCCATGTCCCTCATTATTTATGTTTATTTTCTGTTCATACTTCTTAATAATTTAATAAAATTATTGTAGTAATAATAATAAAATAATAATATTTATAAAAACTGTCTAAAAGTGTTTTTAAAATTGTATTGAAGTAATTATTTCTTTTAAAAATATTTGTTTAAGGAAATAGAAGTTATTTAGTTGGTGGTTAGCGGTCTTCTGAGAAGCAAGTTTTATAGGGTGCATATTCCCGGTCTCTTGGGATAAAATGTGGTGGGAATATTCAGATGTGATATGGAGGTCTTTGAGTATTTTGATGTTAGTAATGTGATGTTTTTACTGTGGCACAATGATGATTTCATTTTCTCCTCTTAAACTTTATGTTTTTAAGCTTCTTGACTATGATGTGTTTGGTCATTTTGACCACGGTTTTTTTGGTCTTGAACTTTTTGGGCTTTTGACTTTGAAGTTCTTTTATCTTGGCCACATAAGTTTTCATTGCTTTCTCCTCTTTCTCCTTTTCAGCTTTTATAGATTTCATATATTTTTTTCCCTCCGCATCGGCACTTTTGCTTCTACTTGCCTCTTTTGCCAGCTCATTCTCAACCCTGTATTCAGATGCTGCTATCATTCGACTCAGTACAGGGTGACGACTTTGATCTTCTTCACAGTCCCATTCTTCAATGTGCCTCTTCTTTTTTATCATTTGTTGGTTCTTAGGGACTATTAAAATATAAAATAAAGGTCAATAATTATGAATTAAAAATTATAATTGAAACATAGATGTGGGGAGTTGTTGGGTAGTTAAATCTGTGGGAAACACCTTCCTTTTGTTAAGCTATGTTCAATCTGCGTTACAGGCTCTGTTGCGAGCCTCTATCGCAGATCTGGTCCAAAATGCAGTGAAAAATAGTGCAGCATGTTGTGCTATTGTTACGGTAAAACAATGGACACGATGACAGAAACCCTACAGGAACCATTAAAATCAATATGTTTTTCATCGGACATTGTGTAGGCCTACGAACCCACCACCACCATGTTGTTTTAAACTTGTTTGTCATTTTTTTAGGTCGTGCTGGCCATTGTTTTTACTATTTGTGATTAAATATAATAAAAATCTTTTTGCATCGTACCTATGGTGTACTCATATGTTATTACAGTACTTATATAATAGTATCTATATATATATTTATGGGGATTGTGCTTATATATTGATATATATAGATCATTATATGGAATATTTGGCCTTGTTTTCGTATAGGTATTCATATGTTTTGTATGTTGTTGACAGGCCTTGTAACTAATATGGATTTCCATACTCGGGAATCTAACTGGCTATCGCTTGTTACTCATGTTTTTAAGGAGGATGTTATAGGTACCGTTGGTGCAAACAATACAGGTATAATGGAAATACATAGATCATTAAAGGACTTATTGAAACGTCGTACCAGAATTTGGTGGAATAAGGTTTCATTAGAACAGTATTTGGCTCGGGATATGATCCCTCGTGGTCTACGTGTCCAGGTTTTCCCGTCATTTCCACTTGAAGACTTGACAATGAAATTGAGATGGGAACAAGCATGTGCATTATGCTCTCGCACTTTCATCGAACTGTTAATTGGTATGGATAAAAAACAATTGGAGGACATTGAAAAAACTATTGCAACTTTACAGGAACAAGTGAAATCAACATTGACTCCTGAAAATCTAGCCAAATTTGAACAGGATTTAAGTATTGAATGTGCAAAATGGGAACGAGAGATACAGGACGTAAAAACCAAAAAATTCCAAAGAGATGTTCTGGATTTTCAACAGCATAGAATCTATAGATGGCAAAAAGCGTGCACCTTTTAAATTATTGCGCAGTGAATCCTTCACATCATTGGAGAGTGTTGCATCTGGGATATCACAAGTATCGTCATCATCAAATGCACGAGAAATAGGGATGACAAGGTATGAAACCAGACGAGCGCCAATAAAAAGGAAATTGAACACGTCGGATGGAAATAATAGTGAATTGAAGGTAATTAACTTATCTGATATTGTACTAACACCCAGTCAAAATTCTGTGCTATCACTAGGTTTAACATTTTGTCCGGTATCCGGTTTCGATAATTTACAGCCATCAAGGATATATTCCTATTTGCGAGTAAACTCATTTTGAAAAAAAAATATGCAAAGAATGATTTCAACCATTTGTTTACAGCCCAGGAGGAATTGGAAGTGGTCCGGATATTAGAGTCTTTGCTTCAAGAACAGGAGGTAAACACTGATAAATTTCCGGACTTTACTCGACCCAAATCTATCACATTCCCACCACTTTTATTAAATCCACCAGTAGAAATGTTCGTTAGAATGGTGGTTGATGAGTTGAGGAAACTATCACAAAATTGTAGATATGACAACTTATCTAGAGTGCAGCACAAGGCCTTGCATGAACTGAAAATGATGAAGGGGGTCGTATTCAAACAAGCAGATATGGGGGGTAATGTGGTGATATGGCCGTTTGATCTATATGAGTACGAGGTGTATAGACAATTGCATAATGAGAAATGCTATAGACGGTTACCATGTAATCCGACTGACATCTTTAAGGATCGTTTAGACAAAATGCTAATGGAGGCATTTGAGAATAATGTAATCACTAAGAAGGTCATGGATGGTTTATGTGTTAAGAGCCCGATTGTTCCAACATTATATTTATTGCCAAAGGTACACAAGGACCAGAAAAATCCACCGGGACGTCCAATTGTCTCGGGATGTGGTGGTCTGTGTGAATTGACATGCCGCTTTTTGGATTTTTATCTTCGTCCATGTGTTGAAAATCAGCAATCTTATATTAGAGATTCTACAGATGTGTTGAAACGTCTAGATGGAGTCACAATGGAACATGACATGTCCATATACACAGTAGACTCCATTATAATATGCAGCCTGTATTCCATATTGTAATATTTGAAGTGTAGACATTGCCCATGTCCCTCATTATTTATGTTTATTTTCTGTTCATACTTCTTAATAATTTAATAAAATTATTGTAGTAATAATAATAAAATAATAATATTTATAAAAACTGTCTAAAAGTGTTTTTAAAATTGTATTGAAGTAATTATTTCTTTTAAAAATATTTGTTTAAGGAAATAGAAGTTGTTTAGTTGGTGGTTAGCGGTCTTCTGAGAAGCAAGTTTTATAGGGTGCATATTCCCGGTCTCTTGGGATAAAATGTGGTGGGAATATTCAGATGTGATATGGAGGTCTTTGAGTATTTTGATGTTAGTAATGTGATGTTTTTACAGTGGCACAATGATGATTTCATTTTCTCCTCTTAAACTTTATGTTTTTAAGCTTCTTGACTATGATGTGTTTGGTCATTTTGACCACGGTTTTTTTGGTCTTGAACTTTTTTGGCTTTTGACTTTGAAGTTCTTTTATCTTGGCCACATAAGTTTTCATTGCTTTCTCCTCTTTCTCCTTTTCAGCTTTTATAGATTTCATATATTTTTTTCCCTCCGCATCGGCACTTTTGCTTCTACTTGCCTCTTTTGCCAGCTCATTCTCAACCCTGTATTCAGATGCTGCTATCATTCGACTCAGTACAGGGTGACGACTTTGATCTTCTTCACAGTCCCATTCTTCAATGTCCCTCTTCTTTTTTATCATTTGTTGGTTCTTAGGGACTATTAAAATATAAAATAAAGGTCAATAATTATGAATTAAAAATTATAATGGAAACATAGATGTGGGGAGTTGTTGGGTAGTTAAATCTGTGGGAAACACCTTCCTTTTGTTAAGCTATGTTCACATCTGCGTTACAGGCTCTGTTGCGAGCCTCTATCGCAGATCTGGTCCAAAATGCAGTGAAAAATAGTGCAGCATGTTGTGCTATTGTTACGGTAAAACAATGGACACGATGACAGAAACCCTACAGGAACCATTAAAATCAATATGTTTTTCATCGGACATTGTGTAGGCCTACGAACCCACCACCACCATGTTGTTTTAAACTTGTTTGTCATTTTTTTAGGTCGTGCTGGCCATTGTTTTTACTATTTGTGATTAAATATAATAAAAATCTTTTTGCATGGTACCTATGGTGTACTCATATGTTATTACAGTACTTATATAATAGTATCTATATATATATTTATGGGGATTGTGCTTATATATTGATATATATAGATCATTATATGGAATATTTGGCCTGGTTTTCGTATAGGTATTCATATGTTTTGTATGTTGTTGACAGGCCTTGTAACTAATATGGATTTCCATACTCGGGAATCTAACTGGCTATCGCTTGTTACTCATGTTTTTAAGGAGGATGCTATAGGAACCGTTGGTGCAAACAATACAGGTATAATGGAAATACATAGATCATTAAAGGACTTATTGAAACGTCGTACCAGAATTTGGTGGAATAAGGTTTCATTAGAACAGTATTTGGCTCGGGATCTGATCCCTCGTGGTCTACGTGTCCAGGTTTTCCCGTCATTTCCACTTGAAGACTTGACAATGAAATTGAGATGGGAACAAGCATGTGCATTATGCTCTCGCACTTTCATCGAACTGTTAATTGGTATGGATAAAAAACAATTGGAGGACGTTGAAAAAACTATTGCAACTTTACAGGAACAAGTGAAATCAACATTGACTCCTGAAAATCTAGCCAAATTTGAACAGGATTTAAGTATTGAATGTGCAAAATGGGAACGAGAGATACAGGACATAAAAACCAAAAAATTCCAAAGAGATGTTCTGGATTTTCAACAGCATAGAATCTATAGATGGCAAAAAGCGTGCACCTTCTAAATTATTGCGCAGTGAATCCTTCACATCATTGGAGAGTGTTGCATCTGGGATATCACAAGTATCGTCATCATCAAATGCACGAGAAATAGGGATGACAAGGTATGAAACCAGACGAGCGCCAATAAAAAGGAAATTGAACACGTCGGATGGAAATAATAGTGAATTGAAGGTAAATAACTTATCTGATATTGTACTAACACCCAGTCAAAATTCTGTGCTATCACTAGGTTTAACATTTTGTCCGGTATCCGGTTTCGATAATTTACAGCCATCAAGGATATATTCCTATTTGCGAGTAAACTCATTTTGAAAAAAAATTATGCAAAGAATGATTTCAACCATTTGTTTACAGCCCAGGAGGAATTGGAAGTGGTCCGGATATTAGAGTCTTTGCTTCAAGAACAGGAGGTAAGCACTGATAAATTTCCGGACTTTACTCGACCCAAATCTATCACATTCCCACCACTTTTATTAAATCCACCAGTAGAAATGTTCGTTAGAATGGTGGTTGATGAGTTGAGGAAACTATCACAAAATCGTAGCTATGACAACTTATCTAGAGTGCAGCGCAAGGCCTTGCATGAACTGAAAATGATGAAGGGGGTCGTATTCAAACAAGCAGATAAGGGGGGTAATGTGGTGATATGGCCGTTTGATCTATACGAGTCCGAGGTGTATAGACAATTGCATAATGAGAAATGCTATAGACGGTTACCATGTAATCCGACTGACATCTTTAAGGATCGTTTAGACAAAATGCTAATGGAGGCATTTGAGAATAATGTAATCACTAAGAAGGTCATGGATGGTTTATGTGTTAAGAGCCCGATTGTTCCAACATTATATTTATTGCCAAAGGTACACAAGGACCAGAAAAAACCACCGGGACGTCCAATTGTCTCGGGATGTGGTGGTCTGTGTGAATTGACATGCCGCTTTTTGGATTTTTATCTTCGTCCATGTGTTGAAAATCAGCAATCTTATATTAGAGATTCTACAGATGTGTTGAAACGTCTAGATGGAGTCACAATGGAACATGACATGTCCATATACACAGTAGACTCCATTATAATATGCAGCCTGTATTCCATATTGTAATATTTGAAGAGTAGACATTGCCCATGTCCCTCATTATTTATGTTTATTTTCTGTTCATACTTCTTAATAATTTAATAAAATTATTGTAGTAATAATAATAAAATAATAATATTTATAAAAACTGTCTAAAAGTGTTTTTAAAATTGTATTGAAGTAATTATTTCTTTTAAAAATATTTGTTTAAGGAAATAGAAGTTGTTTAGTTGGTGGTTAGCGGTCTTCTGAGAAGCAAGTTTTATAGGGTGCATATTCCCGGTCTCTTGGGATAAAATGTGGTGGGAATAGTCAGATGTGATATGGAGGTCTTTGAGTATTTTGATGTTAGTAATGTGATGTTTTTACTGTGGCACAATGATGATTTCATTTTCTCCTCTTAAACTTTATGTTTTTAAGCTTCTTGACTATGATGTGTTTGGTCATTTTGACCACGGTTTTTTTGGTCTTGAACTTTTTGGGCTTTTGACTTTGAAGTTCTTTTATCTTGGCCACATAAGTTTTCATTGCTTTCTCCTCTTTCTCCTTTTCAGCTTTTATAGATTTCATATATTTTTTTCCCTCCGCATCGGCACTTTTGCTTCTACTTGCCTCTTTTGCCAGCTCATTCTCAACCCTGTATTCAGATGCTGCTATCATTCGACTCAGTACAGGGTGACGACTTTGATCTTCTTCACAGTCCCATTCTTCAATGTCCCTCTTCTTTTTTATCATTTGTTGGTTCTTAGGGACTATTAAAATATAAAATAAAGGTCAATAATTATGAATTAAAAATTATAATGGAAACATAGATGTGGGGAGTTGTTGGGTAGGTAAATCTGTGGGAAACACCTTCCTTTTGTTAAGCTATGTTCACATCTGCGTTACAGGCTCTGTTGCGAGCCTCTATCGCAGATCTGGTCCAAAATGCAGTGAAAAATAGTGCAGCATGTTGTGCTATTGTTACGGTAAAACAATGGACACGATGACAGAAACCCTACAGGAACCATTAAAATCAATATGTTTTTCATCGGACATTGTGTAGGCCTACGAACCCACCACCACCATGTTGTTTTAAACTTGTTTGTCATTTTTTTAGGTCGTGCTGGCCATTGTTTTTACTATTTGTGATTAAATATAATAAAAATCTTTTTGCATGGTACCTATGGTGTACTCATATGTTATTACAGTACTTATATAATAGTATCTATATATATATTTATGGGGATTGTGCTTATATATTGATATATATAGATCATTATATGGAATATTTGGCCTGGTTTTCGTATAGGTATTCATATGTTTTGTATGTTGTTGACAGGCCTTGTAACTAATATGGATTTCCATACTCGGGAATCTAACTGGCTATCGCTTGTTACTCATGTTTTTAAGGAGGATGCTATAGGAACCGTTGGTGCAAACAATACAGGTATAATGGAAATACATAGATCATTAAAGGACTTATTGAAACGTCGTACCAGAATTTGGTGGAATAAGGTTTCATTAGAACAGTATTTGGCTCGGGATCTGATCCCTCGTGGTCTACGTGTCCAGGTTTTCCCGTCATTTCCACTTGAAGACTTGACAATGAAATTGAGATGGGAACAAGCATGTGCATTATGCTCTCGCACTTTCATCGAACTGTTAATTGGTATGGATAAAAAACAATTGGAGGACGTTGAAAAAACTATTGCAACTTTACAGGAACAAGTGAAATCAACATTGACTCCTGAAAATCTAGCCAAATTTGAACAGGATTTAAGTATTGAATGTGCAAAATGGGAACGAGAGATACAGGACATAAAAACCAAAAAATTCCAAAGAGATGTTCTGGATTTTCAACAGCATAGAATCTATAGATGGCAAAAAGCGTGCACCTTCTAAATTATTGCGCAGTGAATCCTTCACATCATTGGAGAGTGTTGCATCTGGGATATCACAAGTATCGTCATCATCAAATGCACGAGAAATAGGGATGACAAGGTATGAAACCAGACGAGCGCCAATAAAAAGGAAATTGAACACGTCGGATGGAAATAATAGTGAATTGAAGGTAAATAACTTATCTGATATTGTACTAACACCCAGTCAAAATTCTGTGCTATCACTAGGTTTAACATTTTGTCCGGTATCCGGTTTCGATAATTTACAGCCATCAAGGATATATTCCTATTTGCGAGTAAACTCATTTTGAAAAAAAATTATGCAAAGAATGATTTCAACCATTTGTTTACAGCCCAGGAGGAATTGGAAGTGGTCCGGATATTAGAGTCTTTGCTTCAAGAACAGGAGGTAAGCACTGATAAATTTCCGGACTTTACTCGACCCAAATCTATCACATTCCCACCACTTTTATTAAATCCACCAGTAGAAATGTTCGTTAGAATGGTGGTTGATGAGTTGAGGAAACTATCACAAAATCGTAGCTATGACAACTTATCTAGAGTGCAGCGCAAGGCCTTGCATGAACTGAAAATGATGAAGGGGGTCGTATTCAAACAAGCAGATAAGGGGGGTAATGTGGTGATATGGCCGTTTGATCTATACGAGTCCGAGGTGTATAGACAATTGCATAATGAGAAATGCTATAGACGGTTACCATGTAATCCGACTGACATCTTTAAGGATCGTTTAGACAAAATGCTAATGGAGGCATTTGAGAATAATGTAATCACTAAGAAGGTCATGGATGGTTTATGTGTTAAGAGCCCGATTGTTCCAACATTATATTTATTGCCAAAGGTACACAAGGACCAGAAAAAACCACCGGGACGTCCAATTGTCTCGGGATGTGGTGGTCTGTGTGAATTGACATGCCGCTTTTTGGATTTTTATCTTCGTCCATGTGTTGAAAATCAGCAATCTTATATTAGAGATTCTACAGATGTGTTGAAACGTCTAGATGGAGTCACAATGGAACATGACATGTCCATATACACAGTAGACTCCATTATAATATGCAGCCTGTATTCCATATTGTAATATTTGAAGAGTAGACATTGCCCATGTCCCTCATTATTTATGTTTATTTTCTGTTCATACTTCTTAATAATTTAATAAAATTATTGTAGTAATAATAATAAAATAATAATATTTATAAAAACTGTCTAAAAGTGTTTTTAAAATTGTATTGAAGTAATTATTTCTTTTAAAAATATTTGTTTAAGGAAATAGAAGTTGTTTAGTTGGTGGTTAGCGGTCTTCTGAGAAGCAAGTTTTATAGGGTGCATATTCCCGGTCTCTTGGGATAAAATGTGGTGGGAATATTCAGATGTGATATGGAGGTCTTTGAGTATTTTGATGTTAGTAATGTGATGTTTTTACTGTGGCACAATGATGATTTCATTTTCTCCTCTTAAACTTTATGTTTTTAAGCTTCTTGACTATGATGTGTTTGGTCATTTTGACCACGGTTTTTTTGGTCTTGAACTTTTTGGGCTTTTGACTTTGAAGTTCTTTTATCTTGGCCACATAAGTTTTCATTGCTTTCTCCTCTTTCTCCTTTTCAGCTTTTATAGATTTCATATATTTTTTTCCCTCCGCATCGGCACTTTTGCTTCTACTTGCCTCTTTTGCCAGCTCATTCTCAACCCTGTATTCAGATGCTGCTATCATTCGACTCAGTACAGGGTGACGACTTTGATCTTCTTCACAGTCCCATTCTTCAATGTCCCTCTTCTTTTTTATCATTTGTTGGTTCTTAGGGACTATTAAAATATAAAATAAAGGTCAATAATTATGAATTAAAAATTATAATGGAAACATAGATGTGGGGAGTTGTTGGGTAGGTAAATCTGTGGGAAACACCTTCCTTTTGTTAAGCTATGTTCACATCTGCGTTACAGGCTCTGTTGCGAGCCTCTATCGCAGATCTGGTCCAAAATGCAGTGAAAAATAGTGCAGCATGTTGTGCTATTGTTACGGTAAAACAATGGACACGATGACAGAAACCCTACAGGAACCATTAAAATCAATATGTTTTTCATCGGACATTGTGTAGGCCTACGAACCCACCACCACCATGTTGTTTTAAACTTGTTTGTCATTTTTTTAGGTCGTGCTGGCCATTGTTTTTACTATTTGTGATTAAATATAATAAAAATCTTTTTGCATGGTACCTATGGTGTACTCATATGTTATTACAGTACTTATATAATAGTATCTATATATATATTTATGGGGATTGTGCTTATATATTGATATATATAGATCATTATATGGAATATTTGGCCTGGTTTTCGTATAGGTATTCATATGTTTTGTATGTTGTTGACAGGCCTTGTAACTAATATGGATTTCCATACTCGGGAATCTAACTGGCTATCGCTTGTTACTCATGTTTTTAAGGAGGATGCTATAGGAACCGTTGGTGCAAACAATACAGGTATAATGGAAATACATAGATCATTAAAGGACTTATTGAAACGTCGTACCAGAATTTGGTGGAATAAGGTTTCATTAGAACAGTATTTGGCTCGGGATCTGATCCCTCGTGGTCTACGTGTCCAGGTTTTCCCGTCATTTCCACTTGAAGACTTGACAATGAAATTGAGATGGGAACAAGCATGTGCATTATGCTCTCGCACTTTCATCGAACTGTTAATTGGTATGGATAAAAAACAATTGGAGGACGTTGAAAAAACTATTGCAACTTTACAGGAACAAGTGAAATCAACATTGACTCCTGAAAATCTAGCCAAATTTGAACAGGATTTAAGTATTGAATGTGCAAAATGGGAACGAGAGATACAGGACGTAAAAACCCAAAAATTCCAAAGAGATGTTCTGGATTTTCAACAGCATAGAATCTATAGATGGCAAAAAGCGTGCACCTTCTAAATTATTGCGCAGTGAATCCTCCTCATCATTGGAGAGTGTTGCATCTGGGATATCACAAGTATCGTCATCATCAAATGCACGAGAAATAGGGATGACAAGGTATGAAACCAGACGAGCGCCAATAAAAAGGAAATTGAACACGTCGGATGGAAATAATAGTGAATTGAAGGTAATTAACTTATCTGATATTGTACTAACACCCAGTCAAAATTCTGTGCTATCACTAGGTTTAACATTTTGTCCGGTATCCGGTTTCGATAATTTACAGCCATCAAGGATATATTCCTATTTGCGAGTAAACTCATTTTGAAAAAAAATTATGCAAAGAATGATTTCAACCATTTGTTTACAGCCCAGGAGGAATTGGAAGTGGTCCGGATATTAGAGTCTTTGCTTCAAGAACAGGAGGTAAGCACTGATAAATTTCCGGACTTTACTCGACCCAAATCTATCACATTCCCACCACTTTTATTAAATCCACCAGTAGAAATGTTCGTTAGAATGGTGGTTGATGAGTTGAGGAAACTATCACAAAATCGTAGCTATGACAACTTATCTAGAGTGCAGCGCAAGGCCTTGCATGAACTGAAAATGATGAAGGGGGTCGTATTCAAACAAGCAGATAAGGGGGGTAATGTGGTGATATGGCCGTTTGATCTATACGAGTCCGAGGTGTATAGACAATTGCATAATGAGAAATGCTATAGACGGTTACCATGTAATCCGACTGACATCTTTAAGGATCGTTTAGACAAAATGCTAATGGAGGCATTTGAGAATAATGTAATCACTAAGAAGGTCATGGATGGTTTATGTGTTAAGAGCCCGATTGTTCCAACATTATATTTATTGCCAAAGGTACACAAGGACCAGAAAAAACCACCGGGACGTCCAATTGTCTCGGGATGTGGTGGTCTGTGTGAATTGACATGCCGCTTTTTGGATTTTTATCTTCGTCCATGTGTTGAAAATCAGCAATCTTATATTAGAGATTCTACAGATGTGTTGAAACGTCTAGATGGAGTCACAATGGAACATGACATGTCCATATACACAGTAGACTCCATTATAATATGCAGCCTGTATTCCATATTGTAATATTTGAAGAGTAGACATTGCCCATCTCCCTCATTATTTATGTTTATTTTCTGTTCATACTTCTTAATAATTTAATAAAATTATTGTAGTAATAATAATAAAATAATAATATTTATAAAAACTGTCTAAAAGTGTTTTTAAAATTGTATTGAAGTAATTATTTCTTTTAAAAATATTTGTTTAAGGAAATAGAAGTTGTTTAGTTGGTGGTTAGCGGTCTTCTGAGAAGCAAGTTTTATAGGGTGCATATTCCCGGTCTCTTGGGATAAAATGTGGTGGGAATATTCAGATGTGATATGGAGGTCTTTGAGTATTTTGATGTTAGTAATGTGATGTTTTTACTGTGGCACAATGATGATTTCATTTTCTCCTCTTAAACTTTATGTTTTTAAGCTTCTTGACTATGATGTGTTTGGTCATTTTGACCACGGTTTTTTTGGTCTTGAACTTTTTGGGCTTTTGACTTTGAAGTTCTTTTATCTTGGCCACATAAGTTTTCATTGCTTTCTCCTCTTTCTCCTTTTCAGCTTTTATAGATTTCATATATTTTTTTCCCTCCGCATCGGCACTTTTGCTTCTACTTGCCTCTTTTTCCAGCTCATTCTCAACCCTGTATTCAGATGCTGCTATCATTCGACTCAGTACAGGGTGACGACTTTGATCTTCTTCACAGTCCCATTCTTCAATGTCCCTCTTCTTTTTTATCATTTGTTTGTTCTTAGGGACTATTAAAATATAAAATAAAGGTCAATAATTATGAATTAAAAATTATAATGGAAACATAGATGTGGGGAGTTGTTGGGTAGTTAAATCTGTGGGAAACACCTTCCTTTTGTTAAGCTATGTTCACATCTGCGTTACAGGCTCTGTTGCGAGCCTCTATCGCAGATCTGGTCCAAAATGCAGTGAAAAATAGTGCAGCATGTTGTGCTATTGTTACGGTAAAACAATGGACACGATGACAGAAACCCTACAGGAACCATTAAAATCAATATGTTTTTCATCGGACATTGTGTAGGCCTACGAACCCACCCCCACCATGTTGTTTTAAACTTGTTTGTCATTTTTTTAGGTCGTGCTGGCCATTGTTTTTACTATTTGTGATTAAATATAATAAAAATCTTTTTGCATGGTACCTATGGTGTACTCATATGTTATTACAGTACTTATATAATAGTATCTATATATATATTTATGGGGATTGTGCTTATATATTGATATATATAGATCATTATATGGAATATTTGGCCTGGTTTTCGTATAGGTATTCATATGTTTTGTATGTTGTTGACAGGCCTTGTAACTAATATGGATTTCCATACTCGGGAATCTAACTGGCTATCGCTTGTTACTCATGTTTTTAAGGAGGATGCTATAGGAACCGTTGGTGCAAACAATACAGGTATAATGGAAATACATAGATCATTAAAGGACTTATTGAAACGTCGTACCAGAATTTGGTGGAATAAGGTTTCATTAGAACAGTATTTGGCTCGGGATCTGATCCCTCGTGGTCTACGTGTCCAGGTTTTCCCGTCATTTCCACTTGAAGACTTGACAATGAAATTGAGATGGGAACAAGCATGTGCATTATGCTCTCGCACTTTCATCGAACTGTTAATTGGTATGGATAAAAAACAATTGGAGGACGTTGAAAAAACTATTGCAACTTTACAGGAACAAGTGAAATCAACATTGACTCCTGAAAATCTAGCCAAATTTGAACAGGATTTAAGTATTGAATGTGCAAAATGGGAACGAGAGATACAGGACGTAAAAACCCAAAAATTCCAAAGAGATGTTCTGGATTTTCAACAGCATAGAATCTATAGATGGCAAAAAGCGTGCACCTTCTAAATTATTGCGCAGTGAATCCTCCTCATCATTGGAGAGTGTTGCATCTGGGATATCACAAGTATCGTCATCATCAAATGCACGAGAAATAGGGATGACAAGGTATGAAACCAGACGAGCGCCAATAAAAAGGAAATTGAACACGTCGGATGGAAATAATAGTGAATTGAAGGTAATTAACTTATCTGATATTGTACTAACACCCAGTCAAAATTCTGTGCTATCACTAGGTTTAACATTTTGTCCGGTATCCGGTTTCGATAATTTACAGCCATCAAGGATATATTCCTATTTGCGAGTAAACTCATTTTGAAAAAAAATTATGCAAAGAATGATTTCAACCATTTGTTTACAGCCCAGGAGGAATTGGAAGTGGTCCGGATATTAGAGTCTTTGCTTCAAGAACAGGAGGTAAGCACTGATAAATTTCCGGACTTTACTCGACCCAAATCTATCACATTCCCACCACTTTTATTAAATCCACCAGTAGAAATGTTCGTTAGAATGGTGGTTGATGAGTTGAGGAAACTATCACAAAATCGTAGCTATGACAACTTATCTAGAGTGCAGCGCAAGGCCTTGCATGAACTGAAAATGATGAAGGGGGTCGTATTCAAACAAGCAGATAAGGGGGGTAATGTGGTGATATGGCCGTTTGATCTATACGAGTCCGAGGTGTATAGACAATTGCATAATGAGAAATGCTATAGACGGTTACCATGTAATCCGACTGACATCTTTAAGGATCGTTTAGACAAAATGCTAATGGAGGCATTTGAGAATAATGTAATCACTAAGAAGGTCATGGATGGTTTATGTGTTAAGAGCCCGATTGTTCCAACATTATATTTATTGCCAAAGGTACACAAGGACCAGAAAAAACCACCGGGACGTCCAATTGTCTCGGGATGTGGTGGTCTGTGTGAATTGACATGCCGCTTTTTGGATTTTTATCTTCGTCCATGTGTTGAAAATCAGCAATCTTATATTAGAGATTCTACAGATGTGTTGAAACGTCTAGATGGAGTCACAATGGAACATGACATGTCCATATACACAGTAGACTCCATTATAATATGCAGCCTGTATTCCATATTGTAATATTTGAAGAGTAGACATTGCCCATCTCCCTCATTATTTATGTTTATTTTCTGTTCATACTTCTTAATAATTTAATAAAATTATTGTAGTAATAATAATAAAATAATAATATTTATAAAAACTGTCTAAAAGTGTTTTTAAAATTGTATTGAAGTAATTATTTCTTTTAAAAATATTTGTTTAAGGAAATAGAAGTTGTTTAGTTGGTGGTTAGCGGTCTTCTGAGAAGCAAGTTTTATAGGGTGCATATTCCCGGTCTCTTGGGATAAAATGTGGTGGGAATATTCAGATGTGATATGGAGGTCTTTGAGTATTTTGATGTTAGTAATGTGATGTTTTTACTGTGGCACAATGATGATTTCATTTTCTCCTCTTAAACTTTATGTTTTTAAGCTTCTTGACTATGATGTGTTTGGTCATTTTGACCACGGTTTTTTTGGTCTTGAACTTTTTGGGCTTTTGACTTTGAAGTTCTTTTATCTTGGCCACATAAGTTTTCATTGCTTTCTCCTCTTTCTCCTTTTCAGCTTTTATAGATTTCATATATTTTTTTCCCTCCGCATCGGCACTTTTGCTTCTACTTGCCTCTTTTTCCAGCTCATTCTCAACCCTGTATTCAGATGCTGCTATCATTCGACTCAGTACAGGGTGACGACTTTGATCTTCTTCACAGTCCCATTCTTCAATGTCCCTCTTCTTTTTTATCATTTGTTTGTTCTTAGGGACTATTAAAATATAAAATAAAGGTCAATAATTATGAATTAAAAATTATAATGGAAACATAGATGTGGGGAGTTGTTGGGTAGTTAAATCTGTGGGAAACACCTTCCTTTTGTTAAGCTATGTTCACATCTGCGTTACAGGCTCTGTTGCGAGCCTCTATCGCAGATCTGGTCCAAAATGCAGTGAAAAATAGTGCAGCATGTTGTGCTATTGTTACGGTAAAACAATGGACACGATGACAGAAACCCTACAGGAACCATTAAAATCAATATGTTTTTCATCGGACATTGTGTAGGCCTACGAACCCACCCCCACCATGTTGTTTTAAACTTGTTTGTCATTTTTTTAGGTCGTGCTGGCCATTGTTTTTACTATTTGTGATTAAATATAATAAAAATCTTTTTGCATGGTACCTATGGTGTACTCATATGTTATTACAGTACTTATATAATAGTATCTATATATATATTTATGGGGATTGTGCTTATATATTGATATATATAGATCATTATATGGAATATTTGGCCTGGTTTTCGTATAGGTATTCATATGTTTTGTATGTTGTTGACAGGCCTTGTAACTAATATGGATTTCCATACTCGGGAATCTAACTGGCTATCGCTTGTTACTCATGTTTTTAAGGAGGATGCTATAGGAACCGTTGGTGCAAACAATACAGGTATAATGGAAATACATAGATCATTAAAGGACTTATTGAAACGTCGTACCAGAATTTGGTGGAATAAGGTTTCATTAGAACAGTATTTGGATCGGGATCTGATCCCTCGTGGTCTACGTGTCCAGGTTTTCCCGTCATTTCCACTTGAAGACTTGACAATGAAATTGAGATGGGAACAAGCATGTGCATTATGCTCTCGCACTTTCATCGAACTGTTAATTGGTATGGATAAAAAACAATTGGAGGACGTTGAAAAAACTATTGCAACTTTACAGGAACAAGTGAAATCAACATTGACTCCTGAAAATCTAGCCAAATTTGAACAGGATTTAAGTATTGAATGTGCAAAATGGGAACGAGAGATACAGGACGTAAAAACCAAAAAATTCCAAAGAGATGTTCTGGATTTTCAACAGCATAGAATCTATAGATGGCAAAAAGCGTGCACCTTCTAAATTATTGCGCAGTGAATCCTTCACATCATTGGAGAGTGTTGCATCTGGGATATCACAAGTATCGTCATCATCAAATGCACGAGAAATAGGGATGACAAGGTATGAAACCAGACGAGCGCCAATAAAAAGGAAATTGAACACGTCGGATGGAAATAATAGTGAATTGAAGGTAATTAACTTATCTGATATTGTACTAACACCCAGTCAAAATTCTGTGCTATCACTAGGTTTAACATTTTGTCCGGTATCCGGTTTCGATAATTTACAGCCATCAAGGATATATTCCTATTTGCGAGTAAACTCATTTTGAAAAAAAATTATGCAAAGAATGATTTCAACCATTTGTTTACAGCCCAGGAGGAATTGGAAGTGGTCCGGATATTAGAGTCTTTGCTTCAAGAACAGGAGGTAAACACTGATAAATTTCCGGACTTTACTCGACCCAAATCTATCACATTCCCACCACTTTTATTAAATCCACCAGTAGAAATGTTCGTTAGAATGGTGGTTGATGAGTTGAGGAAACTATCACAAAATCGTAGCTATGACAACTTATCTAGAGTGCAGCGCAAGGCCTTGCATGAACTGAAAATGATGAAGGGGGTCGTATTCAAACAAGCAGATAAGGGGGGTAATGTGGTGATATGGCCGTTTGATCTATACGAGTCCGAGGTGTATAGACAATTGCATAATGAGAAATGCTATAGACGGTTACCATGTAATCCGACTGACATCTTTAAGGATCGTTTAGACAAAATGCTAATGGAGGCATTTGAGAATAATGTAATCACTAAGAAGGTCATGGATGGTTTATGTGTTAAGAGCCCGATTGTTCCAACATTATATTTATTGCCAAAGGTACACAAGGACCAGAAAAAACCACCGGGACGTCCAATTGTCTTGGGATGTGGTGGTCTGTGTGAATTGACATGCCGCTTTTTGGATTTTTATCTTCGTCCATGTGTTGAAAATCAGCAATCTTATATTAGAGATTCTACAGATGTGTTGAAACGTCTAGATGGAGTCACAATGGAACATGACATGTCCATATACACAGTAGACTCCATTATAATATGCAGCCTGTATTCCATATTGTAATATTTGAAGAGTAGACATTGCCCATGTCCCTCATTATTTATGTTTATTTTCTGTTCATACTTCTTAATAATTTAATAAAATTATTGTAGTAATAATAATAAAATAATAATATTTATAAAAACTGTCTAAAAGTGTTTTTAAAATTGTATTGAAGTAATTATTTCTTTTAAAAATATTTGTTTAAGGAAATAGAAGTTGTTTAGTTGGTGGTTAGCGGTCTTCTGAGAAGCAAGTTTTATAGGGTGCATATTCCCGGTCTCTTGGGATAAAATGTGGTGGGAATATTCAGATGTGATATGGAGGTCTTTGAGTATTTTGATGTTAGTAATGTGATGTTTTTACTGTGGCACAATGATGATTTCATTTTCTCCTCTTAAACTTTATGTTTTTAAGCTTCTTGACTATGATGTGTTTGGTCATTTTGACCACGGTTTTTTTGGTCTTGAACTTTTTGGGCTTTTGACTTTGAAGTTCTTTTATCTTGGCCACATAAGTTTTCATTGCTTTCTCCTCTTTCTCCTTTTCAGCTTTTATAGATTTCATATATTTTTTTCCCTCCGCATCGGCTCTTTTGCTTCTACTTGCCTCTTTTGCCAGCTCATTCTCAACCCTGTATTCAGATGCTGCTATCATTCGACTCAGTACAGGGTGACGACTTTGATCTTCTTCACAGTCCCATTCTTCAATGTGCCTCTTCTTTTTTATCATTTGTTGGTTCTTAGGGACTATTAAAATATAAAATAAAGGTCAATAATTATGAATTAAAAATTATAATTGAAACATAGATGTGGGGAGTTGTTGGGTAGTTAAATCTGTGGGAAACACCTTCCTTTTGTTAAGCTATGTTCAATCTGCGTTACAGGCTCTGTTGCGAGCCTCTATCGCAGATCTGGTCCAAAATGCAGTGAAAAATAGTGCAGCATGTTGTGCTATTGTTACGGTAAAACAATGGACACGATGACAGAAACCCTACAGGAACCATTAAAATCAATATGTTTTTCATCGGACATTGTGTAGGCCTACGAACCCACCACCACCATGTTGTTTTAAACTTGTTTGTCATTTTTTTAGGTCGTGCTGGCCATTGTTTTTACTATTTGTGATTAAATATAATAAAAATCTTTTTGCATGGTACCTATGGTGTACTCATATGTTATTACAGTACTTATATAATAGTATCTATATATATATTTATGGGGATTGTGCTTATATATTGATATATATAGATCATTATATGGAATATTTGGCCTGGTTTTCGTATAGGTATTCATATGTTTTGTATGTTGTTGACAGGCCTTGTAACTAATATGGATTTCCATACTCGGGAATCTAACTGGCTATCGCTTGTTACTCATGTTTTTAAGGAGGATGCTATAGGAACCGTTGGTGCAAACAATACAGGTATAATGGAAATACATAGATCATTAAAGGACTTATTGAAACGTCGTACCAGAATTTGGTGGAATAAGGTTTCATTAGAACAGTATTTGGATCGGGATATGATCCCTCGTGGTCTACGTGTCCAGGTTTTCCCGTCATTTCCACTTGAAGACTTGACAATGAAATTGAGATGGGAACAAGCATGTGCATTATGCTCTCGCACTTTCATCGAACTGTTAATTGGCATGGATAAAAAACAATTGGAGGACGTTGAAAAAACTATTGCAACTTTACAGGAACAAGTGAAATCAACATTGACTCCTGAAAATCTAGCCAAATTTGAACAGGATTTAAGTATTGAATGTGCAAAATGGGAACGAGAGATACAGGACGTAAAAACCAAAAAATTCCAAAGAGATGTTCTGGATTTTCAACAGCATAGAATCTATAGATGGCAAAAAGCGTGCACCTTCTAAATTATTGCGCAGTGAATCCTTCACATCATTGGAGAGTGTTGCATCTGGGATATCACAAGTATCGTCATCATCAAATGCACGAGAAATAGGGATGACAAGGTATGAAACCAGACGAGCGCCAATAAAAAGGAAATTGAACACGTCGGATGGAAATAATAGTGAATTGAAGGTAATTAACTTATCTGATATTGTACTAACACCCAGTCAAAATTCTGTGCTATCACTAGGTTTAACATTTTGTCCGGTATCCGGTTTCGATAATTTACAGCCATCAAGGATATATTCCTATTTGCGAGTAAACTCATTTTGAAAAAAAATTATGCAAAGAATGATTTCAACCATTTGTTTACAGCCCAGGAGGAATTGGAAGTGGTCCGGATATTAGAGTCTTTGCTTCAAGAACAGGAGGTAAACACTGATAAATTTCCGGACTTTACTCGACCCAAATCTATCACATTCCCACCACTTTTATTAAATCCACCAGTAGAAATGTTCGTTAGAATGGTGGTTGATGAGTTGAGGAAACTATCACAAAATCGTAGCTATGACAACTTATCTAGAGTGCAGCGCAAGGCCTTGCATGAACTGAAAATGATGAAGGGGGTCGTATTCAAACAAGCAGATAAGGGGGGTAATGTGGTGATATGGCCGTTTGATCTATACGAGTCCGAGGTGTATAGACAATTGCATAATGAGAAATGCTATAGACGGTTACCATGTAATCCGACTGACATCTTTAAGGATCGTTTAGACAAAATGCTAATGGAGGCATTTGAGAATAATGTAATCACTAAGAAGGTCATGGATGGTTTATGTGTTAAGAGCCCGATTGTTCCAACATTATATTTATTGCCAAAGGTACACAAGGACCAGAAAAAACCACCGGGACGTCCAATTGTCTCGGGATGTGGTGGTCTGTGTGAATTGACATGCCGCTTTTTGGATTTTTATCTTCGTCCATGTGTTGAAAATCAGCAATCTTATATTAGAGATTCTACAGATGTGTTGAAACGTCTAGATGGAGTCACAATGGAACATGACATGTCCATATACACAGTAGACTCCATTATAATATGCAGCCTGTATTCCATATTGTAATATTTGAAGAGTAGACATTGCCCATGTCCCTCATTATTTATGTTTATTTTCTGTTCATACTTCTTAATAATTTAATAAAATTATTGTAGTAATAATAATAAAATAATAATATTTATAAAAACTGTCTAAAAGTGTTTTTAAAATTGTATTGAAGTAATTATTTCTTTTAAAAATATTTGTTTAAGGAAATAGAAGTTGTTTAGTTGGTGGTTAGCGGTCTTCTGAGAAGCAAGTTTTATAGGGTGCATATTCCCGGTCTCTTGGGATAAAATGTGGTGGGAATATTCAGATGTGATATGGAGGTCTTTGAGTATTTTGATGTTAGTAATGTGATGTTTTTACTGTGGCACAATGATGATTTCATTTTCTCCTCTTAAACTTTATGTTTTTAAGCTTCTTGACTATGATGTGTTTGGTCATTTTGACCACGGTTTTTTTGGTCTTGAACTTTTTGGGCTTTTGACTTTGAAGTTCTTTTATCTTGGCCACATAAGTTTTCATTGCTTTCTCCTCTTTCTCCTTTTCAGCTTTTATAGATTTCATATATTTTTTTCCCTCCGCATCGGCACTTTTGCTTCTACTTGCCTCTTTTGCCAGCTCATTCTCAACCCTGTATTCAGATGCTGCTATCATTCGACTCAGTACAGGGTGACGACTTTGATCTTCTTCACAGTCCCATTCTTCAATGTGCCTCTTCTTTTTTATCATTTGTTGGTTCTTAGGGACTATTAAAATATAAAATAAAGGTCAATAATTATGAATTAAAAATTATAATTGAAACATAGATGTGGGGAGTTGTTGGGTAGTTAAATCTGTGGGAAACACCTTCCTTTTGTTAAGCTATGTTCAATCTGCGTTACAGGCTCTGTTGCGAGCCTCTATCGCAGATCTGGTCCAAAATGCAGTGAAAAATAGTGCAGCATGTTGTGCTATTGTTACGGTAAAACAATGGACACGATGACAGAAACCCTACAGGAACCATTAAAATCAATATGTTTTTCATCGGACATTGTGTAGGCCTACGAACCCACCACCACCATGTTGTTTTAAACTTGTTTGTCATTTTTTTAGGTCGTGCTGGCCATTGTTTTTACTATTTGTGATTAAATATAATAAAAATCTTTTTGCATGGTACCTATGGTGTACTCATATGTTATTACAGTACTTATATAATAGTATCTATATATATATTTATGGGGATTGTGCTTATATATTGATATATATAGATCATTATATGGAATATTTGGCCTGGTTTTCGTATAGGTATTCATATGTTTTGTATGTTGTTGACAGGCCTTGTAACTAATATGGATTTCCATACTCGGGAATCTAACTGGCTATCGCTTGTTACTCATGTTTTTAAGGAGGATGCTATAGGAACCGTTGGTGCAAACAATACAGGTATAATGGAAATACATAGATCATTAAAGGACTTATTGAAACGTCGTACCAGAATTTGGTGGAATAAGGTTTCATTAGAACAGTATTTGGATCGGGATATGATCCCTCGTGGTCTACGTGTCCAGGTTTTCCCGTCATTTCCACTTGAAGACTTGACAATGAAATTGAGATGGGAACAAGCATGTGCATTATGCTCTCGCACTTTCATCGAACTGTTAATTGGCATGGATAAAAAACAATTGGAGGACGTTGAAAAAACTATTGCAACTTTACAGGAACAAGTGAAATCAACATTGACTCCTGAAAATCTAGCCAAATTTGAACAGGATTTAAGTATTGAATGTGCAAAATGGGAACGAGAGATACAGGACGTAAAAACCAAAAAATTCCAAAGAGATGTTCTGGATTTTCAACAGCATAGAATCTATAGATGGCAAAAAGCGTGCACCTTCTAAATTATTGCGCAGTGAATCCTTCACATCATTGGAGAGTGTTGCATCTGGGATATCACAAGTATCGTCATCATCAAATGCACGAGAAATAGGGATGACAAGGTATGAAACCAGACGAGCGCCAATAAAAAGGAAATTGAACACGTCGGATGGAAATAATAGTGAATTGAAGGTAATTAACTTATCTGATATTGTACTAACACCCAGTCAAAATTCTGTGCTATCACTAGGTTTAACATTTTGTCCGGTATCCGGTTTCGATAATTTACAGCCATCAAGGATATATTCCTATTTGCGAGTAAACTCATTTTGAAAAAAAATTATGCAAAGAATGATTTCAACCATTTGTTTACAGCCCAGGAGGAATTGGAAGTGGTCCGGATATTAGAGTCTTTGCTTCAAGAACAGGAGGTAAACACTGATAAATTTCCGGACTTTACTCGACCCAAATCTATCACATTCCCACCACTTTTATTAAATCCACCAGTAGAAATGTTCGTTAGAATGGTGGTTGATGAGTTGAGGAAACTATCACAAAATCGTAGCTATGACAACTTATCTAGAGTGCAGCGCAAGGCCTTGCATGAACTGAAAATGATGAAGGGGGTCGTATTCAAACAAGCAGATAAGGGGGGTAATGTGGTGATATGGCCGTTTGATCTATACGAGTCCGAGGTGTATAGACAATTGCATAATGAGAAATGCTATAGACGGTTACCATGTAATCCGACTGACATCTTTAAGGATCGTTTAGACAAAATGCTAATGGAGGCATTTGAGAATAATGTAATCACTAAGAAGGTCATGGATGGTTTATGTGTTAAGAGCCCGATTGTTCCAACATTATATTTATTGCCAAAGGTACACAAGGACCAGAAAAAACCACCGGGACGTCCAATTGTCTCGGGATGTGGTGGTCTGTGTGAATTGACATGCCGCTTTTTGGATTTTTATCTTCGTCCATGTGTTGAAAATCAGCAATCTTATATTAGAGATTCTACAGATGTGTTGAAACGTCTAGATGGAGTCACAATGGAACATGACATGTCCATATACACAGTAGACTCCATTATAATATGCAGCCTGTATTCCATATTGTAATATTTGAAGAGTAGACATTGCCCATGTCCCTCATTATTTATGTTTATTTTCTGTTCATACTTCTTAATAATTTAATAAAATTATTGTAGTAATAATAATAAAATAATAATATTTATAAAAACTGTCTAAAAGTGTTTTTAAAATTGTATTGAAGTAATTATTTCTTTTAAAAATATTTGTTTAAGGAAATAGAAGTTGTTTAGTTGGTGGTTAGCGGTCTTCTGAGAAGCAAGTTTTATAGGGTGCATATTCCCGGTCTCTTGGGATAAAATGTGGTGGGAATATTCAGATGTGATATGGAGGTCTTTGAGTATTTTGATGTTAGTAATGTGATGTTTTTACTGTGGCACAATGATGATTTCATTTTCTCCTCTTAAACTTTATGTTTTTAAGCTTCTTGACTATGATGTGTTTGGTCATTTTGACCACGGTTTTTTTGGTCTTGAACTTTTTGGGCTTTTGACTTTGAAGTTCTTTTATCTTGGCCACATAAGTTTTCATTGCTTTCTCCTCTTTCTCCTTTTCAGCTTTTATAGATTTCATATATTTTTTTCCCTCCGCATCGGCACTTTTGCTTCTACTTGCCTCTTTTGCCAGCTCATTCTCAACCCTGTATTCAGATGCTGCTATCATTCGACTCAGTACAGGGTGACGACTTTGATCTTCTTCACAGTCCCATTCTTCAATGTGCCTCTTCTTTTTTATCATTTGTTGGTTCTTAGGGACTATTAAAATATAAAATAAAGGTCAATAATTATGAATTAAAAATTATAATTGAAACATAGATGTGGGGAGTTGTTGGGTAGTTAAATCTGTGGGAAACACCTTCCTTTTGTTAAGCTATGTTCAATCTGCGTTACAGGCTCTGTTGCGAGCCTCTATCGCAGATCTGGTCCAAAATGCAGTGAAAAATAGTGCAGCATGTTGTGCTATTGTTACGGTAAAACAATGGACACGATGACAGAAACCCTACAGGAACCATTAAAATCAATATGTTTTTCATCGGACATTGTGTAGGCCTACGAACCCACCACCACCATGTTGTTTTAAACTTGTTTGTCATTTTTTTAGGTCGTGCTGGCCATTGTTTTTACTATTTGTGATTAAATATAATAAAAATCTTTTTGCATCGTACCTATGGTGTACTCATATGTTATTACAGTACTTATATAATAGTATCTATATATATATTTATGGGGATTGTGCTTATATATTGATATATATAGATCATTATATGGAATATTTGGCCTTGTTTTCGTATAGGTATTCATATGTTTTGTATGTTGTTGACAGGCCTTGTAACTAATATGGATTTCCATACTCGGGAATCTAACTGGCTATCGCTTGTTACTCATGTTTTTAAGGAGGATGTTATAGGTACCGTTGGTGCAAACAATACAGGTATAATGGAAATACATAGATCATTAAAGGACTTATTGAAACGTCGTACCAGAATTTGGTGGAATAAGGTTTCATTAGAACAGTATTTGGCTCGGGATCTGATCCCTCGTGGTCTACGTGTCCAGGTTTTCCCGTCATTTCCACTTGAAGACTTGACAATGAAATTGAGATGGGAACAAGCATGTGCATTATGCTCTCGCACTTTCATCGAACTGTTAATTGGTATGGATAAAAAACAATTGGAGGACATTGAAAAAACTATTGCAACTTTACAGGAACAAGTGAAATCAACATTGACTCCTGAAAATCTAGCCAAATTTGAACAGGATTTAAGTATTGAATGTGCAAAATGGGAACGAGAGATACAGGACGTAAAAACCCAAAAATTCCAAAGAGATGTTCTGGATTTTCAACAGCATAGAATCTATAGATGGCAAAAAGCGTGCACCTTTTAAATTATTGCGCAGTGAATCCTTCACATCATTGGAGAGTGTTGCATCTGGGATATCACAAGTATCGTCATCATCAAATGCACGAGAAATAGGGATGACAAGGTATGAAACCAGACGAGCGCCAATAAAAAGGAAATTGAACACGTCGGATGGAAATAATAGTGAATTGAAGGTAATTAACTTATCTGATATTGTACTAACACCCAGTCAAAATTCTGTGCTATCACTAGGTTTAACATTTTGTCCGGTATCCGGTTTCGATAATTTACAGCCATCAAGGATATATTCCTATTTGCGAGTAAACTCATTTTGAAAAAAAATTATGCAAAGAATGATTTCAACCATTTGTTTACAGCCCAGGAGGAATTGGAAGTGGTCCGGATATTAGAGTCTTTGCTTCAAGAACAGGAGGTAAACACTGATAAATTTCCGGACTTTACTCGACCCAAATCTATCACATTCCCACCACTTTTATTAAATCCACCAGTAGAAATGTTCGTTAGAATGGTGGTTGATGAGTTGAGGAAACTATCACAAAATTGTAGATATGACAACTTATCTAGAGTGCAGCACAAGGCCTTGCATGAACTGAAAATGATGAAGGGGGTCGTATTCAAACAAGCAGATATGGGGGGTAATGTGGTGATATGGCCGTTTGATCTATACGAGTACGAGGTGTATAGACAATTGCATAATGAGAAATGCTATAGACGGTTACCATGTAATCCGACTGACATCTTTAAGGATCGTTTAGACAAAATGCTAATGGAGGCATTTGAGAATAATGTAATCACTAAGAAGGTCATGGATGGTTTATGTGTTAAGAGCCCGATTGTTCCAACATTATATTTATTGCCAAAGGTACACAAGGACCAGAAAAAACCACCGGGACGTCCAATTGTCTCGGGATGTGGTGGTCTGTGTGAATTGACATGCCGCTTTTTGGATTTTTATCTTCGTCCATGTGTTGAAAATCAGCAATCTTATATTAGAGATTCTACAGATGTGTTGAAACGTCTAGATGGAGTCACAATGGAACATGACATGTCCATATACACAGTAGACTCCATTATAATATGCAGCCTGTATTCCATATTGTAATATTTGAAGAGTAGACATTGCCCATGTCCCTCATTATTTATGTTTATTTTCTGTTCATACTTCTTAATAATTTAATAAAATTATTGTAGTAATAATAATAAAATAATAATATTTATAAAAACTGTCTAAAAGTGTTTTTAAAATTGTATTGAAGTAATTATTTCTTTTAAAAATATTTGTTTAAGGAAATAGAAGTTGTTTAGTTGGTGGTTAGCGGTCTTCTGAGAAGCAAGTTTTATAGGGTGCATATTCCCGGTCTCTTGGGATAAAATGTGGTGGGAATATTCAGATGTGATATGGAGGTCTTTGAGTATTTTGATGTTAGTAATGTGATGTTTTTACTGTGGCACAATGATGATTTCATTTTCTCCTCTTAAACTTTATGTTTTTAAGCTTCTTGACTATGATGTGTTTGGTCATTTTGACCACGGTTTTTTTGGTCTTGAACTTTTTGGGCTTTTGACTTTGAAGTTCTTTTATCTTGGCCACATAAGTTTTCATTGCTTTCTCCTCTTTCTCCTTTTCAGCTTTTATAGATTTCATATATTTTTTTCCCTCCGCATCGGCTCTTTTGCTTCTACTTGCCTCTTTTGCCAGCTCATTCTCAACCCTGTATTCAGATGCTGCTATCATTCGACTCAGTACAGGGTGACGACTTTGATCTTCTTCACAGTCCCATTCTTCAATGTGCCTCTTCTTTTTTATCATTTGTTGGTTCTTAGGGACTATTAAAATATAAAATAAAGGTCAATAATTATGAATTAAAAATTATAATTGAAACATAGATGTGGGGAGTTGTTGGGTAGTTAAATCTGTGGGAAACACCTTCCTTTTGTTAAGCTATGTTCAATCTGCGTTACAGGCTCTGTTGCGAGCCTCTATCGCAGATCTGGTCCAAAATGCAGTGAAAAATAGTGCAGCATGTTGTGCTATTGTTACGGTAAAACAATGGACACGATGACAGAAACCCTACAGGAACCATTAAAATCAATATGTTTTTCATCGGACATTGTGTAGGCCTACGAACCCACCACCACCATGTTGTTTTAAACTTGTTTGTCATTTTTTTAGGTCGTGCTGGCCATTGTTTTTACTATTTGTGATTAAATATAATAAAAATCTTTTTGCATGGTACCTATGGTGTACTCATATGTTATTACAGTACTTATATAATAGTATCTATATATATATTTATGGGGATTGTGCTTATATATTGATATATATAGATCATTATATGGAATATTTGGCCTGGTTTTCGTATAGGTATTCATATGTTTTGTATGTTGTTGACAGGCCTTGTAACTAATATGGATTTCCATACTCGGGAATCTAACTGGCTATCGCTTGTTACTCATGTTTTTAAGGAGGATGCTATAGGAACCGTTGGTGCAAACAATACAGGTATAATGGAAATACATAGATCATTAAAGGACTTATTGAAACGTCGTACCAGAATTTGGTGGAATAAGGTTTCATTAGAACAGTATTTGGATCGGGATATGATCCCTCGTGGTCTACGTGTCCAGGTTTTCCCGTCATTTCCACTTGAAGACTTGACAATGAAATTGAGATGGGAACAAGCATGTGCATTATGCTCTCGCACTTTCATCGAACTGTTAATTGGCATGGATAAAAAACAATTGGAGGACGTTGAAAAAACTATTGCAACTTTACAGGAACAAGTGAAATCAACATTGACTCCTGAAAATCTAGCCAAATTTGAACAGGATTTAAGTATTGAATGTGCAAAATGGGAACGAGAGATACAGGACGTAAAAACCAAAAAATTCCAAAGAGATGTTCTGGATTTTCAACAGCATAGAATCTATAGATGGCAAAAAGCGTGCACCTTCTAAATTATTGCGCAGTGAATCCTTCACATCATTGGAGAGTGTTGCATCTGGGATATCACAAGTATCGTCATCATCAAATGCACGAGAAATAGGGATGACAAGGTATGAAACCAGACGAGCGCCAATAAAAAGGAAATTGAACACGTCGGATGGAAATAATAGTGAATTGAAGGTAATTAACTTATCTGATATTGTACTAACACCCAGTCAAAATTCTGTGCTATCACTAGGTTTAACATTTTGTCCGGTATCCGGTTTCGATAATTTACAGCCATCAAGGATATATTCCTATTTGCGAGTAAACTCATTTTGAAAAAAAATTATGCAAAGAATGATTTCAACCATTTGTTTACAGCCCAGGAGGAATTGGAAGTGGTCCGGATATTAGAGTCTTTGCTTCAAGAACAGGAGGTAAACACTGATAAATTTCCGGACTTTACTCGACCCAAATCTATCACATTCCCACCACTTTTATTAAATCCACCAGTAGAAATGTTCGTTAGAATGGTGGTTGATGAGTTGAGGAAACTATCACAAAATCGTAGCTATGACAACTTATCTAGAGTGCAGTGCAAGGCCTTGCATGAACTGAAAATGATGAAGGGGGTCGTATTCAAACAAGCAGATAAGGGGGGTAATGTGGTGATATGGCCGTTTGATCTATACGAGTCCGAGGTGTATAGACAATTGCATAATGAGAAATGCTATAGACGGTTACCATGTAATCCGACTGACATCTTTAAGGATCGTTTAGACAAAATGCTAATGGAGGCATTTGAGAATAATGTAATCACTAAGAAGGTCATGGATGGTTTATGTGTTAAGAGCCCGATTGTTCCAACATTATATTTATTGCCAAAGGTACACAAGGACCAGAAAAAACCACCGGGACGTCCAATTGTCTCGGGATGTGGTGGTCTGTGTGAATTGACATGCCGCTTTTTGGATTTTTATCTTCGTCCATGTGTTGAAAATCAGCAATCTTATATTAGAGATTCTACAGATGTGTTGAAACGTCTAGATGGAGTCACAATGGAACATGACATGTCCATATACACAGTAGACTCCATTATAATATGCAGCCTGTATTCCATATTGTAATATTTGAAGAGTAGACATTGCCCATGTCCCTCATTATTTATGTTTATTTTCTGTTCATACTTCTTAATAATTTAATAAAATTATTGTAGTAATAATAATAAAATAATAATATTTATAAAAACTGTCTAAAAGTGTTTTTAAAATTGTATTGAAGTAATTATTTCTTTTAAAAATATTTGTTTAAGGAAATAGAAGTTGTTTAGTTGGTGGTTAGCGGTCTTCTGAGAAGCAAGTTTTATAGGGTGCATATTCCCGGTCTCTTGGGATAAAATGTGGTGGGAATATTCAGATGTGATATGGAGGTCTTTGAGTATTTTGATGTTAGTAATGTGATGTTTTTACTGTGGCACAATGATGATTTCATTTTCTCCTCTTAAACTTTATGTTTTTAAGCTTCTTGACTATGATGTGTTTGGTCATTTTGACCACGGTTTTTTTGGTCTTGAACTTTTTGGGCTTTTGACTTTGAAGTTCTTTTATCTTGGCCACATAAGTTTTCATTGCTTTCTCCTCTTTCTCCTTTTCAGCTTTTATAGATTTCATATATTTTTTTCCCTCCGCATCGGCACTTTTGCTTCTACTTGCCTCTTTTGCCAGCTCATTCTCAACCCTGTATTCAGATGCTGCTATCATTCGACTCAGTACAGGGTGACGACTTTGATCTTCTTCACAGTCCCATTCTTCAATGTGCCTCTTCTTTTTTATCATTTGTTGGTTCTTAGGGACTATTAAAATATAAAATAAAGGTCAATAATTATGAATTAAAAATTATAATGGAAACATAGATGTGGGGAGTTGTTGGGTAGTTAAATCTGTGGGAAACACCTTCCTTTTGTTAAGCTATGTTCACATCTGCATTACAGGCTCTGTTGCGAGCCTCTATCGCAGATCTGGTCCAAAATGCAGTGAAAAATAGTGCAGCATGTTGTGCTATTGTTACGGTAAAACAATGGACACGATGACAGAAACCCTACAGGAACCATTAAAATCAATATGTTTTTCATCGGACATTGTGTAGGCCTACGAACCCACCACCACCATGTTGTTTTAAACTTGTTTGTCATTTTTTTAGGTCGTGCTGGCCATTGTTTTTACTATTTGTGATTAAATATAATAAAAATCTTTTTGCATGGTACCTATGGTGTACTCATATGTTATTACAGTACTTATATAATAGTATATATATATATATTTATGGGGATTGTGCTTATATATTGATATATATAGATCATTATATGGAATATTTGGCCTGGTTTTCGTATAGGTATTCATATGTTTTGTATGTTGTTGACAGGCCTTGTAACTAATATGGATTTCCATACTCGGGAATCTAACTGGCTATCGCTTGTTACTCATGTTTTTAAGGAGGATGCTATAGGAACCGTTGGTGCAAACAATACAGGTATAATGGAAATACATAGATCATTAAAGGACTTATTGAAACGTCGTACCAGAATTTGGTGGAATAAGGTTTCATTAGAACAGTATTTGGCTCGGGATCTGATCCCTCGTGGTCTACGTGTCCAGGTTTTCCCGTCATTTCCACTTGAAGACTTGACAATGAAATTGAGATGGGAACAAGCATGTGCATTATGCTCTCGCACTTTCATCGAACTGTTAATTGGTATGGATAAAAAACAATTGGAGGACGTTGAAAAAACTATTGCAACTTTACAGGAACAAGTGAAATCAACATTGACTCCTGAAAATCTAGCCAAATTTGAACAGGATTTAAGTATTGAATGTGCAAAATGGGAACGAGAGATACAGGACATAAAAACCAAAAAATTCCAAAGAGATGTTCTGGATTTTCAACAGCATAGAATCTATAGATGGCAAAAAGCGTGCACCTTCTAAATTATTGCGCAGTGAATCCTTCACATCATTGGAGAGTGTTGCATCTGGGATATCACAAGTATCGTCATCATCAAATGCACGAGAAATAGGGATGACAAGGTATGAAACCAGACGAGCGCCAATAAAAAGGAAATTGAACACGTCGGATGGAAATAATAGTGAATTGAAGGTAATTAACTTATCTGATATTGTACTAACACCCAGTCAAAATTCTGTGCTATCACTAGGTTTAACATTTTGTCCGGTATCCGGTTTCGATAATTTACAGCCATCAAGGATATATTCCTATTTGCGAGTAAACTCATTTTGAAAAAAAATTATGCAAAGAATGATTTCAACCATTTGTTTACAGCCCAGGAGGAATTGGAAGTGGTCCGGATATTAGAGTCTTTGCTTCAAGAACAGGAGGTAAACACTGATAAATTTCCGGACTTTACTCGACCCAAATCTATCACATTCCCACCACTTTTATTAAATCCACCAGTAGAAATGTTCGTTAGAATGGTGGTTGATGAGTTGAGGAAACTATCACAAAATTGTAGATATGACAACTTATCTAGAGTGCAGCACAAGGCCTTGCATGAACTGAAAATGATGAAGGGGGTCGTATTCAAACAAGCAGATATGGGGGGTAATGTGGTGATATGGCCGTTTGATCTATACGAGTACGAGGTGTATAGACAATTGCATAATGAGAAATGCTATAGACGGTTACCATGTAATCCGACTGACATCTTTAAGGATCGTTTAGACAAAATGCTAATGGAGGCATTTGAGAATAATGTAATCACTAAGAAGGTCATGGATGGTTTATGTGTTAAGAGCCCGATTGTTCCAACATTATATTTATTGCCAAAGGTACACAAGGACCAGAAAAAACCACCGGGACGTCCAATTGTCTCGGGATGTGGTGGTCTGTGTGAATTGACATGCCGCTTTTTGGATTTTTATCTTCGTCCATGTGTTGAAAATCAGCAATCTTATATTAGAGATTCTACAGATGTGTTGAAACGTCTAGATGGAGTCACAATGGAACATGACATGTACATATACACAGTAGACTCCATTATAATATGCAGCCTGTATTCCATATTGTAATATTTGAAGAGTAGACATTGCCCATGTCCCTCATTATTTATGTTTATTTTCTGTTCATACTTCTTAATAATTTAATAAAATTATTGTAGTAGTAATAATAAAATAATAATATTTATAAAAACTGTCTAAAAGTGTTTTTAAAATTGTATTGAATTATTTTTTTTTTTTTTAAATAATTGTTTAAGGAAATAGACGTTGTTTAGTTGGTGGTTGAGCGGTCTTCTCGGAAGCAGGTTTTATAGGGTGCATATTCCCGGTCTCTTGGGATAAAATGTGGTGGGAATATTCAGATGTGATATGGAGGTCTTTGATTATTTTGATGTTAGCAATGTGATGTTTATACTGTGGCACAATGATGATTTAATTTTCTCCTCTTAAACTTTATGTTTTTAAGCTTCTTGACTATGATGTGTTTGGTCATTGTGACCACGTTTTTTTTGGTCTTGAACTTTTTTGGCTTTTGACTTTGAAGTTCTTTTATCTTGGCCACATAAGTTTTCATTGCTTTCTCCTCTTTCTCCTTTTCAGCTTTTATAGATTTCATATATTTTTTTCCCTCCGCATCGGCACTTTTGCTTCTACTCGCCTCTTTTGCCAGCTCATTCTCAACCCTGTATTCAGATGCTGCTATCATTCGACTCAGTACAGGGTGACGACTTTGATCTTCTTCACAGTCCCATTCTTCAATGTCCCTCTTCTTTTTTATCATTTGTTGGTTCTTAGTGACTATTAAAATATAAAATAAAGGTCAATAATTATGAATTAAAAATTATAATGGAAACATAGATGTGGGGAGTTGTTGGGTAGTTAAATCTGTGGGAAACACCTTCCTTTTGTTAAGCTATGTTCACATCTGCGTTATAGGCTCTGTTGCGAGCCTCTATCGCAGATCTGGTCCAAAATGCAGTGAAAAATAGTGCAGCATGTTGTGCTATTGTTACGGTAAAACAATGGACACGATGACAGAAACCCTACAGGAACCATTAGAATCAATATGTTTTTCATCGGACATTGTGTAGGCCTACGAACCCACCACCACCATCTTGTTTTAAACTTGTTTGTCATTTTTTTAGGTCGTGCTGGCCATTGTTTTTACTATTTGTGATTAAATATAATAAAAATCTTTTTGCATGGTACCCATGGTGTACTCATATGTTATTACAGTACTTATATAATAGTATCTATATATATATATATTTATGGGGATTGTGCTTTCATATTTATATATATAGATCATTATATGGAATATTTGGCCTTGTTTTCGTATAGGTATTCATATGTTTTGTATGTTGTTGAAGGCCTTGTAACTAATATGGATTTCCATACTCGGGAATCTAACTGGCTATCGCTTGTTACTCATGTTTTTAAGGAGGATGCTATAGGAACCGTTGGTGCAAATAATACAGGTATAATGGAAATACATAGATCATTAAAGGACTTATTGAAACGTCGTACCAGAATTTGGTGGAATAAGGTTTCATTAGAACAGTATTTGGCTCGGGATCTGATCCCTCGTGGTCTACGTGTCCAGGTTTTCCCGTCATTTCCACTTGAAGACTTGACAATGAAATTGAGATGGGAACAAGCATGTGCATTATGCTCTCGCACTTTCATCGAACTGTTAATTGGTATGGATAAAAAACAATTGGAGGACGTTGAAAAAACTATTGCAACTTTACAGGAACAAGTGAAATCAACATTGACTCCTGAAAATCTAGCCAAATTTGAACAGGATTTAAGTATTGAATGTGCAAAATGGGAACGAGAGATACAGGACATAAAAACCAAAAAATTCCAAAGAGATGTTCTGGATTTTCAACAGCATAGAATCTATAGATGGCAAAAAGCGTGCACCTTCTAAATTATTGCGCAGTGAATCCTTCACATCATTGGAGAGTGTTGCATCTGGGATATCACAAGTATCGTCATCATCAAATGCACGAGAAATAGGGATGACAAGGTATGAAACCAGACGAGCGCCAATAAAAAGGAAATTGAACACGTCGGATGGAAATAATAGTGAATTGAAGGTAATTAACTTATCTGATATTGTACTAACACCCAGTCAAAATTCTGTGCTATCACTAGGTTTAACATTTTGTCCGGTATCCGGTTTCGATAATTTACAGCCATCAAGGATATATTCCTATTTGCGAGTAAACTCATTTTGAAAAAAAATTATGCAAAGAATGATTTCAACCATTTGTTTACAGCCCAGGAGGAATTGGAAGTGGTCCGGATATTAGAGTCTTTGCTTCAAGAACAGGAGGTAAACACTGATAAATTTCCGGACTTTACTCGACCCAAATCTATCACATTCCCACCACTTTTATTAAATCCACCAGTAGAAATGTTCGTTAGAATGGTGGTTGATGAGTTGAGGAAACTATCACAAAATTGTAGATATGACAACTTATCTAGAGTGCAGCACAAGGCCTTGCATGAACTGAAAATGATGAAGGGGGTCGTATTCAAACAAGCAGATATGGGGGGTAATGTGGTAAAATGGCCGTTTGATCTATACGAGTCCGAGGTGTATAGACAATTGCATAATGAGAAATACTATAGACGGTTACCATGTAATCCGACTGACATCTTTAAGGATCGTTTAGACAAAATGCTAATGGAGGCATTTGAGAATAATGTAATCACTAAGAAGGTCATGGATGGTTTATGTGTAAAGAGCCCGATTGTTCCAACATTATATTTATTGCCAAAGGTACACAAGGACCATAAAAAAAACACCGGGACGTCCAATTGTCTCGGCATGTGGTGGTCTGTGTGAATTGACATGCCGCTTTTTGGATTTTTATCTTCGCCCATGTGTTGAAAATCTGCAATCTTATATTAGAGATTCTACAGATGTGTTGAAACGTCTAGATGGAGTCACAATGGAACATGACATGTACATATACACAGTAGACTCCATTATAATATGCAGTCTGTATTCCATATTGTACTATTTGAAGAGTAGACATTGCCCATGTCCCTCATTATTTATGTTTATTTTCTGTTCATACTTCTTAATAATTTAATAAAATTATTGTAGTAATAATAATAAAATAATAATATTTATAAAAACTGTCTAAAAGTGTTTTTAAAATTGTATTGAATTAATTTTTTTTTTTTTAAATAATTGTTTAAGGAAATAGACGTTGTTTAGTTGGTGGTTGAGCGGTCTTCTGGGAAGCAGGTTTTATAGGGTGCATATTCCCGGTCTCTTGGGATAAAATGTGGTGGGAATATTCAGATGTGATATGGAGGTCTTTGATTATTTTGATGTTAGCAATGTGATGTTTATACTGTGGCACAATGATGATTTAATTTTCTCCTCTTAAACTTTATGTTTTTAAGCTTCTTGACTATGATGTGTTTGGTCATTGTGACCACGTTTTTTTTGGTCTTGAACTTTTTTGGCTTTTGACTTTGAAGTTCTTTTATCTTGGCCACATAAGTTTTCATTGCTTTCTCCTCTTTCTCCTTTTCAGCTTTTATAGATTTCATATATTTTTTTCCCTCCGCATCGGCACTTTTGCTTCTACTCGCCTCTTTTGCCAGCTCATTCTCAACCCTGTATTCAGATGCTGCTATCATTCGACTCAGTACAGGGTGACGACTTTGATCTTCTTCACAGTCCCATTCTTCAATGTCCCTCTTCTTTTTTATCATTTGTTGGTTCTTAGGGACTATTAAAATATAAAATAAAGGTCAATAATTATGAATTAAAAATTATAATGGAAACATAGATGTGGGGAGTTGTTGGGTAGTTAAATCTGTGGGAAACACCTTCCTTTTGTTAAGCTATGTTCACATCTGCGTTATAGGCTCTGTTGCGAGCCTCTATCGCAGATCTGGTCCAAAATGCAGTGAAAAATAGTGCAGCATGTTGTGCTATTGTTACGGTAAAACAATGGACACGATGACAGAAACCCTACAGGAACCATTAGAATCAATATGTTTTTCATCGGACATTGTGTAGGCCTACGAACCCACCACCACCATCTTGTTTTAAACTTGTTTGTCATTTTTTTAGGTCGTGCTGGCCATTGTTTTTACTATTTGTGATTAAATATAATAAAAATCTTTTTGCATGGTACCCATGGTGTACTCATATGTTATTACAGTACTTATATAATAGTATCTATATATATATATATATATATTTATGGGGATTGTGCTTATATATTTATATATATAGATCATTATATGGAATATTTGGCCTGGTTTTCGTATAGGTATTCATATGTTTTGTATGTTGTTGAAGGCCTTGTAACTAATATGGATTTCCATACTCGGGAATCTAACTGGCTATCGCTTGTTACTCATGTTTTTAAGGAGGATGCTATAGGAACCGTTGGTGCAAACAATACAGGTATAATGGAAATACATAGATCATTAAAGGACTTATTGAAACGTCGTACCAGAATTTGGTGGAATAAGGTTTCATTAGAACAGTATTTGGCTCGGGATCTGATCCCTCGTGGTCTACGTGTCCAGGTTTTCCCGTCATTTCCACTTGAAGACTTGACAATGAAATTGAGATGGGAACAAGCATGTGCATTATGCTCTCGCACTTTCATCGAACTGTTAATTGGTATGGATAAAAAACAATTGGAGGACGTTGAAAAAACTATTGCAACTTTACAGGAACAAGTGAAATCAACATTGACTCCTGAAAATCTAGCCAAATTTGAACAGGATTTAAGTATTGAATGTGCAAAATGGGAACGAGAGATACAGGACATAAAAACCAAAAAATTCCAAAGAGATGTTCTGGATTTTCAACAGCATAGAATCTATAGATGGCAAAAAGCGTGCACCTTCTAAATTATTGCGCAGTGAATCCTTCACATCATTGGAGAGTGTTGCATCTGGGATATCACAAGTATCGTCATCATCAAATGCACGAGAAATAGGGATGACAAGGTATGAAACCAGACGAGCGCCAATAAAAAGGAAATTGAACACGTCGGATGGAAATAATAGTGAATTGAAGGTAATTAACTTATCTGATATTGTACTAACACCCAGTCAAAATTCTGTGCTATCACTAGGTTTAACATTTTGTCCGGTATCCGGTTTCGATAATTTACAGCCATCAAGGATATATTCCTATTTGCGAGTAAACTCATTTTGAAAAAAAATTATGCAAAGAATGATTTCAACCATTTGTTTACAGCCCAGGAGGAATTGGAAGTGGTCCGGATATTAGAGTCTTTGCTTCAAGAACAGGAGGTAAACACTGATAAATTTCCGGACTTTACTCGACCCAAATATATCACATTCCCACCACTTTTATTAAATCCACCAGTAGAAATGTTCGTTAGAATGGTGGTTGATGAGTTGAGGAAACTATCACAAAATTGTAGATATGACAACTTATCTAGAGTGCAGCACAAGGCCTTGCATGAACTGAAAATGATGAAGGGGGTCGTATTCAAACAAGCAGATATGGGGGATAATGTGGTGATATGGCCGTTTGATCTATACGAGTACGAGGTGTATAGACAATTGCATAATGAGAAATGCTATAGACGGTTACCATGTAATCCGACTGACATCTTTAAGGATCGTTTAGACAAAATGCTAATGGAGGCATTTGAGAATAATGTAATCACTAAGAAGGTCATGGATGGTTTATGTGTTAAGAGCCCGATTGTTCCAACATTATATTTATTGCCAAAGGTACACAAGGACCAGAAAAAACCACCGGGACGTCCAATTGTCTCGGGATGTGGTGGTCTGTGTGAATTGACATGCCGCTTTTTGGATTTTTATCTTCGTCCATGTGTTGAAAATCAGCAATCTTATATTAGAGATTCTACAGATGTGTTGAAACGTCTAGATGGAGTCACAATGGAACATGACATGTCCATATACACAGTAGACTCCATTATAATATGCAGCCTGTATTCCATATTGTAATATTTGAAGAGTAGACATTGCCCATGTCCCTCATTATTTATGTTTATTTTCTGTTCATACTTCTTAATAATTTAATAAAATTATTGTAGTAATAATAATAAAATAATAATATTTATAAAAACTGTCTAAAAGTGTTTTTAAAATTGTATTGAATTAATTATTTTTTTTTTAAATAATTGTTTAAGGAAATAGACGTTGTTTAGTTGGTGGTTGAGCGGTCTTCTCGGAAGCAGGTTTTATAGGGTGCATATTCCCGGTCTCTTGGGATAAAATGTGGTGGGAATATTCAGATGTGATATGGAGGTCTTTGATTATTTTGATGTTAGCAATGTGATGTTTATACTGTGGCACAATGATGATTTAATTTTCTCCTCTTAAACTTTATGTTTTTAAGCTTCTTGACTATGATGTGTTTGGTCATTGTGACCACGTTTTTTTTGGTCTTGAACTTTTTTGGCTTTTGACTTTGAAGTTCTTTTATCTTGGCCACATAAGTTTTCATTGCTTTCTCCTCTTTCTCCTTTTCAGCTTTTATAGATTTCATATATTTTTTTCCCTCCGCATCGGCACTTTTGCTTCTACTCGCCTCTTTTGCCAGCTCATTCTCAACCCTGTATTCAGATGCTGCTATCATTCGACTCAGTACAGGGTGACGACTTTGATCTTCTTCACAGTCCCATTCTTCAATGTCCCTCTTCTTTTTTATCATTTGTTGGTTCTTAGTGACTATTAAAATATAAAATAAAGGTCAATAATTATGAATTAAAAATTATAATGGAAACATAGATGTGGGGAGTTGTTGGGTAGTTAAATCTGTGGGAAACACCTTCCTTTTGTTAAGCTATGTTCACATCTGCGTTATAGGCTCTGTTGCGAGCCTCTATCGCAGATCTGGTCCAAAATGCAGTGAAAAATAGTGCAGCATGTTGTGCTATTGTTACGGTAAAACAATGGACACGATGACAGAAACCCTACAGGAACCATTAGAATCAATATGTTTTTCATCGGACATTGTGTAGGCCTACGAACCCACCACCACCATCTTGTTTTAAACTTGTTTGTCATTTTTTTAGGTCGTGCTGGCCATTGTTTTTACTATTTGTGATTAAATATAATAAAAATCTTTTTGCATGGTACCCATGGTGTACTCATATGTTATTACAGTACTTATATAATAGTATCTATATATATATATATTTATGGGGATTGTGCTTATATATTTATATATATAGATCATTATATGGAATATTTGGCCTGGTTTTCGTATAGGTATTCATATGTTTTGTATGTTGTTGAAGGCCTTGTAACTAATATGGATTTCCATACTCGGGAATCTAACTGGCTATCGCTTGTTACTCATGTTTTTAAGGAGGATGCTATAGGAACCGTTGGTGCAAACAATACAGGTATAATGGAAATACATAGATCATTAAAGGACTTATTGAAACGTCGTACCAGAATTTGGTGGAATAAGGTTTCATTAGAACAGTATTTGGCTCGGGATCTGATCCCTCGTGGTCTACGTGTCCAGGTTTTCCCGTCATTTCCACTTGAAGACTTGACAATGAAATTGAGATGGGAACAAGCATGTGCATTATGCTCTCGCACTTTCATCGAACTGTTAATTGGTATGGATAAAAAACAATTGGAGGACGTTGAAAAAACTATTGCAACTTTACAGGAACAAGTGAAATCAACATTGACTCCTGAAAATCTAGCCAAATTTGAACAGGATTTAAGTATTGAATGTGCAAAATGGGAACGAGAGATACAGGACATAAAAACCAAAAAATTCCAAAGAGATGTTCTGGATTTTCAACAGCATAGAATCTATAGATGGCAAAAAGCGTGCACCTTCTAAATTATTGCGCAGTGAATCCTTCACATCATTGGAGAGTGTTGCATCTGGGATATCACAAGTATCGTCATCATCAAATGCACGAGAAATAGGGATGACAAGGTATGAAACCAGACGAGCGCCAATAAAAAGGAAATTGAACACGTCGGATGGAAATAATAGTGAATTGAAGGTAATTAACTTATCTGATATTGTACTAACACCCAGTCAAAATTCTGTGCTATCACTAGGTTTAACATTTTGTCCGGTATCCGGTTTCGATAATTTACAGCCATCAAGGATATATTCCTATTTGCGAGTAAACTCATTTTGAAAAAAAATTATGCAAAGAATGATTTCAACCATTTGTTTACAGCCCAGGAGGAATTGGAAGTGGTCCGGATATTAGAGTCTTTGCTTCAAGAACAGGAGGTAAACACTGATAAATTTCCGGACTTTACTCGACCCAAATCTATCACATTCCCACCACTTTTATTAAATCCACCAGTAGAAATGTTCGTTAGAATGGTGGTTGATGAGTTGAGGAAACTATCACAAAATTGTAGATATGACAACTTATCTAGAGTGCAGCACAAGGCCTTGCATGAACTGAAAATGATGAAGGGGGTCGTATTCAAACAAGCAGATATGGGGGGTAATGTGGTAAAATGGCCGTTTGATCTATACGAGTCCGAGGTGTATAGACAATTGCATAATGAGAAATACTATAGACGGTTACCATGTAATCCGACTGACATCTTTAAGGATCGTTTAGACAAAATGCTAATGGAGGCATTTGAGAATAATGTAATCACTAAGAAGGTCATGGATGGTTTATGTGTAAAGAGCCCGATTGTTCCAACATTATATTTATTGCCAAAGGTACACAAGGACCATAAAAAAAACACCGGGACGTCCAATTGTCTCGGCATGTGGTGGTTGTGTGAATTGACATGCCGCTTTTTGGATTTTTATCTTCGCCCATGTGTTGAAAATCTGCAATCTTATATTAGAGATTCTACAGATGTGTTGAAACGTCTAGATGGAGTCACAATGGAACATGACATGTACATATACACAGTAGACTCCATTATAATATGCAGTCTGTATTCCATATTGTACTATTTGAAGAGTAGACATTGCCCATGTCCCTCATTATTTATGTTTATTTTCTGTTCATACTTCTTAATAATTTAATAAAATTATTGTAGTAATAATAATAAAATAATAATATTTATAAAAACTGTCTAAAAGTGTTTTTAAAATTGTATTGAATTAATTTTTTTTTTTTTAAATAATTGTTTAAGGAAATAGACGTTGTTTAGTTGGTGGTTGAGCGGTCTTCTCGGAAGCAGGTTTTATAGGGTGCATATTCCCGGTCTCTTGGGATAAAATGTGGTGGGAATATTCAGATGTGATATGGAGGTCTTTGATTATTTTGATGTTAGCAATGTGATGTTTATACTGTGGCACAATGATGATTTAATTTTCTCCTCTTAAACTTTATGTTTTTAAGCTTCTTGACTATGATGTGTTTGGTCATTGTGACCACGTTTTTTTTGGTCTTGAACTTTTTTGGCTTTTGACTTTGAAGTTCTTTTATCTTGGCCACATAAGTTTTCATTGCTTTCTCCTCTTTCTCCTTTTCAGCTTTTATAGATTTCATATATTTTTTTCCCTCCGCATCGGCACTTTTGCTTCTACTCGCCTCTTTTGCCAGCTCATTCTCAACCCTGTATTCAGATGCTGCTATCATTCGACTCAGTACAGGGTGACGACTTTGATCTTCTTCACAGTCCCATTCTTCAATGTCCCTCTTCTTTTTTATCATTTGTTGGTTCTTAGTGACTATTAAAATATAAAATAAAGGTCAATAATTATGAATTAAAAATTATAATGGAAACATAGATGTGGGGAGTTGTTGGGTAGTTAAATCTGTGGGAAACACCTTCCTTTTGTTAAGCTATGTTCACATCTGCGTTATAGGCTCTGTTGCGAGCCTCTATCGCAGATCTGGTCCAAAATGCAGTGAAAAATAGTGCAGCATGTTGTGCTATTGTTACGGTAAAACAATGGACACGATGACAGAAACCCTACAGGAACCATTAGAATCAATATGTTTTTCATCGGACATTGTGTAGGCCTACGAACCCACCACCACCATCTTGTTTTAAACTTGTTTGTCATTTTTTTAGGTCGTGCTGGCCATTGTTTTTACTATTTGTGATTAAATATAATAAAAATCTTTTTGCATGGTACCCATGGTGTACTCATATGTTATTACAGTACTTATATAATAGTATCTATATATATATATATATTTATGGGGATTGTGCTTATATATTTATATATATAGATCATTATATGGAATATTTGGCCTGGTTTTCGTATAGGTATTCATATGTTTTGTATGTTGTTGAAGGCCTTGTAACTAATATGGATTTCCATACTCGGGAATCTAACTGGCTATCGCTTGTTACTCATGTTTTTAAGGAGGATGCTATAGGAACCGTTGGTGCAAACAATACAGGTATAATGGAAATACATAGATCATTAAAGGACTTATTGAAACGTCGTACCAGAATTTGGTGGAATAAGGTTTCATTAGAACAGTATTTGGCTCGGGATCTGATCCCTCGTGGTCTACGTGTCCAGGTTTTCCCGTCATTTCCACTTGAAGACTTGACAATGAAATTGAGATGGGAACAAGCATGTGCATTATGCTCTCGCACTTTCATCGAACTGTTAATTGGTATGGATAAAAAACAATTGGAGGACGTTGAAAAAACTATTGCAACTTTACAGGAACAAGTGAAATCAACATTGACTCCTGAAAATCTAGCCAAATTTGAACAGGATTTAAGTATTGAATGTGCAAAATGGGAACGAGAGATACAGGACATAAAAACCAAAAAATTCCAAAGAGATGTTCTGGATTTTCAACAGCATAGAATCTATAGATGGCAAAAAGCGTGCACCTTCTAAATTATTGCGCAGTGAATCCTTCACATCATTGGAGAGTGTTGCATCTGGGATATCACAAGTATCGTCATCATCAAATGCACGAGAAATAGGGATGACAAGGTATGAAACCAGACGAGCGCCAATAAAAAGGAAATTGAACACGTCGGATGGAAATAATAGTGAATTGAAGGTAATTAACTTATCTGATATTGTACTAACACCCAGTCAAAATTCTGTGCTATCACTAGGTTTAACATTTTGTCCGGTATCCGGTTTCGATAATTTACAGCCATCAAGGATATATTCCTATTTGCGAGTAAACTCATTTTGAAAAAAAATTATGCAAAGAATGATTTCAACCATTTGTTTACAGCCCAGGAGGAATTGGAAGTGGTCCGGATATTAGAGTCTTTGCTTCAAGAACAGGAGGTAAACACTGATAAATTTCCGGACTTTACTCGACCCAAATCTATCACATTCCCACCACTTTTATTAAATCCACCAGTAGAAATGTTCGTTAGAATGGTGGTTGATGAGTTGAGGAAACTATCACAAAATTGTAGATATGACAACTTATCTAGAGTGCAGCACAAGGCCTTGCATGAACTGAAAATGATGAAGGGGGTCGTATTCAAACAAGCAGATATGGGGGGTAATGTGGTAAAATGGCCGTTTGATCTATACGAGTCCGAGGTGTATAGACAATTGCATAATGAGAAATACTATAGACGGTTACCATGTAATCCGACTGACATCTTTAAGGATCGTTTAGACAAAATGCTAATGGAGGCATTTGAGAATAATGTAATCACTAAGAAGGTCATGGATGGTTTATGTGTAAAGAGCCCGATTGTTCCAACATTATATTTATTGCCAAAGGTACACAAGGACCATAAAAAAAACACCGGGACGTCCAATTGTCTCGGCATGTGGTGGTCTGTGTGAATTGACATGCCGCTTTTTGGATTTTTATCTTCGCCCATGTGTTGAAAATCTGCAATCTTATATTAGAGATTCTACAGATGTGTTGAAACGTCTAGATGGAGTCACAATGGAACATGACATGTACATATACACAGTAGACTCCATTATAATATGCAGTCTGTATTCCATATTGTACTATTTGAAGAGTAGACATTGCCCATGTCCCTCATTATTTATGTTTATTTTCTGTTCATACTTCTTAATAATTTAATAAAATTATTGTAGTAATAATAATAAAATAATAATATTTATAAAAACTGTCTAAAAGTGTTTTTAAAATTGTATTGAATTAATTATTTTTTTTTTAAATAATTGTTTAAGGAAATAGACGTTGTTTAGTTGGTGGTTGAGCGGTCTTCTGGGAAGCAGGTTTTATAGGGTGCATATTCCCGGTCTCTTGGGATAAAATGTGGTGGGAATATTCAGATGTGATATGGAGGTCTTTGATTATTTTGATGTTAGCAATGTGATGTTTATACTGTGGCACAATGATGATTTAATTTTCTCCTCTTAAACTTTATGTTTTTAAGCTTCTTGACTATGATGTGTTTGGTCATTGTGACCACGTTTTTTTTGGTCTTGAACTTTTTTGGCTTTTGACTTTGAAGTTCTTTTATCTTGGCCACATAAGTTTTCATTGCTTTCTCCTCTTTCTCCTTTTCAGCTTTTATAGATTTCATATATTTTTTTCCCTCCGCATCGGCACTTTTGCTTCTACTCGCCTCTTTTGCCAGCTCATTCTCAACCCTGTATTCAGATGCTGCTATCATTCGACTCAGTACAGGGTGACGACTTTGATCTTCTTCACAGTCCCATTCTTCAATGTCCCTCTTCTTTTTTATCATTTGTTGGTTCTTAGGGACTATTAAAATATAAAATAAAGGTCAATAATTATGAATTAAAAATTATAATGGAAACATAGATGTGGGGAGTTGTTGGGTAGTTAAATCTGTGGGAAACACCTTCCTTTTGTTAAGCTATGTTCACATCTGCGTTATAGGCTCTGTTGCGAGCCTCTATCGCAGATCTGGTCCAAAATGCAGTGAAAAATAGTGCAGCATGTTGTGCTATTGTTACGGTAAAACAATGGACACGATGACAGAAACCCTACAGGAACCATTAGAATCAATATGTTTTTCATCGGACATTGTGTAGGCCTACGAACCCACCACCACCATCTTGTTTTAAACTTGTTTGTCATTTTTTTAGGTCGTGCTGGCCATTGTTTTTACTATTTGTGATTAAATATAATAAAAATCTTTTTGCATGGTACCCATGGTGTACTCATATGTTATTACAGTACTTATATAATAGTATCTATATATATATATATATATTTATGGGGATTGTGCTTATATATTTATATATATAGATCATTATATGGAATATTTGGCCTGGTTTTCGTATAGGTATTCATATGTTTTGTATGTTGTTGAAGGCCTTGTAACTAATATGGATTTCCATACTCGGGAATCTAACTGGCTATCGCTTGTTACTCATGTTTTTAAGGAGGATGCTATAGGAACCGTTGGTGCAAACAATACAGGTATAATGGAAATACATAGATCATTAAAGGACTTATTGAAACGTCGTACCAGAATTTGGTGGAATAAGGTTTCATTAGAACAGTATTTGGCTCGGGATCTGATCCCTCGTGGTCTACGTGTCCAGGTTTTCCCGTCATTTCCACTTGAAGACTTGACAATGAAATTGAGATGGGAACAAGCATGTGCATTATGCTCTCGCACTTTCATCGAACTGTTAATTGGTATGGATAAAAAACAATTGGAGGACGTTGAAAAAACTATTGCAACTTTACAGGAACAAGTGAAATCAACATTGACTCCTGAAAATCTAGCCAAATTTGAACAGGATTTAAGTATTGAATGTGCAAAATGGGAACGAGAGATACAGGACATAAAAACCAAAAAATTCCAAAGAGATGTTCTGGATTTTCAACAGCATAGAATCTATAGATGGCAAAAAGCGTGCACCTTCTAAATTATTGCGCAGTGAATCCTTCACATCATTGGAGAGTGTTGCATCTGGGATATCACAAGTATCGTCATCATCAAATGCACGAGAAATAGGGATGACAAGGTATGAAACCAGACGAGCGCCAATAAAAAGGAAATTGAACACGTCGGATGGAAATAATAGTGAATTGAAGGTAATTAACTTATCTGATATTGTACTAACACCCAGTCAAAATTCTGTGCTATCACTAGGTTTAACATTTTGTCCGGTATCCGGTTTCGATAATTTACAGCCATCAAGGATATATTCCTATTTGCGAGTAAACTCATTTTGAAAAAAAATTATGCAAAGAATGATTTCAACCATTTGTTTACAGCCCAGGAGGAATTGGAAGTGGTCCGGATATTAGAGTCTTTGCTTCAAGAACAGGAGGTAAACACTGATAAATTTCCGGACTTTACTCGACCCAAATATATCACATTCCCACCACTTTTATTAAATCCACCAGTAGAAATGTTCGTTAGAATGGTGGTTGATGAGTTGAGGAAACTATCACAAAATTGTAGATATGACAACTTATCTAGAGTGCAGCACAAGGCCTTGCATGAACTGAAAATGATGAAGGGGGTCGTATTCAAACAAGCAGATATGGGGGATAATGTGGTGATATGGCCGTTTGATCTATACGAGTACGAGGTGTATAGACAATTGCATAATGAGAAATGCTATAGACGGTTACCATGTAATCCGACTGACATCTTTAAGGATCGTTTAGACAAAATGCTAATGGAGGCATTTGAGAATAATGTAATCACTAAGAAGGTCATGGATGGTTTATGTGTTAAGAGCCCGATTGTTCCAACATTATATTTATTGCCAAAGGTACACAAGGACCAGAAAAAACCACCGGGACGTCCAATTGTCTCGGGATGTGGTGGTCTGTGTGAATTGACATGCCGCTTTTTGGATTTTTATCTTCGTCCATGTGTTGAAAATCAGCAATCTTATATTAGAGATTCTACAGATGTGTTGAAACGTCTAGATGGAGTCACAATGGAACATGACATGTCCATATACACAGTAGACTCCATTATAATATGCAGCCTGTATTCCATATTGTAATATTTGAAGAGTAGACATTGCCCATGTCCCTCATTATTTATGTTTATTTTCTGTTCATACTTCTTAATAATTTAATAAAATTATTGTAGTAATAATAATAAAATAATAATATTTATAAAAACTGTCTAAAAGTGTTTTTAAAATTGTATTGAATTAATTATTTTTTTTTTAAATAATTGTTTAAGGAAATAGACGTTGTTTAGTTGGTGGTTGAGCGGTCTTCTCGGAAGCAGGTTTTATAGGGTGCATATTCCCGGTCTCTTGGGATAAAATGTGGTGGGAATATTCAGATGTGATATGGAGGTCTTTGATTATTTTGATGTTAGCAATGTGATGTTTATACTGTGGCACAATGATGATTTAATTTTCTCCTCTTAAACTTTATGTTTTTAAGCTTCTTGACTATGATGTGTTTGGTCATTGTGACCACGTTTTTTTTGGTCTTGAACTTTTTTGGCTTTTGACTTTGAAGTTCTTTTATCTTGGCCACATAAGTTTTCATTGCTTTCTCCTCTTTCTCCTTTTCAGCTTTTATAGATTTCATATATTTTTTTCCCTCCGCATCGGCACTTTTGCTTCTACTCGCCTCTTTTGCCAGCTCATTCTCAACCCTGTATTCAGATGCTGCTATCATTCGACTCAGTACAGGGTGACGACTTTGATCTTCTTCACAGTCCCATTCTTCAATGTCCCTCTTCTTTTTTATCATTTGTTGGTTCTTAGTGACTATTAAAATATAAAATAAAGGTCAATAATTATGAATTAAAAATTATAATGGAAACATAGATGTGGGGAGTTGTTGGGTAGTTAAATCTGTGGGAAACACCTTCCTTTTGTTAAGCTATGTTCACATCTGCGTTATAGGCTCTGTTGCGAGCCTCTATCGCAGATCTGGTCCAAAATGCAGTGAAAAATAGTGCAGCATGTTGTGCTATTGTTACGGTAAAACAATGGACACGATGACAGAAACCCTACAGGAACCATTAGAATCAATATGTTTTTCATCGGACATTGTGTAGGCCTACGAACCCACCACCACCATCTTGTTTTAAACTTGTTTGTCATTTTTTTAGGTCGTGCTGGCCATTGTTTTTACTATTTGTGATTAAATATAATAAAAATCTTTTTGCATGGTACCCATGGTGTACTCATATGTTATTACAGTACTTATATAATAGTATCTATATATATATATATTTATGGGGATTGTGCTTATATATTTATATATATAGATCATTATATGGAATATTTGGCCTGGTTTTCGTATAGGTATTCATATGTTTTGTATGTTGTTGAAGGCCTTGTAACTAATATGGATTTCCATACTCGGGAATCTAACTGGCTATCGCTTGTTACTCATGTTTTTAAGGAGGATGCTATAGGAACCGTTGGTGCAAACAATACAGGTATAATGGAAATACATAGATCATTAAAGGACTTATTGAAACGTCGTACCAGAATTTGGTGGAATAAGGTTTCATTAGAACAGTATTTGGCTCGGGATCTGATCCCTCGTGGTCTACGTGTCCAGGTTTTCCCGTCATTTCCACTTGAAGACTTGACAATGAAATTGAGATGGGAACAAGCATGTGCATTATGCTCTCGCACTTTCATCGAACTGTTAATTGGTATGGATAAAAAACAATTGGAGGACGTTGAAAAAACTATTGCAACTTTACAGGAACAAGTGAAATCAACATTGACTCCTGAAAATCTAGCCAAATTTGAACAGGATTTAAGTATTGAATGTGCAAAATGGGAACGAGAGATACAGGACATAAAAACCAAAAAATTCCAAAGAGATGTTCTGGATTTTCAACAGCATAGAATCTATAGATGGCAAAAAGCGTGCACCTTCTAAATTATTGCGCAGTGAATCCTTCACATCATTGGAGAGTGTTGCATCTGGGATATCACAAGTATCGTCATCATCAAATGCACGAGAAATAGGGATGACAAGGTATGAAACCAGACGAGCGCCAATAAAAAGGAAATTGAACACGTCGGATGGAAATAATAGTGAATTGAAGGTAATTAACTTATCTGATATTGTACTAACACCCAGTCAAAATTCTGTGCTATCACTAGGTTTAACATTTTGTCCGGTATCCGGTTTCGATAATTTACAGCCATCAAGGATATATTCCTATTTGCGAGTAAACTCATTTTGAAAAAAAATTATGCAAAGAATGATTTCAACCATTTGTTTACAGCCCAGGAGGAATTGGAAGTGGTCCGGATATTAGAGTCTTTGCTTCAAGAACAGGAGGTAAACACTGATAAATTTCCGGACTTTACTCGACCCAAATCTATCACATTCCCACCACTTTTATTAAATCCACCAGTAGAAATGTTCGTTAGAATGGTGGTTGATGAGTTGAGGAAACTATCACAAAATTGTAGATATGACAACTTATCTAGAGTGCAGCACAAGGCCTTGCATGAACTGAAAATGATGAAGGGGGTCGTATTCAAACAAGCAGATATGGGGGGTAATGTGGTAAAATGGCCGTTTGATCTATACGAGTCCGAGGTGTATAGACAATTGCATAATGAGAAATACTATAGACGGTTACCATGTAATCCGACTGACATCTTTAAGGATCGTTTAGACAAAATGCTAATGGAGGCATTTGAGAATAATGTAATCACTAAGAAGGTCATGGATGGTTTATGTGTAAAGAGCCCGATTGTTCCAACATTATATTTATTGCCAAAGGTACACAAGGACCATAAAAAAAACACCGGGACGTCCAATTGTCTCGGCATGTGGTGGTTGTGTGAATTGACATGCCGCTTTTTGGATTTTTATCTTCGCCCATGTGTTGAAAATCTGCAATCTTATATTAGAGATTCTACAGATGTGTTGAAACGTCTAGATGGAGTCACAATGGAACATGACATGTACATATACACAGTAGACTCCATTATAATATGCAGTCTGTATTCCATATTGTACTATTTGAAGAGTAGACATTGCCCATGTCCCTCATTATTTATGTTTATTTTCTGTTCATACTTCTTAATAATTTAATAAAATTATTGTAGTAATAATAATAAAATAATAATATTTATAAAAACTGTCTAAAAGTGTTTTTAAAATTGTATTGAATTAATTTTTTTTTTTTTAAATAATTGTTTAAGGAAATAGACGTTGTTTAGTTGGTGGTTGAGCGGTCTTCTCGGAAGCAGGTTTTATAGGGTGCATATTCCCGGTCTCTTGGGATAAAATGTGGTGGGAATATTCAGATGTGATATGGAGGTCTTTGATTATTTTGATGTTAGCAATGTGATGTTTATACTGTGGCACAATGATGATTTAATTTTCTCCTCTTAAACTTTATGTTTTTAAGCTTCTTGACTATGATGTGTTTGGTCATTGTGACCACGTTTTTTTTGGTCTTGAACTTTTTTGGCTTTTGACTTTGAAGTTCTTTTATCTTGGCCACATAAGTTTTCATTGCTTTCTCCTCTTTCTCCTTTTCAGCTTTTATAGATTTCATATATTTTTTTCCCTCCGCATCGGCACTTTTGCTTCTACTCGCCTCTTTTGCCAGCTCATTCTCAACCCTGTATTCAGATGCTGCTATCATTCGACTCAGTACAGGGTGACGACTTTGATCTTCTTCACAGTCCCATTCTTCAATGTCCCTCTTCTTTTTTATCATTTGTTGGTTCTTAGTGACTATTAAAATATAAAATAAAGGTCAATAATTATGAATTAAAAATTATAATGGAAACATAGATGTGGGGAGTTGTTGGGTAGTTAAATCTGTGGGAAACACCTTCCTTTTGTTAAGCTATGTTCACATCTGCGTTATAGGCTCTGTTGCGAGCCTCTATCGCAGATCTGGTCCAAAATGCAGTGAAAAATAGTGCAGCATGTTGTGCTATTGTTACGGTAAAACAATGGACACGATGACAGAAACCCTACAGGAACCATTAGAATCAATATGTTTTTCATCGGACATTGTGTAGGCCTACGAACCCACCACCACCATCTTGTTTTAAACTTGTTTGTCATTTTTTTAGGTCGTGCTGGCCATTGTTTTTACTATTTGTGATTAAATATAATAAAAATCTTTTTGCATGGTACCCATGGTGTACTCATATGTTATTACAGTACTTATATAATAGTATCTATATATATATATATATTTATGGGGATTGTGCTTATATATTTATATATATAGATCATTATATGGAATATTTGGCCTGGTTTTCGTATAGGTATTCATATGTTTTGTATGTTGTTGAAGGCCTTGTAACTAATATGGATTTCCATACTCGGGAATCTAACTGGCTATCGCTTGTTACTCATGTTTTTAAGGAGGATGCTATAGGAACCGTTGGTGCAAACAATACAGGTATAATGGAAATACATAGATCATTAAAGGACTTATTGAAACGTCGTACCAGAATTTGGTGGAATAAGGTTTCATTAGAACAGTATTTGGCTCGGGATCTGATCCCTCGTGGTCTACGTGTCCAGGTTTTCCCGTCATTTCCACTTGAAGACTTGACAATGAAATTGAGATGGGAACAAGCATGTGCATTATGCTCTCGCACTTTCATCGAACTGTTAATTGGTATGGATAAAAAACAATTGGAGGACGTTGAAAAAACTATTGCAACTTTACAGGAACAAGTGAAATCAACATTGACTCCTGAAAATCTAGCCAAATTTGAACAGGATTTAAGTATTGAATGTGCAAAATGGGAACGAGAGATACAGGACATAAAAACCAAAAAATTCCAAAGAGATGTTCTGGATTTTCAACAGCATAGAATCTATAGATGGCAAAAAGCGTGCACCTTCTAAATTATTGCGCAGTGAATCCTTCACATCATTGGAGAGTGTTGCATCTGGGATATCACAAGTATCGTCATCATCAAATGCACGAGAAATAGGGATGACAAGGTATGAAACCAGACGAGCGCCAATAAAAAGGAAATTGAACACGTGGGATGGAAATAATAGTGAATTGAAGGTAATTAACTTATCTGATATTGTACTAACACCCAGTCAAAATTCTGTGCTATCACTAGGTTTAACATTTTGTCCGGTATCCGGTTTCGATAATTTACAGCCATCAAGGATATATTCCTATTTGCGAGTAAACTCATTTTGAAAAAAAATTATGCAAAGAATGATTTCAACCATTTGTTTACAGCCCAGGAGGAATTGGAAGTGGTCCGGATATTAGAGTCTTTGCTTCAAGAACAGGAGGTAAACACTGATAAATTTCCGGACTTTACTCGACCCAAATCTATCACATTCCCACCACTTTTATTAAATCCACCAGTAGAAATGTTCGTTAGAATGGTGGTTGATGAGTTGAGGAAACTATCACAAAATTGTAGATATGACAACTTATCTAGAGTGCAGCACAAGGCCTTGCATGAACTGAAAATGATGAAGGGGGTCGTATTCAAACAAGCAGATATGGGGGGTAATGTGGTAAAATGGCCGTTTGATCTATACGAGTCCGAGGTGTATAGACAATTGCATAATGAGAAATACTATAGACGGTTACCATGTAATCCGACTGACATCTTTAAGGATCGTTTAGACAAAATGCTAATGGAGGCATTTGAGAATAATGTAATCACTAAGAAGGTCATGGATGGTTTATGTGTAAAGAGCCCGATTGTTCCAACATTATATTTATTGCCAAAGGTACACAAGGACCATAAAAAAAACACCGGGACGTCCAATTGTCTCGGCATGTGGTGGTCTGTGTGAATTGACATGCCGCTTTTTGGATTTTTATCTTCGCCCATGTGTTGAAAATCTGCAATCTTATATTAGAGATTCTACAGATGTGTTGAAACGTCTAGATGGAGTCACAATGGAACATGACATGTACATATACACAGTAGACTCCATTATAATATGCAGTCTGTATTCCATATTGTACTATTTGAAGAGTAGACATTGCCCATGTCCCTCATTATTTATGTTTATTTTCTGTTCATACTTCTTAATAATTTAATAAAATTATTGTAGTAATAATAATAAAATAATAATATTTATAAAAACTGTCTAAAAGTGTTTTTAAAATTGTATTGAATTAATTATTTTTTTTTTAAATAATTGTTTAAGGAAATAGACGTTGTTTAGTTGGTGGTTGAGCGGTCTTCTGGGAAGCAGGTTTTATAGGGTGCATATTCCCGGTCTCTTGGGATAAAATGTGGTGGGAATATTCAGATGTGATATGGAGGTCTTTGATTATTTTGATGTTAGCAATGTGATGTTTATACTGTGGCACAATGATGATTTAATTTTCTCCTCTTAAACTTTATGTTTTTAAGCTTCTTGACTATGATGTGTTTGGTCATTGTGACCACGTTTTTTTTGGTCTTGAACTTTTTTGGCTTTTGACTTTGAAGTTCTTTTATCTTGGCCACATAAGTTTTCATTGCTTTCTCCTCTTTCTCCTTTTCAGCTTTTATAGATTTCATATATTTTTTTCCCTCCGCATCGGCACTTTTGCTTCTACTCGCCTCTTTTGCCAGCTCATTCTCAACCCTGTATTCAGATGCTGCTATCATTCGACTCAGTACAGGGTGACGACTTTGATCTTCTTCACAGTCCCATTCTTCAATGTCCCTCTTCTTTTTTATCATTTGTTGGTTCTTAGGGACTATTAAAATATAAAATAAAGGTCAATAATTATGAATTAAAAATTATAATGGAAACATAGATGTGGGGAGTTGTTGGGTAGTTAAATCTGTGGGAAACACCTTCCTTTTGTTAAGCTATGTTCACATCTGCGTTATAGGCTCTGTTGCGAGCCTCTATCGCAGATCTGGTCCAAAATGCAGTGAAAAATAGTGCAGCATGTTGTGCTATTGTTACGGTAAAACAATGGACACGATGACAGAAACCCTACAGGAACCATTAGAATCAATATGTTTTTCATCGGACATTGTGTAGGCCTACGAACCCACCACCACCATCTTGTTTTAAACTTGTTTGTCATTTTTTTAGGTCGTGCTGGCCATTGTTTTTACTATTTGTGATTAAATATAATAAAAATCTTTTTGCATGGTACCCATGGTGTACTCATATGTTATTACAGTACTTATATAATAGTATCTATATATATATATATATATTTATGGGGATTGTGCTTATATATTTATATATATAGATCATTATATGGAATATTTGGCCTGGTTTTCGTATAGGTATTCATATGTTTTGTATGTTGTTGAAGGCCTTGTAACTAATATGGATTTCCATACTCGGGAATCTAACTGGCTATCGCTTGTTACTCATGTTTTTAAGGAGGATGCTATAGGAACCGTTGGTGCAAACAATACAGGTATAATGGAAATACATAGATCATTAAAGGACTTATTGAAACGTCGTACCAGAATTTGGTGGAATAAGGTTTCATTAGAACAGTATTTGGCTCGGGATCTGATCCCTCGTGGTCTACGTGTCCAGGTTTTCCCGTCATTTCCACTTGAAGACTTGACAATGAAATTGAGATGGGAACAAGCATGTGCATTATGCTCTCGCACTTTCATCGAACTGTTAATTGGTATGGATAAAAAACAATTGGAGGACGTTGAAAAAACTATTGCAACTTTACAGGAACAAGTGAAATCAACATTGACTCCTGAAAATCTAGCCAAATTTGAACAGGATTTAAGTATTGAATGTGCAAAATGGGAACGAGAGATACAGGACATAAAAACCAAAAAATTCCAAAGAGATGTTCTGGATTTTCAACAGCATAGAATCTATAGATGGCAAAAAGCGTGCACCTTCTAAATTATTGCGCAGTGAATCCTTCACATCATTGGAGAGTGTTGCATCTGGGATATCACAAGTATCGTCATCATCAAATGCACGAGAAATAGGGATGACAAGGTATGAAACCAGACGAGCGCCAATAAAAAGGAAATTGAACACGTCGGATGGAAATAATAGTGAATTGAAGGTAATTAACTTATCTGATATTGTACTAACACCCAGTCAAAATTCTGTGCTATCACTAGGTTTAACATTTTGTCCGGTATCCGGTTTCGATAATTTACAGCCATCAAGGATATATTCCTATTTGCGAGTAAACTCATTTTGAAAAAAAATTATGCAAAGAATGATTTCAACCATTTGTTTACAGCCCAGGAGGAATTGGAAGTGGTCCGGATATTAGAGTCTTTGCTTCAAGAACAGGAGGTAAACACTGATAAATTTCCGGACTTTACTCGACCCAAATCTATCACATTCCCACCACTTTTATTAAATCCACCAGTAGAAATGTTCGTTAGAATGGTGGTTGATGAGTTGAGGAAACTATCACAAAATTGTAGATATGACAACTTATCTAGAGTGCAGCACAAGGCCTTGCATGAACTGAAAATGATGAAGGGGGTCGTATTCAAACAAGCAGATATGGGGGGTAATGTGGTAAAATGGCCGTTTGATCTATACGAGTCCGAGGTGTATAGACAATTGCATAATGAGAAATACTATAGACGGTTACCATGTAATCCGACTGACATCTTTAAGGATCGTTTAGACAAAATGCTAATGGAGGCATTTGAGAATAATGTAATCATTAAGAAGGTCATGGATGGTTTATGTGTAAAGAGCCCGATTGTTCCAACATTATATTTATTGCCAAAGGTACACAAGGACCATAAAAAAAACACCGGGACGTCCAATTGTCTCGGCATGTGGTGGTCTGTGTGAATTGACATGCCGCTTTTTGGATTTTTATCTTCGCCCATGTGTTGAAAATCTGCAATCTTATATTAGAGATTCTACAGATGTGTTGAAACGTCTAGATGGAGTCACAATGGAACATGACATGTACATATACACAGTAGACTCCATTATAATATGCAGTCTGTATTCCATATTGTACTATTTGAAGAGTAGACATTGCCCATGTCCCTCATTATTTATGTTTATTTTCTGTTCATACTTCTTAATAATTTAATAAAATTATTGTAGTAATAATAATAAAATAATAATATTTATAAAAACTGTCTAAAAGTGTTTTTAAAATTGTATTGAATTAATTTTTTTTTTTTTAAATAATTGTTTAAGGAAATAGACGTTGTTTAGTTGGTGGTTGAGCGGTCTTCTCGGAAGCAGGTTTTATAGGGTGCATATTCCCGGTCTCTTGGGATAAAATGTGGTGGGAATATTCAGATGTGATATGGAGGTCTTTGATTATTTTGATGTTAGCAATGTGATGTTTATACTGTGGCACAATGATGATTTAATTTTCTCCTCTTCAACTTTATGTTTTTAAGCTTCTTGACTATGATGTGTTTGGTCATTGTGACCACGTTTTTTTTGGTCTTGAACTTTTTTGGCTTTTGACTTTGAAGTTCTTTTATCTTGGCCACATAAGTTTTCATTGCTTTCTCCTCTTTCTCCTTTTCAGCTTTTATAGATTTCATATATTTTTTTCCCTCCGCATCGGCACTTTTGCTTCTACTCGCCTCTTTTGCCAGCTCATTCTCAACCCTGTATTCAGATGCTGCTATCATTCGACTCAGTACAGGGTGACGACTTTGATCTTCTTCACAGTCCCATTCTTCAATGTCCCTCTTCTTTTTTATCATTTGTTGGTTCTTAGTGACTATTAAAATATAAAATAAAGGTCAATAATTATGAATTAAAAATTATAATGGAAACATAGATGTGGGGAGTTGTTGGGTAGTTAAATCTGTGGGAAACACCTTCCTTTTGTTAAGCTATGTTCACATCTGCGTTATAGGCTCTGTTGCGAGCCTCTATCGCAGATCTGGTCCAAAATGCAGTGAAAAATAGTGCAGCATGTTGTGCTATTGTTACGGTAAAACAATGGACACGATGACAGAAACCCTACAGGAACCATTAGAATCAATATGTTTTTCATCGGACATTGTGTAGGCCTACGAACCCACCACCACCATCTTGTTTTAAACTTGTTTGTCATTTTTTTAGGTCGTGCTGGCCATTGTTTTTACTATTTGTGATTAAATATAATAAAAATCTTTTTGCATGGTACCCATGGTGTACTCATATGTTATTACAGTACTTATATAATAGTATCTATATATATATATATTTATGGGGATTGTGCTTATATATTTATATATATAGATCATTATATGGAATATTTGGCCTGGTTTTCGTATAGGTATTCATATGTTTTGTATGTTGTTGAAGGCCTTGTAACTAATATGGATTTCCATACTCGGGAATCTAACTGGCTATCGCTTGTTACTCATGTTTTTAAGGAGGATGCTATAGGAACCGTTGGTGCAAACAATACAGGTATAATGGAAATACATAGATCATTAAAGGACTTATTGAAACGTCGTACCAGAATTTGGTGGAATAAGGTTTCATTAGAACAGTATTTGGCTCGGGATCTGATCCCTCGTGGTCTACGTGTCCAGGTTTTCCCGTCATTTCCACTTGAAGACTTGACAATGAAATTGAGATGGGAACAAGCATGTGCATTATGCTCTCGCACTTTCATCGAACTGTTAATTGGTATGGATAAAAAACAATTGGAGGACGTTGAAAAAACTATTGCAACTTTACAGGAACAAGTGAAATCAACATTGACTCCTGAAAATCTAGCCAAATTTGAACAGGATTTAAGTATTGAATGTGCAAAATGGGAACGAGAGATACAGGACATAAAAACCAAAAAATTCCAAAGAGATGTTCTGGATTTTCAACAGCATAGAATCTATAGATGGCAAAAAGCGTGCACCTTCTAAATTATTGCGCAGTGAATCCTTCACATCATTGGAGAGTGTTGCATCTGGGATATCACAAGTATCGTCATCATCAAATGCACGAGAAATAGGGATGACAAGGTATGAAACCAGACGAGCGCCAATAAAAAGGAAATTGAACACGTCGGATGGAAATAATAGTGAATTGAAGGTAATTAACTTATCTGATATTGTACTAACACCCAGTCAAAATTCTGTGCTATCACTAGGTTTAACATTTTGTCCGGTATCCGGTTTCGATAATTTACAGCCATCAAGGATATATTCCTATTTGCGAGTAAACTCATTTTGAAAAAAAATTATGCAAAGAATGATTTCAACCATTTGTTTACAGCCCAGGAGGAATTGGAAGTGGTCCGGATATTAGAGTCTTTGCTTCAAGAACAGGAGGTAAACACTGATAAATTTCCGGACTTTACTCGACCCAAATCTATCACATTCCCACCACTTTTATTAAATCCACCAGTAGAAATGTTCGTTAGAATGGTGGTTGATGAGTTGAGGAAACTATCACAAAATTGTAGATATGACAACTTATCTAGAGTGCAGCACAAGGCCTTGCATGAACTGAAAATGATGAAGGGGGTCGTATTCAAACAAGCAGATATGGGGGGTAATGTGGTAAAATGGCCGTTTGATCTATACGAGTCCGAGGTGTATAGACAATTGCATAATGAGAAATACTATAGACGGTTACCATGTAATCCGACTGACATCTTTAAGGATCGTTTAGACAAAATGCTAATGGAGGCATTTGAGAATAATGTAATCACTAAGAAGGTCATGGATGGTTTATGTGTAAAGAGCCCGATTGTTCCAACATTATATTTATTGCCAAAGGTACACAAGGACCATAAAAAAAACACCGGGACGTCCAATTGTCTCGGCATGTGGTGGTCTGTGTGAATTGACATGCCGCTTTTTGGATTTTTATCTTCGCCCATGTGTTGAAAATCTGCAATCTTATATTAGAGATTCTACAGATGTGTTGAAACGTCTAGATGGAGTCACAATGGAACATGACATGTACATATACACAGTAGACTCCATTATAATATGCAGTCTGTATTCCATATTGTACTATTTGAAGAGTAGACATTGCCCATGTCCCTCATTATTTATGTTTATTTTCTGTTCATACTTCTTAATAATTTAATAAAATTATTGTAGTAATAATAATAAAATAATAATATTTATAAAAACTGTCTAAAAGTGTTTTTAAAATTGTATTGAATTAATTTTTTTTTTTTAAATAATTGTTTAAGGAAATAGACGTTGTTTAGTTGGTGGTTGAGCGGTCTTCTGGGAAGCAGGTTTTATAGGGTGCATATTCCCGGTCTCTTGGGATAAAATGTGGTGGGAATATTCAGATGTGATATGGAGGTCTTTGATTATTTTGATGTTAGCAATGTGATGTTTATACTGTGGCACAATGATGATTTAATTTTCTCCTCTTTTTTTTTTTTTTTTAAACATTTTTATTGAAGAAAAATCAAAGGTTCATACAAAGAACTAGTACAAAATACAGTTATACATAAAGAAAGAAAAAAAAACATGGTCAAAAACATTAAAGCACATATTGTCTGCCTAATACATTTTGACAGTTCCTTAGAAAGATCATGAATGAAATCACATAGATAATCACGACACTTCAGTAAAGCATGCCTGGGAAGTCCGGAATGAGCTATCCCTCCGAATAACAACAAACATCATCAATCAGTTTGCTTCAAGATTCCCAATGAGCCCTTCAAATCCTCTGTGTGATACCACCTGGAGAATCGAATTCTTGACATAGTTTCTCTGATCTCATCTGAAGTAAGGTGAGTAATAATAAATGGTTTCCATTTTGCAAAAAATTTTGTTACTTTTGTACTGCTATGTCTCTCAGTGTCAAGCCTATCCGAATATAAGTAGAGTTTCAGCTGATCTGACACATCGGTTATCGAGGGTACGTGACTGGTAATCCATGTATTCAATAGACATCGTTTCGCCACCAAGAGAATGACATGTATCAAAGAGGGCAATTTATGTTCCTTTTTAGATTGAGGTATTATAGGAGTTATATAGTGAAATAGTATCATCAGAGGTGTCATCTGAATGGGGATTCTCCACATGGTATTTATATAGCTAAGTATGCTCTTCCAGTAATCTTGGATCTGTGAGCATGTCCACATACCATGATAAAGGTCCGTACAGGGCTTGTGACATTTCGGACAGCTTGTCAATCTGTCAGGATTATGAGATGTAACAGGTAAATTAAAGGCATATATAGCTGCGTGTATTAGTTTAAAATGTGTTTGCCTCCAGGTTTCATTTATAATATGCTTTCTTAATAACAACCAACCCTCCAGAATGCATGCAGAAACTTCAGTATTACGTAATACCTTCTCCCAATAGGGAAATCTGAGTGGTAATTTATAAGTCCCACATTTATCTCTTATCGTCTGATATATGGCAGAAATCGAGTTTGCAGTTAATCTCTGATCTAATAATTTGTCAAAATCATTAACAGATATTTCCCTAGAAATGTCACCAAAGCTCTTGACACAGAATGATTTAAGTTGCATATACTGGAAGGTCTGATCACCCTGTAAGTCAAATCCTTGCATCAGCTCTGTAATAGTCTTTATACGTGGTATAGAATCATGCAATATATGTGCTATAGTAGTGATGCCGCTCTGTTTCCAACTTCTGAAGAATTTATTAAGCCTTCCAGCCAGAAAATCTTTGTGACTCCAGAGGGGCAAATGTTTAGAAAACTGGAAAGAAAGACCAAATCGCTTTCTCAATTCTTTCCAGGTTGCTATTGTGTCACGTATCGTGATTGAGTGTTTTGCAATCAGCGGGAGAGAAGCATAACTGGAATGCACTAATGACATCAAATCAGCTGGTTCCACCAATGCAGACTCCAAAGCAAAATTAGAATATTAATTAGAGGAATGAGCCCAATCCACAATGTGCCTGCTCAAACATGCCAAATTATAGGTTCTGACATTAGGGACATTTAACCCTCCCTGTGTTCTACTCAGACACATCTTAGCTAAAGATATCCGGGACCTCTGCCCTTTCCATATAAATCTGGTAAATGCCCTATTCAAATTAGTGACATCTGTATGCTTCAGGAGAAGTGGTATGGTCTGTAAGTGATACAAAATCTTAGAAAAGCTCATCATTTTAATGACATGTGCCCGTCCCATTAAGTTTATTGGAAGTGTTTCCCACCGTCTCAGTTCAGACTGTATTTTATGTATTATGGGGGGATAATTAAGACCATATATGGAAGCCGAGGTTTTACCTATTTTGATCCCCAAGTAACTTATGTGTGTATGAGCAATTTTCAATCCCACCAAGTCAATAGCCTGTCGATCTAAATGAGTAATGGGGAATAAATTAAGAAACTCACATTTTTCGGGGTTAATTTTGAATCCCGACACTAACCCAAAGTCACCAATATGTTGAAATACTGGCTGTAAATGAGTAGCAGGATCTGACATAAATAATAAGATATCATCAGCGAAGAGGGCAGTACGTACCATTTGAGATCCTATTTGAACGCCCTGAAATAAGGAAGTCCTCTCCAAATTATATGCTAACGGTTCCAAAGCCAAATTAAATAATAAAGGGGACAAGGGGCATCCCTGTCTGGTACCCTTTTGTAAAGGAAATAATGACGATCTACAACCTGGTGAATATACAGCCGCTCGTGGTTCCTTATAGAGTGCCGAAAGGAACGTTCGGAAACTACCTATTAGACCAAATTTGTCTAGTACCAAATCCAGCCATTTCCATCTAACGTTATCAAATGCCTTTTCGGCATCTAAGGCTACCAATGCATATTGCTTGGTAGATCGAGTTTGAGCATGTGTGGCATCTAGGACAGTCAGAACCCTTCTGATGTTAGTTACTGCTGCCCTGCCACGCACGAAACCCACTTGAGTCGGATATATTAGATTAGGGAGTATATAGGAAAGTCGCTCGGCAAATATTTTTGCAATGAGTTTCAGATCTTGATTAATTAAAGATATTGGGCGATAGGATGAGGGCAGTAAAAGATCCTTACCCGGTTTAGGGAGCACTCTTATATACGCCAAGTTAGCTGCTGGGGGTATATCTGCACCATGCAATATGGAATTAAAGTAGGCTACCAACGCAGGTGTAATTTGCTGCCTGAGAACCTTGTAGAACTCAGCCGAGTATCCATCAGGCCCCGGTGACTTGTTATTCTTAAGGGCTTGGATTGTCCGCAAAACCTCTTCCTCCGTTACCTCTGCATTTAGTGCATCCAACTGTGCGGAAGTCGGAGCTGGTAGATCTAATGATTGAAGGTATTGGCAACCAAGATCTTTATGAAATGGAGTGCCATCTGCATATAATTGCCTGTAAAACTGCTCAAAAGTGTGCATTATTTGTGATGGCTCAGTGTGAACTGTGCCATTGCTATCTTTAATTTTGGATATATGGGAGGAGGGTCTATGCCCCCTAGCCAGATTAGCTAATAACCTGCCAGATTTGTTACCGAATTTAAACAACTCCGCCTCCATCATTGAACGATGAATACGCTCTCTGCGGTCAAGCCATAACTCAAATTTCGTTCTGGTGAGTTTCCATTCCTGCAACGTGGTCGAGGAAGGTTGTAGAATATATTTATTGTAAGCCGCCCTAAGGGCATCACTACTATCTTGATAATGTTTCTGGGTGATTTTTTTGAGTTTAGAAACGTGCGCTATCAATCTACCTCGAAGTACAGCTTTCGCTGTCTCCCAGTATAAGGAGGGATTGTCGCTATGTCCCTTATTAAAAGAGTCATATTCCAACCACCAACCACTCAAAAGCTCTGTGAAGGATTCATCTTTTATCAAAAAAGAAGGAAAACGCCAAATAAAATCGTTTCCACGTATGTGCATGTCTGCTACCTCCAAGCAGACTGGTGCATGATCCGAGATTAATAGTTGTTCTATAGTTGGATTAGTCATGCGAGGTAAAAGCGAAGTCCCTGCCAAGATGTAATCAATCCTTGACCAAGACCCATGAGCATTAGAGTAGTGTGTGTATTCCCTCCCATCTGGATTAAAAGATCGCCATACATCCACCAGTTGCAGATCTGAGAGGAAAGATTGTAAGATTTTATCAGATGCTCTCACTGTCACTGGAGATGTTCTCATGCCCTTCCTATCTTCCATGTGCGACAATACAGTATTCAAATCTCCTGCAACAATTTTGTTGCGGGCATTATCAAGTGAAATTTGGATCTGTAAGTCCGCGTAGAATTGCTTGTTATCCCCGTTCGGTCCATAAATGTTATAAATGCTAAGTTCCCCCGCTGGAGTATCTAAAAGGGTATGGAGAAGCCTGCCTTCCAAGTCTGCATGTTGGGACTTTACCTGAAAAGCTAATGATTTACTCAAAAGCGTAAGAACTCCACCTTTTCTATCAGCAGAGGCTGATCCTAGTACTTCTCCCACCCAGAATTTTTTCATCCGAAAAAAATCCCTTTCACGTAAATGAGTCTCCTGGAGGAGGGCTATGTCAGCTCCCAGACGCTTCAGGTGCCGGAGTACCATAGAGCGTTTATGAGGGGACAGTAGTCCCTTGACATTCCATGTCACAATCTTCATGGGGGGAATAGAGTAATACACGATTTAATGTCTAGGAGTTCTGTCCACACCCAGCATAACATAAGATATAGGCAATAATATAAGAATTTGCAGTCCTGACCAATTTGTCTATGCACATATATAACCAATTGAACAACAAAATGACAAACATTAACCATAGCAGTAAATCTGCAAATCTCCTGTGGGAGAATAATCATCATAAATGGACTTCGCTTTTTTCCGACATGCGGAGTGCCCGTGCGGCCATTTGTAAAGATAAGGAGGTCGTACCAACCATTGGTGAACTTAACCCGACATATCGACTCCATCAATTACCCTTTACACATTGAATATCGCAGAACTAAAACATAGCAATATGCATTTTGTATATCAACCATACTCACGTATCCCCATATCCTGTCATACCACAGAGTAGGAGGATGGTCATCTATTGCAAATATGAGCATAATGCATGAAAGCAATCAAATCAGTCCTTCAGATATTAAAGGAAAAAATAGTGGTTAAGACAGTGGAAGAGATCCTATAGTCCCGATGTCAGCGGTGTTTCAGAGGCGTCTTCGCCGCCCCAATGGCGGCTGTTGAGGACCGCGTTCTGCTTGCTGCAGCCGTTGCATATGTTCCAGATGATGAGGCGGCCAAAAGATCAGACAGTACTGTCTCCGCTTCTTCAGGATCCGTGTAGATCTCATTGGTGCCATCTGGCCTGGTAAGGCGTAGTGTCGCTGGATATTGAAGCTGAAATCGCCATTTATTGTGATGAAGCGCTGTACAAATCTTGCTGAACGCTCTGCGCCTGCGGGTGAGCTCAACAGAATAGTCTCCAAACAATAGCACATTTACCCCTTCAATGCGTAAGGGCTGGGCCTTTCTTTTATAAGCTCTCAAAATGGCCTCTTTTTCTGAGTAGTCGAGATACTTGGCTATAACTTGTCGAGGTCGATCAGGCTGACTCCTAGTCTGTGGCATGGTAGTGCGCTGCATATTGTCAGGGCCCAGACGGTGTGCTCGCTCAACTTTAAACGGTCCCTCCAAATCGAGAAGGAGAGGTATTTGCACCGCACATATGTGAAACAGTGCACTGGCAGGCACAGATTCCGGGAGACCCACCAACCTTAAATTACTGCGTCTGGACCGATTTTCTAGGTCATCAATTTTTTCCAAAATGCGGCCTTTTTCCCTCAGCAGATCTCTAATATGCGTGTGTGCTTTCGCCATATCATCCTCAGCAGCTGAAATGCGATGCTCCGCTTCATCTAGTCTGGCGGTATGCGCAGCAACTTCCGATTGTAGAATCTGAAGAGAGTCAGTGATAGTTTTAGCCAACGTAGATTGTAAATCCGGTGAAATCCGTTTAGCTACTTTAATAGCCAGTTTTTTATAATCAATGTGAAGAGGCTGTGCATTAGATTTGGAGTCCTCAGACTCTGCCTCAGATGAAAGATCTTCCACTTCCTCTTTGCTAGCAGACGAGCGGCTCGCCGCCATCTTATCTGTGCGAGACGTCGGAGACATGTCTCCCTCAAGATGTATAGATGCAATCACTCCTCCGGTAAGTAAAAGTGTCTTCCTCTGTAGGGTTAAGAAAACAACCCTGAAGGTTTTCTCTGCGTTGTAAATCACAGGAGCTTATGATTTAGGGAGGCCACTACGGAGCACTCGTCTCCTGCTTCTTCACATGTCGGCGCCGGAACCGGAAGTCTAATTTTCTCCTCTTAAACTTTATGTTTTTAAGCTTCTTGACTATGATGTGTTTGGTCATTGTGACCACGTTTTTTTTGGTCTTGAACTTTTTTGGCTTTTGACTTTGAAGTTCTTTTATCTTGGCCACATAAGTTTTCATTGCTTTCTCCTCTTTCTCCTTTTCAGCTTTTATAGATTTCATATATTTTTTTCCCTCCGCATCGGCACTTTTGCTTCTACTCGCCTCTTTTGCCAGCTCATTCTCAACCCTGTATTCAGATGCTGCTATCATTCGACTCAGTACAGGGTGACGACTTTGATCTTCTTCACAGTCCCATTCTTCAATGTCCCTCTTCTTTTTTATCATTTGTTGGTTCTTAGGGACTATTAAAATATAAAATAAAGGTCAATAATTATGAATTAAAAATTATAATGGAAACATAGATGTGGGGAGTTGTTGGGTAGTTAAATCTGTGGGAAACACCTTCCTTTTGTTAAGCTATGTTCACATCTGCGTTATAGGCTCTGTTGCGAGCCTCTATCGCAGATCTGGTCCAAAATGCAGTGAAAAATAGTGCAGCATGTTGTGCTATTGTTACGGTAAAACAATGGACACGATGACAGAAACCCTACAGGAACCATTAGAATCAATATGTTTTTCATCGGACATTGTGTAGGCCTACGAACCCACCACCACCATCTTGTTTTAAACTTGTTTGTCATTTTTTTAGGTCGTGCTGGCCATTGTTTTTACTATTTGTGATTAAATATAATAAAAATCTTTTTGCATGGTACCCATGGTGTACTCATATGTTATTACAGTACTTATATAATAGTATCTATATATATATATATATATTTATGGGGATTGTGCTTATATATTTATATATATAGATCATTATATGGAATATTTGGCCTGGTTTTCGTATAGGTATTCATATGTTTTGTATGTTGTTGAAGGCCTTGTAACTAATATGGATTTCCATACTCGGGAATCTAACTGGCTATCGCTTGTTACTCATGTTTTTAAGGAGGATGCTATAGGAACCGTTGGTGCAAACAATACAGGTATAATGGAAATACATAGATCATTAAAGGACTTATTGAAACGTCGTACCAGAATTTGGTGGAATAAGGTTTCATTAGAACAGTATTTGGCTCGGGATCTGATCCCTCGTGGTCTACGTGTCCAGGTTTTCCCGTCATTTCCACTTGAAGACTTGACAATGAAATTGAGATGGGAACAAGCATGTGCATTATGCTCTCGCACTTTCATCGAACTGTTAATTGGTATGGATAAAAAACAATTGGAGGACGTTGAAAAAACTATTGCAACTTTACAGGAACAAGTGAAATCAACATTGACTCCTGAAAATCTAGCCAAATTTGAACAGGATTTAAGTATTGAATGTGCAAAATGGGAACGAGAGATACAGGACATAAAAACCAAAAAATTCCAAAGAGATGTTCTGGATTTTCAACAGCATAGAATCTATAGATGGCAAAAAGCGTGCACCTTCTAAATTATTGCGCAGTGAATCCTTCACATCATTGGAGAGTGTTGCATCTGGGATATCACAAGTATCGTCATCATCAAATGCACGAGAAATAGGGATGACAAGGTATGAAACCAGACGAGCGCCAATAAAAAGGAAATTGAACACGTCGGATGGAAATAATAGTGAATTGAAGGTAATTAACTTATCTGATATTGTACTAACACCCAGTCAAAATTCTGTGCTATCACTAGGTTTAACATTTTGTCCGGTATCCGGTTTCGATAATTTACAGCCATCAAGGATATATTCCTATTTGCGAGTAAACTCATTTTGAAAAAAAATTATGCAAAGAATGATTTCATCCATTTGTTTACAGCCCAGGAGGAATTGGAAGTGGTCCGGATATTAGAGTCTTTGCTTCAAGAACAGGAGGTAAACACTGATAAATTTCCGGACTTTACTCGACCCAAATCTATCACATTCCCACCACTTTTATTAAATCCACCAGTAGAAATGTTCGTTAGAATGGTGGTTGATGAGTTGAGGAAACTATCACAAAATTGTAGATATGACAACTTATCTAGAGTGCAGCACAAGGCCTTGCATGAACTGAAAATGATGAAGGGGGTCGTATTCAAACAAGCAGATATGGGGGGTAATGTGGTGATATGGCCGTTTGATCTATACGAGTACGAGGTGTATAGACAATTGCATAATGAGAAATGCTATAGACGGTTACCATGTAATCCGACTGACATCTTTAAGGATCGTTTAGACAAAATGCTAATGGAGGCATTTGAGAATAATGTAATCACTAAGAAGGTCATGGATGGTTTATGTGTTAAGAGCCCGATTGTTCCAACATTATATTTATTGCCAAAGGTACACAAGGACCAGAAAAAACCACCGGGACGTCCAATTGTCTCGGGATGTGGTGGTCTGTGTGAATTGACATGCCGCTTTTTGGATTTTTATCTTCGTCCATGTGTTGAAAATCAGCAATCTTATATTAGAGATTCTACAGATGTGTTGAAACGTCTAGATGGAGTCACAATGGAACATGACATGTCCATATACACAGTAGACTCCATTATAATATGCAGCCTGTATTCCATATTGTAATATTTGAAGAGTAGACATTGCCCATGTCCCTCATTATTTATGTTTATTTTCTGTTCATACTTCTTAATAATTTAATAAAATTATTGTAGTAATAATAATAAAATAATAATATTTATAAAAACTGTCTAAAAGTGTTTTTAAAATTGTATTGAAGTAATTATTTCTTTTAAAAATATTTGTTTAAGGAAATAGAAGTTGTTTAGTTGGTGGTTAGCGGTCTTCTGAGAAGCAAGTTTTATAGGGTGCATATTCCCGGTCTCTTGGGATAAAATGTGGTGGGAATAGTCAGATGTGATATGGAGGTCTTTGAGTATTTTGATGTTAGTAATGTGATGTTTTTACTGTGGCACAATGATGATTTCATTTTCTCCTCTTGATCTTTATGTTTTTAAGCTTCTTGACTATGATGTGTTTGGTCATTTTGACCACGGTTTTTTTGGTCTTGAACTTTTTTGGCTTTTGACTTTGAAGTTCTTTTATCTTGGCCACATAAGTTTTCATTGCTTTCTCCTCTTTCTCCTTTTCAGCTTTTATAGATTTCATATATTTTTTTCCCTCCGCATCGGCACTTTTGCTTCTACTTGCCTCTTTTGCCAGCTCATTCTCAACCCTGTATTCAGATGCTGCTATCATTCGACTCAGTACAGGGTGACGACTTTGATCTTCTTCACAGTCTCATTCTTCAATGTCCCTCTTCTTTTTTATCATTTGTTGGTTCTTAGGGACTATTAAAATATAAAATAAAGGTCAATAATTATGAATTAAAATTATAATTGAAACATAGATGTGGGGAGTTGTTGGGTAGTTAAATCTGTGGGAAACACCTTCCTTTTGTTAAGCTATGTTCACATCTGCGTTACAGGCTCTGTTGCGAGCCTCTATCGCAGATCTGGTCCAAAATGCAGTGAAAAATAGTGCAGCATGTTGTGCTATTGTTACGGTAAAACAATGGACACGATGACAGAAACCCTACAGGAACCATTAGAATCAATATGTTTTTCATCGGACATTGTGTAGGCCTACGAACCCACCACCACCATCTTGTTTTAAACTTGTTTGTCATTTTTTTAGGTCGTGCCGGCCATTGTTTTTACTATTTGTGATTAAATATAATAAAAATCTTTTTGCATGGTACCCATGGTGTACTCATATGTTATTACAGTACTTATATAATAGTATCTATATATATATATATTTATGGGGATTGTGCTTATATATTTATATATATAGATCATTATATGGAATATTTGGCCTGGTTTTCGTATAGGTATTCATATGTTTTGTATGTTGTTGAAGGCCTTGTAACTAATATGGATTTCCATACTCGGGAATCTAACTGGCTATCGCTTGTTACTCATGTTTTTAAGGAGGATGCTATAGGAACCGTTGGTGCAAACAATACAGGTATAATGGAAATACATAGATCATTAAAGGACTTATTGAAACGTCGTACCAGAATTTGGTGGAATAAGGTTTCATTAGAACAGTATTTGGCTCGGGATCTGATCCCTCGTGGTCTACGTGTCCAGGTTTTCCCGTCATTTCCACTTGAAGACTTGACAATGAAATTGAGATGGGAACAAGCATGTGCATTATGCTCTCGCACTTTCATCGAACTGTTAATTGGTATGGATAAAAAACAATTGGAGGACGTTGAAAAAACTATTGCAACTTTACAGGAACAAGTGAAATCAACATTGACTCCTGAAAATCTAGCCAAATTTGAACAGGATTTAAGTATTGAATGTGCAAAATGGGAACGAGAGATACAGGACATAAAAACCAAAAAATTCCAAAGAGATGTTCTGGATTTTCAACAGCATAGAATCTATAGATGGCAAAAAGCGTGCACCTTCTAAATTATTGCGCAGTGAATCCTTCACATCATTGGAGAGTGTTGCATCTGGGATATCACAAGTATCGTCATCATCAAATGCACGAGAAATAGGGATGACAAGGTATGAAACCAGACGAGCGCCAATAAAAAAGAAATTGAACACGTCGGATGGAAATAATAGTGAATTGAAGGTAATTAACTTATCTGATATTGTACTAACACCCAGTCAAAATTCTGTGCTATCACTAGGTTTAACATTTTGTCCGGTATCCGGTTTCGATAATTTACAGCCATCAAGGATATATTCCTATTTGCGAGTAAACTCATTTTGAAAAAAAATTATGCAAAGAATGATTTCAACCATTTGTTTACAGCCCAGGAGGAATTGGAAGTGGTCCGGATATTAGAGTCTTTGCTTCAAGAACAGGAGGTAAACACTGATAAATTTCCGGACTTTACTCGACCCAAATCTATCACATTCCCACCACTTTTATTAAATCCACCAGTAGAAATGTTCGTTAGAATGGTGGTTGATGAGTTGAGGAAACTATCACAAAATTGTAGATATGACAACTTATCTAGAGTGCAGCACAAGGCCTTGCATGAACTGAAAATGATGAAGGGGGTCGTATTCAAACAAGCAGATATGGGGGGTAATGTGGTGATATGGCCGTTTGATCTATACGAGTACGAGGTGTATAGACAATTGCATAATGAGAAATGCTATAGACGGTTACCATGTAATCCGACTGACATCTTTAAGGATCGTTTAGACAAAATGCTAATGGAGGCATTTGAGAATAATGTAATCACTAAGAAGGTCATGGATGGTTTATGTGTTAAGAGCCCGATTGTTCCAACATTATATTTATTGCCAAAGGTACACAAGGACCAGAAAAAACCACCGGGACGTCCAATTGTCTCGGGATGTGGTGGTCTGTGTGAATTGACATGCCGCTTTTTGGATTTTTATCTTCATCCATGTGTTGAAAATCAGCAATCTTATATTAGAGATTCTACAGATGTGTTGAAACGTCTAGATGGAGTCACAATGGAACATGACATGTCCATATACAGAGTAGACCACATTATAATATGCAGCCTGTATTCCATATTGTAATATTTGAAGAGTAGACATTGCCCATGTCCCTCATTATTTATGTTTATTTTCTGTTCATACTTCTTAATAATTTAATAAAATTATTGTAGTAATAATAATAAAATAATAATATTTATAAAAACTGTCTAAAAGTGTTTTTAAAATTGTATTGAAGTAATTATTTCTTTTAAAAATATTTGTTTAAGGAAATAGAAGTTGTTTAGTTGGTGGTTAGCGGTCTTCTGAGAAGCAAGTTTTATAGGGTGCATATTCCCGGTCTCTTGGGATAAAATGTGGTGGGAATAGTCAGATGTGATATGGAGGTCTTTGAGTATTTTGATGTTAGTAATGTGATGTTTTTACTGTGGCACAATGATGATTTCATTTTCTCCTCTTGATCTTTATGTTTTTAAGCTTCTTGACTATGATGTGTTTGGTCATTTTGACCACGGTTTTTTTGGTCTTGAACTTTTTTGGCTTTTGACTTTGAAGTTCTTTTATCTTGGCCACATAAGTTTTCATTGCTTTCTCCTCTTTCTCCTTTTCAGCTTTTATAGATTTCATATATTTTTTTCCCTCCGCATCGGCACTTTTGCTTCTACTTGCCTCTTTTGCCAGCTCATTCTCAACCCTGTATTCAGATGCTGCTATCATTCGACTCAGTACAGGGTGACGACTTTGATCTTCTTCACAGTCTCATTCTTCAATGTCCCTCTTCTTTTTTATCATTTGTTGGTTCTTAGGGACTATTAAAATATAAAATAAAGGTCAATAATTATGAATTAAAATTATAATTGAAACATAGATGTGGGGAGTTGTTGGGTAGTTAAATCTGTGGGAAACACCTTCCTTTTGTTAAGCTATGTTCACATCTGCGTTATAGGCTCTGTTGCGAGCCTCTATCGCAGATCTGGTCCAAAATGCAGTGAAAAATAGTGCAGCATGTTGTACTATTGTTACGGTAAAACAATGGACACGATGACAGAAACCCTACAGGAACCATTAAAATCAATATGTTTTTCATCGGACATTGTGTAGGCCTACGAACCCACCACCACCATGTTGTTTTAAACTTGTTTGTCATTTTTTTAGGTCGTGCTGGCCATTGTTTTTACTATTTGTGATTAAATATAATAAAAATCTTTTTGCATGGTACCTATGGTGTACTCATATGTTATTACAGTACTTATATAATAGTATCTATATATATATTTATGGGGATTGTGCTTATATATTGATATATATAGATCATTATATGGAATATTTGGCCTGGTTTTCGTATAGGCATTCATATGTTTTGTATGTTGTTGACAGGCCTTGTAACTAATATGGATTTCCATACTCGGGAATCTAACTGGCTATCGCTTGTTACTCATGTTTTTAAGGAGGATGCTATAGGAACCGTTGATGCAAACAATACAGGTATAATGGAAATACATAGATCATTAAAGGACTTATTGAAACGTCGTACCAGAATTTGGTGGAATAAGGTTTCATTAGAACAGTATTTGGCTCGAGATCTGATCCCTCGTGGTCTACGTGTCCAGGTTTTCCCGTCATTTCCACTTGAAGACGTGACAATAAAATTGAGATGGGAACAAGCATGTGCATTATGCTCTCGCACTGTCATCGAATTGTTAATTGGTATGGATAAAAAACAATTGGAGGACGTTGAAAAAACTATTGCACCTTTACAGGAACAAGTGAAATCAACATTGACTCCTGAAAATCTAGCCAAATTTGAACAGGATTTAAGTATTGAATGTGCAAAATGGGAACGAGAGATACAGGACGTAAAAACCAAAAAATTCCAAAGAGATGTTCTGGATTTTCAACAGCATAGAATCTATAGATGGCAAAAAGCGTGCACCTTCTAAATTATTGCGCAGTGAATCCTTCACATCATTGGAGAGTGTTGCATCTGGGATATCACAAGTATCGTCATCATCAAATGCACGAGAAATAGGGATGACAAGGAATGAAACCAGACGAGCGCCAATAAAAAGGAAATTGAACACGTGGGATGGAAATAATGGTGAATTGAAGGTAATTAACTTATCTGATATTGTACTAACACCCAGTCAAAATTCTGTGCTATCACTAGGTTTAACATTTTGTCCGGTATCCGGTTTCGATAATTTACAGCCATCAAGGATATATTCCTATTTGCGAGTAAACTCATTTTGAAAAAAAATTATGCAAAGAATGATTTCAACCATTTGTTTACAGCCCAGGAGGAATTGGAAGTGGTCCGGATATTAGAGTCTTTGCTTCAAGAACAGGAGGTAAACACTGATAAATTTCCGGACTTTACTCGACCCAAATCTATCACATTCCCACCACTTTTATTAAATCCACCAGTAGAAATGTTCGTTAGAATGGTGGTTGATGAGTTGAGGAAACTATCACAAAATTGTAGATATGACAACTTATCTAGAGTGCAGCACAAGGCCTTGCATGAACTGAAAATGATGAAGGGGGTCGTATTCAAACAAGCAGATATGGGGGGTAATGTGGTAAAATGGCCGTTTGATCTATACGAGTCCGAGGTGTATAGACAATTGCATAATGAGAAATACTATAGACGGTTACCATGTAATCCGACTGACATCTTTAAGGATCGTTTAGACAAAATGCTAATGGAGGCATTTGAGAATAATGTAATCACTAAGAAGGTCATGGATGGTTTATGTGTAAAGAGCCCGATTGTTCCAACATTATATTTATTGCCAAAGGTACACAAGGACCATAAAAAAACCACCGGGACGTCCAATTGTCTCGGGATGTGGTGGTCTGTGTGTATTGACATGCCGCTTTTTGGATTTTTATCTTCGTCCATGTGTTGAAAATCTGCAATCTTATATTAGAGATTCTACAGATGTGTTGAAACGTCTAGATGGAGTCACAATGGAACATGACATGTACATATACACAGTAGACTCCATTATAATATGCAGTCTGTATTCCATATTGTACTATTTGAAGAGTAGACATTGCCCATGTCCCTCATTATTTATGTTTATTTTCTGTTCATACTTCTTAATAATTTAATAAAATTATTGTAGTAATAATAATAAAATAATAATATTTATAAAAACTGTCTAAAAGTGTTTTTAAAATTGTATTGAATTAATTTTTTTTTTTTTTAAATAATTGTTTAAGGAAATAGACGTTGTTTAGTTGGTGGTTGAGCGGTCTTCTGGGAAGCAGGTTTTATAGGGTGCATATTCCCTGTCTCTTGGGATAAAATGTGGTGGGAATATTCAGATGTGATATGGAGGTCTTTGATTATTTTGATGTTAGTAATGTGATGTTTATACTGTGGCACAATGATGATTTAATTTTCTCCTCTTAAACTTTATGTTTTTAAGCTTCTTGACTATGATGTGTTTGGTCATTGTGACCACGTTTTTTTTGGTCTTGAACTTTTTTGGCTTTTGACTTTGAAGTTCTTTTATCTTGGCCACATAAGTTTTCATTGCTTTCTCCTCTTTCTCCTTTTCAGCTTTTATAGATTTCATATATTTTTTTCCCTCCGCATCGGCACTTTTGCTTCTACTCGCCTCTTTTGCCAGCTCATTCTCAACCCTGTATTCAGATGCTGCTATCATTCGACTCAGTACAGGGTGACGACTTTGATCTTCTTCACAGTCCCATTCTTCAATGTCCCTCTTCTTTTTTATCATTTGTTGGTTCTTAGGGACTATTAAAATATAAAATAAAGGTCAATACTTATGAATTAAAAATTATAATGGAAACATAGATGTGGGGAGTTGTTGGGTAGTTAAATCTGTGGGAAACACCTTCCTTTTGTTAAGCTATGTTCACATCTGCGTTACAGGCTCTGTTGCGAGCCTCTATCGCAGATCTGGTACAAAATGCAGTGAAAAATAGTGCAGCATGTTGTGCTATTGTTACGGTAAAACAATGGACACGATGACAGAAACCCTACAGGAACCATTAAAATCAATATGTTTTTCATCGGACATTGTGTAGGCCTACGAACCCACCACCACCATGTTGTTTTAAACTTGTTTGTCATTTTTTTAGGTCGTGCTGGCTATTGTTTTTACTATTTGTGATTAAATATAATAAAAATCTTTTTGCATCGTACCTATGGTGTACTCATATGTTATTACAGTACTTATATAATAGTATCTATATATATATATTTATGGGGATTGTGCTTATATATTGATATATATAGATCATTATATGGAATATTTGGCCTGGTTTTCGTATAGGTATTCATATGTTTTGTATGTTGTTGACAGGCCTTGTAACTAATATGGATTTCCATACTCGGGAATCTAACTGGCTATCGCTTGTTACTCATGTTTTTAAGGAGGATGCTATAGGAACCGTTGATGCAAACAATACAGGTATAATGGAAATACATAGATCATTAAAGGACTTATTGAAACGTCGTACCAAAATTTGGTGGAATAAGGTTTCATTAGAACAGTATTTGGCTCGGGATCTGATCCCTCGTGGTCTACGTGTCCAGGTTTTCCCGTCATTTCCACTTGAAGACGTGACAATAAAATTGAGATGGGAACAAGCATGTGCATTATGCTCTCGCACTTTCATCGAATTGTTAATTGGTATGGATAAAAAACAATTGGAGGACGTTGAAAAAACTATTGCACCTTTACAGGAACAAGTGAAATCAACATTGACTCCTGAAAATCTAGCCAAATTTGAACAGGATTTAAGTATTGAATGTGCAAAATGGGAACGAGAGATACAGGACGTAAAAACCAAAAAATTCCAAAGAGATGTTCTGGATTTTCAACAGCATAGAATCTATAGATGGCAAAAAGCGTGCACCTTCTAAATTATTGCGCAGTGAATCCTTCACATCATTGGAGAGTGTTGCATCTGGGATATCACAAGTATCGTCATCATCAAATGCACGAGAAATAGGGATGACAAGGTATGAAACCAGACGAGCGCCAATAAAAAGGAAATTGAACACGTGGGATGGAAATAATGGTGAATTGAAGGTAATTAACTTATCTGATATTGTACTAACACCCAGTCAAAATTCTGTGCTATCACTAGGTTTAACATTTTGTCCGGTATCCGGTTTCGATAATTTACAGCCATCAAGGATATATTCCTATTTGCGAGTAAACTCATTTTGAAAAAAAATTATGCAAAGAATGATTTCAACCATTTGTTTACAGCCCAGGAGGAATTGGAAGTGGTCCGGATATTAGAGTCTTTGCTTCAAGAACAGGAGGTAAACACTGATAAATTTCCGGACTTTACTCGACCCAAATCTATCACATTCCCACCACTTTTATTAAATCCACCAGTAGAAATGTTCGTTAGAATGGTGGTTGATGAGTTGAGGAAACTATCACAAAATTGTAGATATGACAACTTATCTAGAGTGCAGCACAAGGCCTTGCATGAACTGAAAATGATGAAGGGGGTCGTATTCAAACAAGCAGATATGGGGGGTAATGTGGTAAAATGGCCGTTTGATCTATACGAGTCCGAGGTGTATAGACAATTGCATAATGAGAAATACTATAGACGGTTACCATGTAATCCGACTGACATCTTTAAGGATCGTTTAGACAAAATGCTAATGGAGGCATTTGAGAATAATGTAATCACTAAGAAGGTCATGGATGGTTTATGTGTAAAGAGCCCGATTGTTCCAACATTATATTTATTGCCAAAGGTACACAAGGACCATAAAAAAACCACCGGGACGTCCAATTGTCTCGGCATGTGGTGGTCTGTGTGAATTGACATGCCGCTTTTTGGATTTTTATCTTCGCCCATGTGTTGAAAATCTGCAATCTTATATTAGAGATTCTACAGATGTGTTGAAACGTCTAGATGGAGTCACAATGGAACATGACATGTCCATATACACAGTAGACTCCATTATAATATGCAGCCTGTATTCCATATTGTAATATTTGAAGAGTAGACATTGCCCATGTCCCTCATTATTTATGTTTATTTTCTGTTCATACTTCTTAATAATTTAATAAAATTATTGTAGTAATAATAATAAAATAATAATATTTATAAAAACTGTCTAAAAGTGTTTTTAAAATTGTATTGAAGTAATTATTTCTTTTAAAAATATTTGTTTAAGGAAATAGAAGTTGTTTAGTTGGTGGTTAGCGGTCTTCTGAGAAGCAGGTTTTATAGGGTGCATATTCCCGGTCTCTTGGGATAAAATGTGGTGGGAATATTCAGATGTGATATGGAGGTCTTTGAGTATTTTGATGTTAGTAATGTGATGTTTTTACTGTGGCACAATGATGATTTCATTTTCTCCTCTTAAACTTTATGTTTTTAAGCTTCTTGACTATGATGTGTTTGGTCATTTTGACCACGGTTTTTTTGGTCTTGAACTTTTTGGGCTTTTGACTTTGAAGTTCTTTTATCTTGGCCACATAAGTTTTCATTGCTTTCTCCTCTTTCTCCTTTTCAGCTTTTATAGATTTCATATATTTTTTTCCCTCCGCATCGGCACTTTTGCTTCTACTTGCCTCTTTTGCCAGCTCATTCTCAACCCTGTATTCAGATGCTGCTATCATTCGACTCAGTACAGGGTGACGACTTTGATCTTCTTCACAGTCCCATTCTTCAATGTCCCTCTTCTTTTTTATCATTTGTTGGTTCTTAGGGACTATTAAAATATAAAATAAAGGTCAATAATTATGAATTAAAAATTATAATGGAAACATAGATGTGGGGAGTTGTTGGGTAGTTAAATCTGTGGGAAACACCTTCCTTTTGTTAAGCTATGTTCACATCTGCGTTACAGGCTCTGTTGCGAGCCTCTATCGCAGATCTGGTCCAAAATGCAGTGAAAAATAGTGCAGCATGTTGTGCTATTGTTACGGTAAAACAATGGACACGATGACAGAAACCCTACAGGAACCATTAAAATCAATATGTTTTTCATCGGACATTGTGTAGGCCTACGAACCCACCACCACCATGTAGTTTTAAACTTGTTTGTCATTTTTTTAGGTCGTGCTGGCCATTGTTTTTACTATTTGTGATTAAATATAATAAAAATCTTTTTGCATGGTACCTATGGTGTACTCATATGTTATTACAGTACTTATATAATAGTATCTATATATATATTTATGGGGATTGTGCTTATATATTGATATATATAGATCATTATATGGAATATTTGGCCTGGTTTTCGTATAGGTATTCATATGTTTTGTATGTTGTTGACAGGCCTTGTAACTAATATGGATTTCCATACTCGGGAATCTAACTGGCTATCGCTTGTTACTCATGTTTTTAAGGAGGATGCTATAGGAACCGTTGGTGCAAACAATACAGGTATAATGGAAATACATAGATCATTAAAGGACTTATTGAAACGTCGTACCAGAATTTGGTGGAATAAGGTTTCATTAGAACAGTATTTGGCTCGGGATCTGATCCCTCGTGGTCTACGTGTCCAGGTTTTCCCGTCATTTCCACTTGAAGACTTGACAATGAAATTGAGATGGGAACAAGCATGTGCATTATGCTCTCGCACTTTCATCGAACTGTTAATTGGTATGGATAAAAAACAATTGGAGGACGTTAAAAAAAACTATTGCAACTTTACAGGAACAAGTGAAATCAACATTGACTCCTGAAAATCTAGCCAAATTTGAACAGGATTTAAGTATTGAATGTGCAAAATGGGAACGAGAGATACAGGACGTAAAAACCCAAAAAATTCCAAAGAGATGTTCTGGATTTTCAACAGCATAGAATCTATAGATGGCAAAAAGCGTGCACCTTCTAAATTATTGCGCAGTGAATCCTCCTCATCATTGGAGAGTGTTGCATCTGGGATATCACAAGTATCGTCATCATCAAATGCACGAGAAATAGGGATGACAAGGTATGAAACCAGACGAGCGCCAATAAAAAGGAAATTGAACACGTCGGATGGAAATAATAGTGAATTGAAGGTAATTAACTTATCTGATATTGTACTAACACCCAGTCAAAATTCTGTGCTATCACTAGGTTTAACATTTTGTCCGGTATCCGGTTTCGATAATTTACAGCCATCAAGGATATATTCCTATTTGCGAGTAAACTCATTTTGAAAAAAAATTATGCAAAGAATGATTTCAACCATTTGTTTACAGCCCAGGAGGAATTGGAAGTGGTCCGGATATTAGAGTCTTTGCTTCAAGAACAGGAGGTAAACACTGATAAATTTCCGGACTTTACTCGACCCAAATCTATCACATTCCCACCACTTTTATTAAATCCACCAGTAGAAATGTTCGTTAGAATGGTGGTTGATGAGTTGAGGAAACTATCACAAAATCGTAGCTATGACAACTTATCTAGAGTGCAGCGCAAGGCCTTGCATGAACTGAAAATGATGAAGGGGGTCGTATTCAAACAAGCAGATAAGGGGGGTAATGTGGTGATATGGCCGTTTGATCTATACGAGTCCGAGGTGTATAGACAATTGCATAATGAGAAATGCTATAGACGGTTACCATGTAATCCGACTGACATCTTTAAGGATCGTTTAGACAAAATGCTAATGGAGGCATTTGAGAATAATGTAATCACTAAGAAGGTCATGGATGGTTTATGTGTTAAGAGCCCGATTGTTCCAACATTATATTTATTGCCAAAGGTACACAAGGACCAGAAAAAACCACCGGGACGTCCAATTGTCTCGGGATGTGGTGGTCTGTGTGAATTGACATGCCGCTTTTTGGATTTTTATCTTCGTCCATGTGTTGAAAATCAGCAATCTTATATTAGAGATTCTACAGATGTGTTGAAACGTCTAGATGGAGTCACAATGGAACATGACATGTCCATATACACAGTAGACTCCATTATAATATGCAGCCTGTATTCCATATTGTAATATTTGAAGAGTAGACATTGCCCATGTCCCTCATTATTTATGTTTATTTTCTGTTCATACTTCTTAATAATTTAATAAAATTATTGTAGTAATAATAATAAAATAATAATGTTTATAAAAACTGTCTAAAAGTGTTTTTAAAATTGTATTGAAGTAATTATTTCTTTTAAAAATATTTGTTTAAGGAAATAGAAGTTGTTTAGTTGGTGGTTAGCGGTCTTCTGAGAAGCAAGTTTTATAGGGTGCATATTCCCGGTCTCTTGGGATAAAATGTGGTGGGAATATTCAGATGTGATATGGAGGTCTTTGAGTATTTTGATGTTAGTAATGTGATGTTTTTACTGTGGCACAATGATGATTTCATTTTCTCCTCTTAAACTTTATGTTTTTAAGCTTCTTGACTATGATGTGTTTGGTCATTGTGACCAGGTTTTTTTTGGTCTTGAACTTTTTTGGCTTTTGACTTTGAAGTTCTTTTATCTTGGCCACAAGTTTTCATTGCTTTCTCCTCTTTCTCCTTTTCAGCTTTTATAGATTTCATATATTTTTTTCCCTCCGCATCGGCACTTTTGCTTCTACTCGCCTCTTTTGCCAGCTCATTCTCAACCCTGTATTCAGATGCTGCTATCATTCGACTCAGTACAGAGGGACGACTTTGATCTTCTTCACAGTCCCATTCTTCAATGTCCCTCTTCTTTTTTATCATTTGTTGGTTCTTAGGGACTATTAAAATATAAAATAAAGGTCAATACTTATGAATTAAAAATTATAATGGAAACATAGATGTGGGGAGTTGTTGGGTAGTTAAATCTGTGGGAAACACCTTCCTTTTGTTAAGCTATGTTCACATCTGCGTTACAGGCTCTGTTCCGAGCCTCTATCGCAGATCTGGTCCAAAATGCAGTGAAAAATAGTGCAGCATGTTGTGCTATTGTTACGGTAAAACAATGGACACGATGACAGAAACCCTACAGGAACCATTAAAATCAATAAGTTTTTCATCTGACATTGTGTAGGCCTACGAACCCACCACCACCATGTTGTTTTAAACTTGTTTGTCATTTTTTTAGGTCATGCTGGCCATTGTTTTTACTATTTGTGATTAAATATAATGAAAATATTTTTGCATGGTACCCATGGTGTACTCATATGTTATTACAGTACTTATATAATAGTATCTATATATATATTTATGGGGATTGTGCTTATATATTGATATATATAGATCATTATATGGAATATTTGGCCTGGTTTTCGTATAGGTATTCATATGTTTTGTATGTTGTTGACAGGCCTTGTAACTAATATGGATTTCCATACTCGGGAATCTAACTGGCTATCGCTTGTTACTCATGTTTTTAAGGAGGATGCTATAGGAACCGTTGGTGCAAACAATACAGGTATAATGGAAATACATAGATCATTAAAGGACTTATTGAAACGTCGTACCAGAATTTGGTGGAATAAGGTTTCATTAGAACAGTATTTGGCTCGGGATCTGATCCCTCGTGGTCTACGTGTCCAGGTTTTCCCGTCATTTCCACTTGAAGACTTGACAATGAAATTGAGATGGGAACAAGCATGTGCATTATGCTCTCGCACTTTCATCGAACTGTTAATTGGTATGGATAAAAAACAATTGGAGGACGTTGAAAAAACTATTGCAACTTTACAGGAACAAGTGAAATCAACATTGACTCCTGAAAATCTAGCCAAATTTGAACAGGATTTAAGTATTGAATGTGCAAAATGGGAACGAGAGATACAGGACATAAAAACCCAAAAATTCCAAAGAGATGTTCTGGATTTTCAACAGCATAGAATCTATAGATGGCAAAAAGCGTGCACCTTCTAAATTATTGCGCAGTGAATCCTTCACATCATTGGAGAGTGTTGCATCTGGGATATCACAAGTATCGTCATCATCAAATGCACGAGAAATAGGGATGACAAGGTATGAAACCAGACGAGCGCCAATAAAAAGGAAATTGAACACGTCGGATGGAAATAATAGTGAATTGAAGGTAATTAACTTATCTGATATTGTACTAACACCCAGTCAAAATTCTGTGCTATCACTAGGTTTAACATTTTGTCCGGTATCCGGTTTCGATAATTTACAGCCATCAAGGATATATTCCTATTTGCGAGTAAACTCATTTTGAAAAAAAATTATGCAAAGAATGATTTCAACCATTTGTTTACAGCCCAGGAGGAATTGGAAGTGGTCCGGATATTAGAGTCTTTGCTTCAAGAACAGGAGGAAAGCACTGATAAATTTCCGGACTTTACTCGACCCAAATCTATCACATTCCCACCACTTTTATTAAATCCACCAGTAGAAATGTTCGTTAGAATGGTGGTTGATGAGTTGAGGAAACTATCACAAAATTGTAGATATGACAACTTATCTAGAGTGCAGCACAAGGCCTTGCATGAACTGAAAATGATGAAGGGGGTCGTATTCAAACAAGCAGATATGGGGGGTAATGTGGTGATATGGCCGTTTGATCTATACGAGTACGAGGTGTATAGACAATTGCATAATGAGAAATGCTATAGACGGTTACCATGTAATCCGACTGACATCTTTAAGGATCGTTTAGACAAAATGCTAATGGAGGCATTTGAGAATAATGTAATCACTAAGAAGGTCATGGATGGTTTATGTGTTAAGAGCCCGATTGTTCCAACATTATATTTATTGCCAAAGGTACACAAGGACCAGAAAAAACCACCGGGACGTCCAATTGTCTCGGGATGTGGTGGTCTGTGTGAATTGACATGCCGCTTTTTGGATTTTTATCTTCGTCCATGTGTTGAAAATCAGCAATCTTATATTAGAGATTCTACAGATGTGTTGAAACGTCTAGATGGAGTCACAATGGAACATGACATGTCCATATACACAGTAGACTCCATTATAATATGCAGCCTGTATTCCATATTGAAATATTTGAAGAGTAGACATTGCCCATGTCCCTCATTATTTATGTTTATTTTCTGTTCATACTTCTTAATAATTTAATAAAATTATTGTAGTAATAATAATAAAATAATAATATTTATAAAAACTGTCTAAAAGTGTTTTTAAAATTGTATTGAAGTAATTATTTATTTTAAAAATATTTGTTTAAGGAAATAGAAGTTGTTTAGTTGGTGGTTAGCGGTCTTCTGAGAAGCAAGTTTTATAGGGTGCATATTCCCGGTCTCTTGGGATAAAATGTGGTGGGAATAGTCAGATGTGATATGGAGGTCTTTGAGTATTTTGATGTTAGTAATGTGATGTTTTTACTGTGGCACAATGATGATTTCATTTTCTCCTCTTGATCTTTATGTTTTTAAGCTTCTTGACTATGATGTGTTTGGTCATTTTGACCACGGTTTTTTTGGTCTTGAACTTTTTTGGCTTTTGACTTTGAAGTTCTTTTATCTTGGCCACATAAGTTTTCATTGCTTTCTCCTCTTTCTCCTTTTCAGCTTTTATAGATTTCATATATTTTTTTCCCTCCGCATCGGCACTTTTGCTTCTACTTGCCTCTTTTGCCAGCTCATTCTCAACCCTGTATTCAGATGCTGTTATCATTCGACTCAGTACAGGGTGACGACTTTGATCTTCTTCACAGTCTCATTCTTCAATGTCCCTCTTCTTTTTTATCATTTGTTGGTTCTTAGGGACTATTAAAATATAAAATAAAGGTCAATAATTATGAATTCAAATTATAATTGAAACATAGATGTGGGGAGTTGTTGGGTAGTTAAATCTGTGGGAAACACCTTCCTTTTGTTAAGCTATGTTCACATCTGCGTTACAGGCTCTGTTGCGAGCCTCTATCGCAGATCTGGTCCAAAATGCAGTGAAAAATAGTGCAGCATGTTGTACTATTGTTACGGTAAAACAATGGACACGATGACAGAAACCCTACAGGAACCATTAAAATCAATATGTTTTTCATCGGACATTGTGTAGGCCTACGAACCCACCACCACCATGTTGTTTTAAACTTGTTTGTCATTTTTTTAGGTCGTGCTGGCTATTGTTTTTACTATTTGTGATTAAATATAATAAAAATCTTTTTGCATCGTACCTATGGTGTACTCATATGTTATTACAGTACTTATATAATAGTATCTATATATATATATTTATGGGGATTGTGCTTATATATTGATATATATAGATCATTATATGGAATATTTGGCCTGGTTTTCGTATAGGTATTCATATGTTTTGTATGTTGTTGACAGGCCTTGTAACTAATATGGATTTCCATACTCGGGAATCTAACTGGCTATCGCTTGTTACTCATGTTTTTAAGGAGGATGCTATAGGAACCGTTGATGCAAACAATACAGGTATAATGGAAATACATAGATCATTAAAGGACTTATTGAAACGTCGTACCAAAATTTGGTGGAATAAGGTTTCATTAGAACAGTATTTGGCTCGGGATCTGATCCCTCGTGGTCTACGTGTCCAGGTTTTCCCGTCATTTCCACTTGAAGACGTGACAATAAAATTGAGATGGGAACAAGCATGTGCATTATGCTCTCGCACTTTCATCGAATTGTTAATTGGTATGGATAAAAAACAATTGGAGGACGTTGAAAAAACTATTGCACCTTTACAGGAACAAGTGAAATCAACATTGACTCCTGAAAATCTAGCCAAATTTGAACAGGATTTAAGTATTGAATGTGCAAAATGGGAACGAGAGATACAGGACGTAAAAACCAAAAAATTCCAAAGAGATGTTCTGGATTTTCAACAGCATAGAATCTATAGATGGCAAAAAGCGTGCACCTTCTAAATTATTGCGCAGTGAATCCTTCACATCATTGGAGAGTGTTGCATCTGGGATATCACAAGTATCGTCATCATCAAATGCACGAGAAATAGGGATGACAAGGTATGAAACCAGACGAGCGCCAATAAAAAGGAAATTGAACACGTGGGATGGAAATAATGGTGAATTGAAGGTAATTAACTTATCTGATATTGTACTAACACCCAGTCAAAATTCTGTGCTATCACTAGGTTTAACATTTTGTCCGGTATCCGGTTTCGATAATTTACAGCCATCAAGGATATATTCCTATTTGCGAGTAAACTCATTTTGAAAAAAAATTATGCAAAGAATGATTTCAACCATTTGTTTACAGCCCAGGAGGAATTGGAAGTGGTCCGGATATTAGAGTCTTTGCTTCAAGAACAGGAGGTAAACACTGATAAATTTCCGGACTTTACTCGACCCAAATCTATCACATTCCCACCACTTTTATTAAATCCACAAGTAGAAATGTTCGTTAGAATGGTGGTTGATGAGTTGAGGAAACTATCACAAAATTGTAGATATGACAACTTATATAGAGTGCAGCACAAGGCCTTGCATGAACTGAAAATGATGAAGGGGGTCGTATTCAAACAAGCAGATATGGGGGGTAATGTGGTAAAATGGCCGTTTGATCTATACGAGTCCGAGGTGTATAGACAATTGCATAATGAGAAATACTATAGACGGTTACCATGTAATCCGACTGACATCTTTAAGGATCGTTTAGACAAAATGCTAATGGAGGCATTTGAGAATAATGTAATCACTAAGAAGGTCATGGATGGTTTATGTGTAAAGAGCCCGATTGTTCCAACATTATATTTATTGCCAAAGGTACACAAGGACCATAAAAAAACCACCGGGACGTCCAATTGTCTCGGCATGTGGTGGTCTGTGTGAATTGACATGCCGCTTTTTGGATTTTTATCTTCGCCCATGTGTTGAAAATCTGCAATCTTATATTAGAGATTCTACAGATGTGTTGAAACGTCTAGATGGAGTCACAATGGAACATGACATGTCCATATACACAGTAGACTCCATTATAATATGCAGCCTGTATTCCATATTGTAATATTTGAAGAGTAGACATTGCCCATGTCCCTCATTATTTATGTTTATTTTCTGTTCATACTTCTTAATAATTTAATAAAATTATTGTAGTAATAATAATAAAATAATAATATTTATAAAAACTGTCTAAAAGTGTTTTTAAAATTGTATTGAAGTAATTATTTCTTTTAAAAATATTTGTTTAAGGAAATAGAAGTTGTTTAGTTGGTGGTTAGCGGTCTTCTGAGAAGCAGGTTTTATAGGGTGCATATTCCCGGTCTCTTGGGATAAAATGTGGTGGGAATATTCAGATGTGATATGGAGGTCTTTGAGTATTTTGATGTTAGTAATGTGATGTTTTTACTGTGGCACAATGATGATTTCATTTTCTCCTCTTAAACTTTATGTTTTTAAGCTTCTTGACTATGATGTGTTTGGTCATTTTGACCACGGTTTTTTTGGTCTTGAACTTTTTGGGCTTTTGACTTTGAAGTTCTTTTATCTTGGCCACATAAGTTTTCATTGCTTTCTCCTCTTTCTCCTTTTCAGCTTTTATAGATTTCATATATTTTTTTCCCTCCGCATCGGCACTTTTGCTTCTACTTGCCTCTTTTGCCAGCTCATTCTCAACCCTGTATTCAGATGCTGCTATCATTCGACTCAGTACAGGGTGACGACTTTGATCTTCTTCACAGTCCCATTCTTCAATGTCCCTCTTCTTTTTTATCATTTGTTGGTTCTTAGGGACTATTAAAATATAAAATAAAGGTCAATAATTATGAATTAAAAATTATAATGGAAACATAGATGTGGGGAGTTGTTGGGTAGTTAAATCTGTGGGAAACACCTTCCTTTTGTTAAGCTATGTTCACATCTGCGTTACAGGCTCTGTTGCGAGCCTCTATCGCAGATCTGGTCCAAAATGCAGTGAAAAATAGTGCAGCATGTTGTGCTATTGTTACGGTAAAACAATGGACACGATGACAGAAACCCTACAGGAACCATTAAAATCAATATGTTTTTCATCGGACATTGTGTAGGCCTACGAACCCACCACCACCATGTTGTTTTAAACTTGTTTGTCATTTTTTTAGGTCGTGCTGGCCATTGTTTTTACTATTTGTGATTAAATATAATAAAAATCTTTTTGCATCGTACCTATGGTGTACTCATATGTTATTACAGTACTTATATAATAGTATCTATATATATATTTATGGGGATTGTGCTTATATATTGATATATATAGATCATTATATGGAATATTTGGCCTGGTTTTCGTATAGGTATTCATATGTTTTGTATGTTGTTGACAGGCCTTGTAACTAATATGGATTTCCATACTCGGGAATCTAACTGGCTATCGCTTGTTACTCATGTTTTTAAGGAGGATGCTATAGGAACCGTTGGTGCAAACAATACAGGTATAATGGAAATACATAGATCATTAAAGGACTTATTGAAACGTCGTACCAGAATTTGGTGGAATAAGGTTTCATTAGAACAGTATTTGGCTCGGGATCTGATCCCTCGTGGTCTACGTGTCCAGGTTTTCCCGTCATTTCCACTTGAAGACTTGACAATGAAATTGAGATGGGAACAAGCATGTGCATTATGCTCTCGCACTTTCATCGAACTGTTAATTGGTATGGATAAAAAACAATTGGAGGACGTTAAAAAAAACTATTGCAACTTTACAGGAACAAGTGAAATCAACATTGACTCCTGAAAATCTAGCCAAATTTGAACAGGATTTAAGTATTGAATGTGCAAAATGGGAACGAGAGATACAGGACGTAAAAACCCAAAAAATTCCAAAGAGATGTTCTGGATTTTCAACAGCATAGAATCTATAGATGGCAAAAAGCGTGCACCTTCTAAATTATTGCGCAGTGAATCCTCCTCATCATTGGAGAGTGTTGCATCTGGGATATCACAAGTATCGTCATCATCAAATGCACGAGAAATAGGGATGACAAGGTATGAAACCAGACGAGCGCCAATAAAAAGGAAATTGAACACGTCGGATGGAAATAATAGTGAATTGAAGGTAATTAACTTATCTGATATTGTACTAACACCCAGTCAAAATTCTGTGCTATCACTAGGTTTAACATTTTGTCCGGTATCCGGTTTCGATAATTTACAGCCATCAAGGATATATTCCTATTTGCGAGTAAACTCATTTTGAAAAAAAATTATGCAAAGAATGATTTCAACCATTTGTTTACAGCCCAGGAGGAATTGGAAGTGGTCCGGATATTAGAGTCTTTGCTTCAAGAACAGGAGGTAAACACTGATAAATTTCCGGACTTTACTCGACCCAAATCTATCACATTCCCACCACTTTTATTAAATCCACCAGTAGAAATGTTCGTTAGAATGGTGGTTGATGAGTTGAGGAAACTATCACAAAATCGTAGCTATGACAACTTATCTAGAGTGCAGCACAAGGCCTTGCATGAACTGAAAATGATGAAGGGGGTCGTATTCAAACAAGCAGATAAGGGGGGTAATGTGGTGATATGGCCGTTTGATCTATACGAGTCCGAGGTGTATAGACAATTGCATAATGAGAAATGCTATAGACGGTTACCATGTAATCCGACTGACATCTTTAAGGATCGTTTAGACAAAATGCTAATGGAGGCATTTGAGAATAATGTAATCACTAAGAAGGTCATGGATGGTTTATGTGTTAAGAGCCCGATTGTTCCAACATTATATTTATTGCCAAAGGTACACAAGGACCAGAAAAAACCACCGGGACGTCCAATTGTCTCGGGATGTGGTGGTCTGTGTGAATTGACATGCCGCTTTTTGGATTTTTATCTTCGTCCATGTGTTGAAAATCAGCAATCTTATATTAGAGATTCTACAGATGTGTTGAAACGTCTAGATGGAGTCACAATGGAACATGACATGTCCATATACACAGTAGACTCCATTATAATATGCAGCCTGTATTCCATATTGTAATATTTGAAGAGTAGACATTGCCCATGTCCCTCATTATTTATGTTTATTTTCTGTTCATACTTCTTAATAATTTAATAAAATTATTGTAGTAATAATAATAAAATAATAATGTTTATAAAAACTGTCTAAAAGTGTTTTTAAAATTGTATTGAAGTAATTATTTCTTTTAAAAATATTTGTTTAAGGAAATAGAAGTTGTTTAGTTGGTGGTTAGCGGTCTTCTGAGAAGCAAGTTTTATAGGGTGCATATTCCCGGTCTCTTGGGATAAAATGTGGTGGGAATATTCAGATGTGATATGGAGGTCTTTGAGTATTTTGATGTTAGTAATGTGATGTTTTTACTGTGGCACAATGATGATTTCATTTTCTCCTCTTAAACTTTATGTTTTTAAGCTTCTTGACTATGATGTGTTTGGTCATTGTGACCAGGTTTTTTTTGGTCTTGAACTTTTTTGGCTTTTGACTTTGAAGTTCTTTTATCTTGGCCACAAGTTTTCATTGCTTTCTCCTCTTTCTCCTTTTCAGCTTTTATAGATTTCATATATTTTTTTCCCTCCGCATCGGCACTTTTGCTTCTACTCACCTCTTTTGCCAGCTCATTCTCAACCCTGTATTCAGATGCTGCTATCATTCGACTCAGTACAGAGGGACGACTTTGATCTTCTTCACAGTCCCATTCTTCAATGTCCCTCTTCTTTTTTATCATTTGTTGGTTCTTAGGGACTATTAAAATATAAAATAAAGGTCAATACTTATGAATTAAAAATTATAATGGAAACATAGATGTGGGGAGTTGTTGGGTAGTTAAATCTGTGGGAAACACCTTCCTTTTGTTAAGCTATGTTCACATCTGCGTTACAGGCTCTGTTGCGAGCCTCTATCGCAGATCTGGTCCAAAATGCAGTGAAAAATAGTGCAGCATGTTGTGCTATTGTTACGGTAAAACAATGGACACGATGACAGAAACCCTACAGGAACCATTAAAATCAATATGTTTTTCATCGGACATTGTGTAGGCCTACGAACCCACCACCACCATGTTGTTTTAAACTTGTTTGTCATTTTTTTAGGTCATGCTGGCCATTGTTTTTACTATTTGTGATTAAATATAATGAAAATATTTTTGCATGGTACCCATGGTGTACTCATATGTTATTACAGTACTTATATAATAGTATCTATATATATATTTATGGGGATTGTGCTTATATATTGATATATATAGATCATTATATGGAATATTTGGCCTGGTTTTCGTATAGGTATTCATATGTTTTGTATGTTGTTGACAGGCCTTGTAACTAATATGGATTTCCATACTCGGGAATCTAACTGGCTATCGCTTGTTACTCATGTTTTTAAGGAGGATGCTATAGGAACCGTTGGTGCAAACAATACAGGTATAATGGAAATACATAGATCATTAAAGGACTTATTGAAACGTCGTACCAGAATTTGGTGGAATAAGGTTTCATTAGAACAGTATTTGGCTCGGGATCTGATCCCTCGTAGTCTACGTGTCCAGGTTTTCCCGTCATTTCCACTTGAAGACGTGACAATGAAATTGAGATGGGAACAAGCATGTGCATTATGCTCTTGCACTTTCATCGAACTGTTAATTGGTATGGATAAAAAACAATTGGAGGACGTTGAAAAAACTATTGCACCTTTACAGGAACAAGTGAAATCAACATTGACTCCTGAAAATCTAGCCAAATTTGAACAGGATTTAAGTATTGAATGTGCAAAATGGGAACGAGAGATACAGGACGTAAAAACCAAAAAATTCCAAAGAGATGTTCTGGATTTTCAACAGCATAGAATCTATAGATGGCAAAAAGCGTGCACCTTCTAAATTATTGCGCAGTGAATCCTCCTCATCATTGGAGAGTGTTGCATCTGGGATATCACAAGGATCGTCATCATCAAATGCACGAGAAATAGGGATGACAAGGTATGAAACCAGACGAGCGCCAATAAAAAGGAAATTGAACATGTCGGATGGAAATAATGGTGAATTGAAGGTAATTAACTTATCTGATATTGTACTAACACCCAGTCAAAATTCTGTGCTATCACTAGGTTTAACATTTTGTCCGGTATCCGGGTTTGATGATTTTACAGCCATCAAGGATATATTCCTATTTGCGAGTAAACTCATTTAAAAAAAATATTATGCAAAGAACGATTTCAACCATTTGTTTAAGCCCAGGAGGAATTGGAAGTGGTCCGGATATTAGAGTCTTTGCTTCAAGAACAGGAGGTAAGCACTGATAAATTTCCGGACTTTACTCGACCCAAATCTACCACATTCCCACCACTTTTATTAAATCCACCAGTAGAAATGTTCGTTAGAATGGTGGTTGATGAATTGAGGAAACTATCACAAAATCGTAGATATGACAACTTATCTAGAGTGCAGCGCAAGGACTTACATGAACTGAAAATGATGAAGGGGGTCGTATTCAAACAAGCAGATAGGGGGGGGGGGTAATGTGGTGATATGGCCGTTTGATCTATACGAGTCCGAGGTGTATAGACAATTGCATAATGAGAAATGCTATAGACGGTTACCATGTAATCCGACTGACATCTTTAAGGATCGTTTAGACAAAATGCTAATGGAGGCATTTGAGAATAATGTAATCACTAAGAAGGTCATGGATGGTTTATGTGTTAAAGAGGCTCTGTCACCAGATTCTCAAACCCCTATCTCCTATTGCATGTGATCGGCGCTGCAATGTAGATAACAGCAACGTTTTGTTTTTTTTAAAACTTTTATTTTTGGCCAAGTTATGAGCTATTTTATATTTATGCAAATGAGCTTTGAAATGGACAACTGGGCGTTTTTTTTCGTTATGTCCAACTGGGCGTGTATTGTGTTTTTAACTGGGCGTGTTTATGTAGAAGACTGACTAAGGGCTGAGCATTTCATTGAATTCAGTCTTCTACTGCTTGTCTGTATGTTCATTACCCTGCACATAAACCAATCACGTTCTCCGAATATTCACAGCGCAACCAATCTGAAAGTTTACAGTGCTTGGGAATAAGTGACTGGGGCAGAAGAGGATGGAGGCGCAGCCTTATATAGTGGATCGAGCAGGTTCCCCAGCAGTATTTTAAAAAAAACAGGATCCTGACCTGTCCACAGAGTTTAAGGCAGCACAGAGTATATCAGGAGCCGCGTTCTACTCCCGTAGGTAAACGGGGTAGCAGGACTGCGAAGACCGCACGGAGAATTCACCGGCGGTCAGGATAGAACGTAGCAGCTAGATGAGACACAGCAGGGCGCGCTTCCAACACAACCATGCTGTTAGCTATACAGCTGACGGCTGTCAGCCGTGCAGTAGGATCTTGTGCGGGGTGGTGACTTGCCAATCATGTGAAGGTGTTATTGAGGACAGGAGTGGAGGAGAGGTAACAGACTGAGAGCTACGTAATGGTAAGAGCAGAGTTCACAGCAGCACAGAATATTTCGGGAGAGGAGCGTGCAGATGGTGAGGAGTGTATGACGCAGACTGATCACTGATTGGTCAGCGTCATACACATAAACACGCCCAGTTAAAAACACAATACACGCCCAGTTGGACATAACGAAAAAAACACGCCGAGTTGTCCATTTCAAAGCTCATTTGAATAAATATATAATAGCTCATAATTTGGCCAAAAATGAACGTTTAAAAAAAAACAACATGTTGCTGTTATCTACATTGCAGCGCCGATCACATGCAATAGGAGATAAGGGTTTGAGAATCTGGTGACAGAGCCTCTTTAAGAGCCCGATTGTTCCAACATTATATTTATTGCCAAAGGTACACAAGGACCAGAAAAAACCACCGTGACGTCCAATTGTCTCGGGATGTGGTGGTCTGTGTGAATTGACATGCCGCTTTTTGGATTTTTATCTTCGTCCATGTGTTGAAAATCAGCAATCTTATATTAGAGATTCTACAGATGTGTTGAAACGTCTAGATGGAGTCACAATGGAACATGACATGTCCATATACACAGTAGACTCCATTATAATATGCAGCCTGTATTCCATATTGTAATATTTGAAGAGTAGACATTGTGCATGTCCCTCATTATTTACGTTTATTTTCTGTTCATACTTCTTAATAATTTAATAAAATTATTGTAGTAATAATAATAAAATAATAATATTTATAAAAACTGTCTAAAAGTGTTTTTAAAATGGTATTGAATTAATTATTTTTTTAAAAAATATTTGTTTAAGGAAATAGAAGTTGTTTAGTTGGTGGTTGAGCGGTCTTCTGAGAAGCAGGTTTTATAGGGTGCATATTCCCGGTCTCTTGGGATAAAATGTGGTGGGAATATTCAGATGTGATATGGAGGTCTTTGATTATTTTGATGTTAGTAATGTGATGTTTTTACTGTGGCACAATGATGATTTCATTTTCTCTTCTTGATCTTTATGTTTTTAAGCTTCTTGACTATGATGTGTTTGGTTTTTTTGACCACGGTTTTTTTGGTCTTGAACTTTTTTGGCTTCTGACATTTAAGTTCTTTCATCTTGGCCACATAAGTTTTCATTGCTTTCTCCTCTTTCTCCTTTTCAGCTTTTATAGATTTCATATATTTTCTTCCCTCCGCATCGGCACTTTTGCTTCTACTCGCATCTATTGCCAGCTCATTCTCAACCCTGTATTCAGATGCTGCCATCATTCGACTCAGTACAGGGTGACGACTTTGATCTTCTTCACCGTCCCCTTTTTCAATGTCCCTCTTCTTTTTTATAATTTCTTAATTCTTAGGGACCATTAAAATATAATTTAATAATAAATTATAATGGAAACATAGATATGGGGAGTTGTTGGGTAGTTAAATCCATGGGAAACACCTTCCTTTTGTTAAGATATGTTCACATTTGCCTTTCAGGCCCCTGTTGCGAGCCTCTATCGCAGAACTGGTCCAAAATGAATTGAAAAATAGTGCAGCATGTTGTGCTATTGTTACGGTAAAACAATGGACACCGTGATAGAAACCCGTTAGAAACCGTTAAAATCAATACGTTTTTCATCGGACACTATAAGTGTTGGCCTACGGACCCAGCACTATAGTGTTTATTCGTTGTTCCACTCCTATGATGGAGTAGAACAATGGAAGTACTAACGCCTATGTGAACAAAGCCTTACTTTGCCTTACCCAGTTAAACAGTTATTCTTACCTGGTCTTTGCAGCATCTTCGAAAACTCTTTGTTCATTAAATCCGGCCTGAATATCCTCTTGCCCTCTAGAAGCTCCTTCTGTACTTTTAGATATTCAGGTTTTAGTTTATAACTAGAAGTAAAAAGTTATGAAAGTTCTCAATTGAACAATTCCACTAAATCCATTCCGATGAAAACCCCCCTCCATCCTTGAGCTTTACTTTGGATCCATGGCATGTTGCATGTGTGATTGTAAATTGCATGGGGTTAGACTGAATTCTTTCTTTATTTCTTCACTTTTGTCCCCTCTGTACATGGAACAGGTTCAGATAAGCACCTTCCAGCGGTCCTGTCTATCCATCATGGAGCTGCAGACAACCACATTGGCCTTGTTTCCAATACATAGATGGGATGTCTCTACCTGATACCATTACATTCTGTCATACTAGACAGGTAACCATCTAACTTTAAGCTAAAGCTTGGGGGATGGGGAGCAGTGTTTATAAATGTCCCTTTAAATGTCTCATGTATGGATTTTTGAGTAAACTTACTAAACATAGAAGAAGAGCCATAGTCCGAGCAGCAGGGCGATGAGGAGAAAAAATATTCCAAAGATTATTCATTTAACAAATATTTTACACGTCAGTCATTTAGGAAACATAAAATGTGTGACCTAATTATTATTTATTCTAAATATAAGACAAGGGGTAAATTTGTATATGATATATATAATTAAAGTGTACCTCCACTTTCAGTGAAAAGCGGTTATAGTGCAGGAGTGCGCATTATAGTCTATTTTCTACATCACTCGTATTTGCTATCTTGCTTCTAGCAGCAGCCCGGTCTGTGTAAAGTCCATTCTGCCGGCTGTTCTTAAAGGGGTATTCCCATCTCAATGATCATAGCTTAAGTTGTTGCATATGGAAATATATGCATATTTGTAAATTTCTTCTTTTTAAAATTTTGTGCCATTCAGAAGATAATCCATCCGGTCCACCCCATGTCTTTTGGTTTGTTTGGAAATGGTATCCAATGGTTACGGCCACCGCTAGGGTCCTGCAGCGGTGGCCGCGCTTGCGCAGTTTCTACTGTGAATTTTCCTAATACACTGGCCATTTCCTCTGGTGTGCAGATTGAGCATGCGTAGTAGCTCTAAATCAGGCCACCTCACTCCTGCTCTAATGAAAGTGAATAGGACGGCTCCCAGGCATGTGCAGTAGCCCTGGAGCCGTCTAAGTTTTCGAAACTCCTCACGCAGCAGTAGAGCCCTTTTTGTTCTTTCTTCAAAGCACTGTTATCTCTATATGTACATATAGAGATAACAGTGTTTCGTTTAGAACAAGCACTTTGTGTTTGAGATCGCTCATGCAGCACGTGTCTCACAACGTACCACCCACAAATCTTCACAAGCAGAGGAATGAGCAGCAGGGAAAGAGGAAGATTGAGGATCAAATCCAGGTAGGAAATTTGAATGGATAGGTTCAATAGGCTTATTTTTGATCATACATGTGTGCTGGCCAAAAAAAAAAATACGTGGCAAGATGGGAATAACCCTTTAACTCTTCAGTGGGAGACAGAGCGACCTACTCGTCACCATGGCTCCCGTATCCAGAACAGCCGCTAGCGCTATAGAATCTAATAGCGCTAACAGTGGAGGTACACTTTAACCCCTTCCCGACATTTGCCGTATGGATTAGCCATGGAAAGCTAGTGCCGCACATTTTGCCGTATCCATACGGCAAATGCTGGGCACCTGCTTAGAAGCTGTGCTGGTGCCATCATCGCCGGATATCAGAGGTATCTTACAGCTGACATCCGGCTGTAATGGCGGGGGCAGAAATAACCTTCAATCCTCACCATTAACTCCTTTAAATGCAGAGCTCAAACGCGATCGCTGCATTTAAGGTGTTTGCAGCTCATCAGAACCCTAGCAATGAAATTGCCGGGGTTCCGGTAACTGCAATGCTAATACTGGCCTCCCGGTCTGCCTAGCACGGAAGCCGTTCAGGACCCGCCCGGCCATGGAAAGATGGTTGCCGGCTCAGGAGCTATCGCTGCATCTTAGCGGTTGCTAGCAGATCGCCAGCCCTGACAGGCAATCAGGACTGGCGACTGCTACTATGGCAACAGGAGACCCAATGGCCCCCTGCTCTGTCATTACGGAAGTTGATCAGGCCCCAGCCTGGAGACGAAGCCTAATCGGCTTGCTGTCAGTGAACCAGTCCACCTTATTAACTTGGCAATAAGACAGGCCCTTACGCAACACCTTTAACTGGACATCAGATAAAGATTTTCTTGTCTATTCACAGATCACGATATTTGGGAACAATGGATGAACTCACCAGAAGTGATGTACTGTACATTTTTCAATAAAAATTACATTATACTGTTTACTATATATGTCAGTGGTGTATACATTGGATCGTATTACAGTGTCCGTTTTCGTCCATATGGGCAGGTGGAGTAAGGATTAAGCAGGATAGTATATTGCCCCTTGTATTCCCTTTAAGACTGAGGTTTGTTTGAACCTTTTTATAAATGTAGAGTGGCAACTATATCCTCCTTTTCTATAGAAACCTTTAATTTTGAACAGCCTTATCCATCTTACTAATCTAATAGCCTTTAAACAGATGCCCTATGCAGGATTGCGTGGTGGGTTTATAGGCACCTATTCACATTATAGATGTGGATGAGGTGCGTTTTTTCACGCCCGTGCATCTTTTGACTTTTCCCCTCTAAATTGAGGGGTAAGTCTATGATGTGCTCCTGTGGTGTCTCTCTATAATATATATATATGTTTATCTGGTGGCCTGTACATATGTTTATGGATTGAGGTGCCTTGCTACATAATATAGTTACATTTATATGGGGTAAAATTTGGGTTAAAAGGTGCGTAGTCTGGTCCTATTTTTTTTGGCCTTTTCCAGATTGTATTCTGGTCGCTGTTCTGTATATCTCATGATTGCAGTTTGCACCGCATCTTCCCTGCGTTTTCCTTGCACACTTTTGTAGAAATCGGCTTGGAGCGATACTGACAGACGGTGTCAGTTTGCCCTTATATAATATGGCGTTCTTGGCACAGTATTTACGTTGGCGCATGCGCGGACATGCGCAGTTGAACGATTCTTCCCTGACATATTTGGTCTCCTGGGCATGCGCAATAGCGCACAGGGGACGCCGTGAGTAGCGCGGTTGTTTTGAACTTTAGCAGCCAATATCATCATGGTGAGTGTCTCCATATGTTCTCTTAATGTATTCACAGGTGCCAGCAATACCTAATTGTGCACAATCATGGGTATGCACTGACTGTCAGTACGTTTTATGGATTGTAATTTATGGAGATATATACATTATGACATGACATGTTTTTTTCTATAGCACTTTGTTAACACTATGTATTATCTGTATGCCATATTCACTGTGTATGGTTAATTATTTTCTGATGCAAACCCTTTCCTCTTGATTGATCGATTGTTGTTTTTTGATGTTTTTCAGATAACCATTGGAACATCGTGACAACTCACCAGCTCTACATCTACCGGGATATAATGATACGCATCCACATCTGCCCGACTAATCCTGCTAGTCCAGTAGTACATAATCAGATGTATATATATAAAAATGATATAAAAATTGTTTGACCATCTTGATACATTATATGAGTTCCGTTTCTTACCCCAAGGGCACTACTAATATCATGAATGTAGCACTGTTATGTTGTACAGTGCTCTGTCTCAGATATTAGGTCATCATCCTTTAAATATCAGTCCTGGATTGCAGTCTGGCAGATTCAGATGCGAGTTGACACATCTCATTTCTACTTCCTGTATTGCTTGCTGTGTGGAACTCACTAACTGGCTTGAGTGTCAATTGTTGCTATGCAACTGCAGTCTTCATTCTTCTTTATGAGAGCATGCACAGTACAAGGGTGAGGACTCTAATGAGCTTGTGGATTCAACAGGTGGAACAGACCTGCCTCTCCTTTCACGAATTTACATACACTAGCCCGGATTGGTGAGTGGTCGGATGTTCTCCACCCACACACATATTGTTGCATTTTCAATTTCATGACAATCATACAGATTTTGCATGTTTTAATAATGTTTTTGTAATTTTGTATTCACTGTTGTCAACACTGGCAACTGATCACTAGAATTTTTTTTAAAAGTGTAGGTTTTGAATGTATATCAGTATGGTTTTGTTATATATACTATCTTAACGTTTACTCATTATGCTAATGAGACACTCACTATATATGGTTCACATATTGCTTGTATCACTATGCTTGATAAAGGTCCTATAGCAGGACGGAAACGTTGCAGCTTGTGCTGGCTTAATAAACCACCATTTTTTTCACTAACACGGAGTGCTGTGGGATTTTCTTCAATATTTTCTTCAATATATGTATATATATATATATATATATATATATATATATATAGAAGAAAAATTTTGACGTGTAGTAGTAAGGCTTAGTACGATGATACTGCCTATTAAAGGTGGTCTGACAAGATTCATATTGTGTCCCTGTAGTTTGGGACTTCCGTAGAAGAGAGTGGAATTTGGGGTTATGGTAAAACCCCACCGCAGGGGACAAGGTGTGTGACATATCCAGAAGGAAGCCGTATGATCATAATGATCTAGGCACATGGTAAGAAAGTATACAAAATGTGGAACGTGTGGAGAACTGTGCTTCCAGATTCGGAAGAGTCGTCTTGTGAGAATAATTTGAGATTGCGGCCTAGCAACGCGTGTGAAGCCGGGGTCTCGATTTTTAAGCCGGCCCGCCTGTGGCTCACTTCCACCTGCAGAACACGCATGAACAACCACAGTGGGACCATCGGACACCAGTGACATCCTCCATCTGCACACCACCTAGCAGGAGAGGTGATAACTGGCTCCAGGTGAGGAAGAACTTCCATTAGGGGAATCAATTCCCCCAGCCCCTCCTAACCATTGTCCCTCTGTGTGTGCCAGAGTCCATCTTCTCCCTGCTTATTCCTCTCCTCCCATTGAAGAAATCATATCTCCCCCCCTGCTTCATCATATTGCCTGGCAGGCCTAGGAGAACTGACGACAAAGGGGCCACAATATACAATAAAAGGTCGCACAACACCAGTGGGTCGCTGACCATTAGAACTTTGCCAAGATTGGCGCGCAAAACCATAAATTGCCGGTCTGAAATTGCTACATAAATCTGTAGCCGCACACTTGATTCTCCAAAAGCTAGCTGGGATCTGAGGTCCAATTTTTCTTGGGTATAATGTTATACCTCCAGCAATGATTATTACCTAAAATACAACGAGAAGTAAACAAAGGGGACATATGTCTTCTAATTATCGTTATTAAATCATCATTGTGCTCACCACATTGTCTACTATTTAGCAGTGAAACTAACTGTCCGTCATTGTGAAAGGGGGAAAACAAGAGGGATGGAATACTCCTAAACAGAAAAAATCACAATCCGATATGGATACATTTCTTAAGCAAAGATCGCCCTCTACCAAAAGAGTTCCCCCTAAACCTGCCCTTAGAAAACCTCCAGGCATAGATAATATGGACTCGAGCGGCAATAGCTCAGGAGATGAGGAGACTCAAGGGGCTGCATCATCTTCTATTCATTTATCACAACACACAGTGCAAAAAATGATTGAAAATGCTCTTAAGCCAGTGGTTTAAAAGCTGAAAGATATTAAACATGAAATTAGACAAATTAACAACAGGGTGGAGCATTTGGAAGACACCCAGATTGCGCTACTTGACCATTGAAGGGCTGCAAATTACGCTTTCCTAACCTGCCAAACTCATCTAAACAGCCTTCTAACTTACGTTGAAGAACAGGACAATAGAGGAAGGAGGAACAATCTCCGATTGAAAGGAATTCCAAAATCTATGTCCAATACGGAACTTTTAGCCACTACTTATGCCATATTGAAAGCTCTGCTCAATAGTGACCAAGCTGATTCCTTGCAAATTGAGAGATTTCATAGGGCATTGAGACTAAAACCCAAAGATGGAGATTCTCCGCGTGACGTCATATGCAGAGTCCTTAACTCTACACATCGAGACGCTGTCCTACGTAAATCTAGAGAAATACAGGAGGTGACCCATGATGGATACAAGATCTCGATCTATGAAGATTTATCGCCAGTTACACTTAACAAACGTAGACAGCTTAAACCGGTGACAGATGCTTTGAGAAATAAAGATGTATCCTATCAATGTTTTTTTCCATTTGGCCTTTCGTTCGTCCTCAAAGTCACTCTCAGGGTAATTAAGAGACCAGAAGATCTACAGCCCCTGTATGCTGATCTGGGACTAGACCCGGATAAACCTCTCTCGTGGCTTATGATAACAGATGTTGCCACTCTTCCTGACCTTCCAGATGCAGTTCCATGACTTCCGCTAAGGAGTTTCACTCTCACAGGGGGCTTGCCAGCCAGACAGACTGAACTTCTACGAAAGTTTTGTATCTTTCTGGAATTACTGACGAGCAATTTCGTGAGTGTCATTGTGTATCTCAAATGTAATGTCTAGCTCTAAGATATTACCTCATAACACAGCAGTAATATGTTACGACTATTGAATGACTTTCACGCTGTCTATAACATTCATATCATTGTTGATTTCTACTGCTTATACCTAAGCTTTTGAGCACTGTGCATGTACCTTACTTATTCCCCTATTTCCCATTGACCATGCACTACCCTCTACACCTACCATATATCTAGAGGGCTTTAACTCTGGTAATTGGTCTGTGTTACTCTTGTTCAAGTTATATAGTTGAATTTATCTGTTGATCAACTAAGCTCTCTACATTTATTTTATGGCTGATATTCATGTTACCTCTTGGAATGTGAAGGGAATGAACTCACCCACAAAGCGGTCCAAAATTTTTCAAACTCTACGATCACACCACACAGAGATGGAAATTCTTCAAGAAACACACTTTGCCCTAGGTAGACTTCCTAATTTACCTAACACATACTTCTCCAAATGGTACCATTCACATCACCACTCATCAAAAATACAAGGGGTTACAATTGTTTTTAAAACCCCTATACCTTTCACATTGATTTCACAATTGAGTGATACAGAAGGGAGGTTCCTCTTTTTAAAAGGGACAATTGCAAATACTCCAGTTACAATAGCGTGATTATATGCCCCTAATACCCAACAAATACCCTGGCTAATTGATAAGTTACAACGATTGAAAACTTTTCAATCTGGTCTGTGCATTATAGGAACTGATTTTAACATTACTTTCGACCCTTTATTAGATTCCTCCTCAGGATGCTCCCAGCAATCATATAGAAGTTTAAAGGCTCTTTGCAAAATTCTATCTGACCTAAACTTGAGAGATGTTTGGAGAACGTTTTTCCCAACTTCCAAAGATTGCACCTACTATTCTGCTCCACATAGGTCTTATCAAAGACTTGATTATTTTATGGTAATGTCCCAACACTTACCTGCAGTAAATTAATCGGATATTGGCCAGATCACAGTATCTGATCATGCACCAATTTTTTTAGAACTTAATATTCACTCTTTACCTCAAAAATTGTACACTTGGCGACTTAATGAACTCCTCCTCCATAATGAACGCCATAAACAAAGGGTGACAAATGCGCTTTCTAATTACTTCCATGAAAATGTTAGTGATCAGACCCTTATGCCCATTGTTTGGGAGTCGCATAAGGCTGTGGTTAGGGGTGAGTTCATATACTTAGGCTCTTATGTCAACAAATTCAGTAGAAAAGAAATGGACGCTGTTATGTCTAGGATTCTGCAATTGGAGGGAGCCCACAAACGATCATTGGCAATTGAGGTTCAACAGGAACTTACTGTTCAGAGAGAAAACTTAAAACAATTGTTGAAACTTAAAGCAGCTAAAGCTTATCTTCACAGCCAGCATAGAATGTATATCCATGGAAATAGGGGTTCAAAACTGATGGCAGCAATGGCTAAAAATAGACAACAAACCTATATCAAGGGTATTCGTACAGATAGGGGTGATGTGGTTTCAGATACTGCAGATATTGCAGAGCAATTTAAGAAATATTATGAATTACTATATAATATTAGGAGCAAAGAATGTGGTGAGGACACGCTGGAGAGAGAAACACGTATTAATAAATTTCTACAAACGTAACAATTACCTTCTCTTTCAGATCCCCAACGAGACCTCCTCTCTAACCCATTTACCTTAACAGAATTAGAACTTGCACTGAAAGACACTCCCACAGGGAAAAGCCCTGGACCAGATTGACTTCCATCTATATACTATAAAACTTTTAAAGATATAATTGTACCTCACATGTTAAACACTTTTAACTACCTTTTGCACCCTAAAGGCTTCCGTAAACAATCCTTGGAGGCGCACATCTCTATTCTGCCCAAAGATGGTAGGGATGGGATGGATTGTGGCAATTATAGACCATTCTCCTTATTAAATGTAGATATTAAGCTTTATGCAAAATTGTTAGCTAATAGACTTAAGCCATTGTTGCCTAGCTTAGTCCATCCAGAGCAAGTTGGCCTTGTATCCCGTAGAGAGGGTGAAGATAATACCTTGAGAATTCTTCATCTAATACAATATGCTAGGTCAAGGAACGTCCCGATGGCCTTTCTCTCTACTGATGCGGAAAAAGCATTCGATCGGGTTGATTGGCTATATATGAAATTGACACAATTTAGACTCCCAGATTCTCTCATTGCCCAGATAATGGCTTTATATACATGTCCGTCAGCGCAAGTCCGGGTTAATGGGACTTTATCATCTTCTTTTAACATATCCAATGGGACCAGACAGGGATGTCCGCTATCCCCCCTCTTGTTCGTTCTTACTATTGAAACCTTAATTCAACATATCCGGCAGAACCCATCCATACAAGGAATACAGATAAGAGATCACACTCATTGTGCAGCAGCATTTGCAGATGATCTCCTTATAATAACTTCAAATCCTGATAAATCCTTCCCTATATTATCAGAAATATTTGACCTTTTTCATGAGCTGTAAAACTTTAGGATTAACCCAGCTAAATCTAAAGCCCTCAACATCACGTGTCCTCACCAGATGATACTAGAAGCTCAAATGTTCTCTCCGTTTTCCTGGACTACGGCCTCTATTATATATTTAGGGCTACACATCTCTGCTAACCCGAATCTGTGGTTTTCACTCAATTATGCTACTATGTTAGATCAGATATCAACAATTATGAAGGCGTGGTATCTCCCTTATGTTTCATGGATTGGAAGATGTAATCTACTTAAAATGCTTATTATACCTAAATTAACTTACTTAATGCAGACTATGCCCATACACCTACCCAACAGTTTTTTCTGCAAATTACATAAGCTATTACTGAATTACATCGTCTATCTTTACATACTTTGACTAGACCACGACATTTGGGAGGGATACATTTCACTGACATGCGGACATATTACCAAGCTATTCAATTAGGCAGAATTACAGATTGGCATAATCATTCTAGTTCTAAATTGTATTCACATGTGGAAGAAGAAACTCTAGGACTGTCCCTAACACAGGCCTTGCTCCATTCCAGTGGAGAGAGGAGTGAGAGACCCCGAGCCGCTTTGTTGTCCAGAGCACCATTATATGTTTGGAAAGCAATTTCTGGTACTTTGAAGTTAAGCCCTAAACCTTCCCCGATTATGAAACTGGGGGACTTGCTGGGATTGGGAGATCTGACACTTGGGATGTGGCTCACTCTACAGGCTGCGATGAGGGGAAAGGTGGTTAGTGATATTCTACAGGATGGGGCTTTCCCTTCTTTTGAAGAATTCAGACTATTGCTTCCTACGGTATCTATTAACTTGTTACATTATTCATAAATGTTACTGAACTTTAAGAGACTCCTGAAGCAGGCTTCTTTCACACGAGAACTTACATGGTTTGAACAATTTATATCAGTGCAACAACCTGTCCCTAAACTAGTCTCCAAACTGGATAAAATGCTTATTTTAAAAGGGAATACAGGTCCTCTACCATATATTAAGGCTTGGGAGAAAGAATTAGATACTGAGTTTAACTCTTCCGATATATCGCACATACTTCAGAATTGTTTGGACCCATCTAGATGTATTGCAGTTCAGGAGACTAGTTATAAACTAGTGAGCAGATGGTATAAAACTCCGGTTCTCCTTCACAAATATGATAGCAATATACCCCAGACTTGCTGGAGATGTTTGACACACACAGGTACATATACACATATTTGGTGGGATTGCCACCTTATTAAGCCCTTCTGGTCTACAGTTGAGGAAGTTCTATCATATGTGTGTCCACAAGCTCCTTAACTCTGGAAATTTTGTTCTTAAATATGCATCCGCCTCTCGCAGAGTCCTTTAATAGATCCTTATGGCTACATATGCTTTCATCAGCAAAAGCCATGATACCTTTGTACTGGAGGAAAGTTGATACACCCCCAATTGCACAGTGGTTGAATAAGGTAGCTCAAATATCCAGATTAGAAGAATTGTCCCATATTGCACAGAGAACTGTCAGCAAATATAAAATAATCTGGTCCGCTTGGCTTTCCTTTATTCAAGAATCGCAACTCTTTGGAAGATTTGCTTCTACTTAGTTGATGTTATCCCCCTTACATTTGCGTAACCATATGAAGCTGAACTAAAGCTACAATCATTACGAACACGTACATACCTTCATATATGTCAATATTTTAATTATAGATTTTGATTGAGGTATACATATGCTGACAGTTTTCTTATAGACTTGAATTGCATATTGATCACCTTTGTTGTGACTGTTTATTATGTGTCACTTGTTAGTGTCGGTGTGAGAGTAGACACACTGATACTTCAAGGATTTGTGAAATTATAACAATTTATTTTTTCTTCCTTTATTTGTATTGCGTACGATAAAAATGAATAAAAATATATTTGAAACAAATTATCTTGTTTTCCATACTTGGCTATATAGGGTTTCATTTGTCAATATGGCTAATGAACTGAAGTATAAGGTTGTGTAAAAGACTGTTTTGTTGTTGTTTTTATGTACCATATCCATAGGGTTTTAGAGTTATAAATATAGCAGAAATGTAGTTTCCTTACAGCATTTTGGCTCGCTAAAGCTTGTTAGTCATAAAAAGAAAAGGTGGGGCCGAGAGCAGCAGCTGAATGCAGTGTATGAATACGTTAGAAGGAATGCATAATGCTGCTCTCGCTCTCTCTCTAAATATTTAAAGAGGCTCTGTCACCACATTATAAGTTCCCTATATTGTACATGATGTGATTGGCGCTGTAATGTCCATTGAGAAACTCATTAGCATAAAGCTAATATAGGTCATAACTCAGTCAAAAATTAGTTTTTCTAAATAAAAAAACACTGCTGTAATTTACATTACAGCACCGATCACATCATGTACAATATAGGGAACTTATAATGTGGTGACAAAGCCTCTTTAACAAGCATGGTCTGCATAAATGATAGATTGCTAGGTTATCAAGTACTAAACTGATAACTCCCATTGTGTCTCCCTATAATATTCGGTTTTTCTCCTTTAGACAAACAATATGCCTGGATGGTGTTTCCTCAGGGTACAGCACATTCCCCTGATATTGTCATCCATGCAATGAAAGAGCTGTTGGATAAGTGGTCCCCCAAACGCTCCACCACTTGTCTATTACAATATGTTAATAATTTTGTGTTGTATCTCTTTGACATATGTGCTCAGGAAACAGTCTCATTATTGTTGTAATTTTCCCATATAGGTTTACTGCCAAGACCACCTAGTCCCACACAACCATCACTATACCTATGGTTGTAGAGAAAGGAGGGGAAAGGGGGGGGGATGCCAGACCCTTAATGTACGAACTTGCAAATGACAATGACTTGTTTGATATGGAACATGAACATGATTGTCCCAGTTTAAAGCAACTTGAAGCTCAAGGGTTACCAGATGTCACTGATGTACCTTTTACTAACTATGATGTTCAGTATTTTGTAGATGGATCCAGATACTGGAATGAGTAGACAGGACATTTCCCCACCGGGTATGCAGTGGTCCAGGAAGGTAAGACAGTGCTGAAAAAGTCACTGCCCTCCAGCAGCTCTGCCCAAGAGGCAGAACTCATGGCACTCGCAGAAGCATGTAAGTTGGTCACAGGTAAAAGGGTGAATGTCTATACAGACTCAAGGTACACCTTTGGAGTCGCACACGATTATGACACAATATGGCAAGCAAGAGGCTTTCTGACTTCAGCAGGCAAACCAATACAACACTGGTTTGTCCCTGGATTTCAGAACGCAGCTGCTCGACATATAGAGGGTTGCGTCAGACACAACTCCGGTAAAATGACAAAAACACCCAGTAAGCACATGCCTCGCCCTGATTACCCCTTCCAGTGACTGCAGGTTGACTACATACAGCTACCCGAGGTAGGTGTATATGAATATGTCCTAGTGTATATGAATATATCCTCATGTATTATAATTATGTCCTCGTATTTACTGACGTGTTTTCAAACTGGCATGAGGCATGGCCAGTAACCAAAGCCACAGCTGAAAAACACTGCTAGGAAAATACTCAGTGAAGTAGTATGCTGATATGGGGTCCCTGAAGCAACTAAGAGTGACAGAGGAACCCACTTCAAGGGACAAGTACTAGGGCATATACTTACTAGCCTCGGCATCACACAGGCATTCCATACACCATATTGCCCAAGAAGGTAAACATCTAGATGAAGGAAGAAAGTCAGTAATACTCCAAGCACCGAAACCTCTGACAAAAAGACAAATGATGTTCTTATTGGGAATGACTAACTTCTACAGAAGTTGGATAGCCAATTATCCTGCTATTATAGGACCATTGATGTGTTTGATTTATGAGGAACCCCGTGCAGCCCAGGATTCCATTAAATGGACTTCTGAAGCTGAGGAGGCAATTTTTTCCAGATAAAACAGGTTCTTGTAGGATCTTCAGTGCTTGGACTACCTGATTATTCAAAACCCTTTATTCAAACTGTAGATTGTAAAAATGGATACATGACTTCAGTGCTAACACAGGAGTGTGGGGGAAAGGATAGACCTCTAGCTTACTACTCATCAAAACTTGACCTAGTAGTTAGAGCCTTACCTCCCCGTGTTCAATCAGTTGTAGCTGCCGCAGAAGCTATCAGAGCTTCCGCCACATTAGTGTTATTTATGATAGAAAGATGTACCACTTTAAATCCTTGATGCCTACTGCGGAGAATGGTGAACCACATGATTTCCTATCCTCCTTAGCAGACAGAGTGTTACTAAGATCATATCTTAAAGATATTCCACTACCAAATAGTGATCTCATACTGTTTGCAGATGGATCTTGTAAGAACAAATACATCCTACCCAGCAACTTATTCAGATGTGCAGTTATATTGAGGCATCGGACAAGCCATGTCTCAACAGGGGGGATGGTAGAAATCAGTAGGTAAGAAAATAATTGGTTTGGGACACTTGTCAGATAAAACATGGTATCTGTGAATATTTCTTTGAGTAGAAGATGTTACAGGTAATGAGCTCAGATCAAGGTACAAATCCTGCTGAAAAGAGTAACAAGTGTGACATAAAATGTACCCAGTCTAGGTGCCCTGTCCAGAGGGACGGAGAAGCTTTTCTTATATAAAAGGTGTTTGTTTGTTGTTTGATTTGATGTACAGGACTTGTCAATGAACTGTTGGGACCCAAACCTTAGGGGTGATATTATAAGATTGGTGATAGTATTATTTTCTTAGTTGAGACCCTATTGTCTGACTATAGTTCACTGTGTGTTTAAGATGTCTAGTTAGTTTCCCCTAGTATAATTCAATTTCTCACTGGTTTATTACTTGGTTCAAGTGCAAATGCACTTACATTGCCACTATAGACTCTGTGACTTGCTGAAAATACGAGGTATATATGAGAAAGCCTATAATTTGTTTAAACCGGATGTAGTACTGATATTATATACTGGATTTATTATTTTCAGATTTTTCTATTTTTATACATATATATTTTTCTTGATATTTTATAATTTTTTTGAAAAGTTTTTTATTAATCCAAATAGTTCAACAATAATCCGGGTATGGGCTTTAAATACCAGCAGGGAAGGTGACCCCGTTGGTATATTGGTTCGATCTAGTAGGTGCAGTTAGAGTTCGTTCTCTGTCTGCTGCATCTGACTAGGGGCTTAGCGTCTGTATTATCACGGATGATCCAGATGTTGTTATTCTAAGCCTAGCTGGCTACGCTGTATATGGATGTGGACCAGCGTGTATTTGCTGGTTCAGCTGCCAGCTGCCAAGCCCTAATAAGGGCTGATGCCTCGTACCAGCAATTCACAGGTAATGCCCTACGCGTTTCATTGCTGTCAATAATATCTGCCGCAATTCATCAGGGGCCTGCAGTTGCTAAGTATTATTTGTTTATTTAGTTGTTAGCGTGCAATACATTGAGAGACATCCAGTCATGTCTAACGTCGGTTCAGTTTGCTAGCCGCCAATTGTCTGAGGTTTATAATTATAATGTATGTAAACATGCTGCGGTACTGTGAATAACAACTTGAGGTATTTTATATGGAGTTATGAGGTGAAGGTCACTGGTTGTTGACACTCATAAGTAAGAAGTACATGGCAGCAATGAGAGCCCGGAGGTTATGTGACCTGGATGTCTTTGGGTTTGAGAAAGATGCTGCCCACGACCTGTTATATCTGCAGGGGTAAAACTCCCATTAGGACAGTAAGTGACAGTGCGACACAATTATGACCAATATGTACCGTGAAGGACAAGTTTGGATTATTGCCAATATTAGTAGGTTTAGCAGTAAAGAATGCTCATAATATAGAGAAAGTGGCCGACAGATTGGACACAGTTACAAATTATGTGTTTGATGTTTTGAATGCTGCCCAAGGGGGCATTTGACAAGTAGTTTCCCCAGCCTGTTGCCACTGTATAGACCTTTTTGGCATTATGCAGGACAAGTATGACCGTAGAGCAAGCTAAGAAAATAAAGTCTGTAAGGGGGATAAGCCCTCATTTAAGTACCTGGCTTGGGGAAATGTGAGAGTGATTGAAATAATGTTTAGGTGAGTTTATGTTGTGCAGCGGCCATCTTGTCTGGAGACCCCATTTTGTTCTTATGTAGTAAATAAGAGAGGTATTGTTCCTTTAAGACAATAAATTCATACTGATTCCGTATCTTATTAAAGTTAGTTATCTTTGACATTGGTTCTCATGCGAAACTCAAAGGGAAGAAATATTGCTTAGTGATTATTGATGTATTTACCAAATGGGTAGAAGTATTCCCCACAGCAAGCCCAGATGCTATCACAGTCACTAAAGCATTGGTAAAGGAGATAATAACTAGGTTTGGGATACCTGAGAAAATATACAGTGACAATGGGATACTATAAAAACAAACTCAAGAACACAATGGAAGAGACTGGGAAGAATTGGGTATATTGTTTACCATTAGTAGTCCTAAATATGCATGTGACTACAGCATCAAGTTTGACACCTTTTGAAATGATGTATGATAGACCATTTGTAATACCACAGTTCAATCCATTCTCTTAGATGGATGAGGAGTCTGATTTTACACTTGTTGAATATATGACAAAAATGCTAACCAACAAGGAAGTTTCTATCTCTAATTGTATTCCAGGTGACCCTGTACCTGAACCTGTGAAGCCAGGAAATTGGATCCTGATCAAAGTTATAAAAAGAAAACACTGGTATTATCTTCGTTGGGAAGGACCATATCAGGTTCTGGTTACCACACCTACGGCCGTACAGATAGTACACTTATCACACTGTAAGGTAGTTAGGGAATTGCCACTATCCTCCGAGGCTATAAAAGACTGATTACAAAGGGTGGTCATTTGTTAGAAGTGACTGGTCTCAAACTTTAGCGAAGAAAACATCCAGAGCCTGGGGGGAGACAGGGCAAAATGTTATAAGTTATTTTAGGTATCCTATGGGGGTCCAAGGTGTGTCAACCTAAGGTATGGGATTTCTTACAAACTAGCATATTAAGATAAATACATTTGGACTATCTATGTAAATACCCTAGGGGAAAGGTGATGTTCTCCATGGTCTTCGGCCATATGGATCACAGCCCATAATGATTATGGATATTCCATGATGTCTGCCTTAATCCCTCTTTAAAAGAAAAGTTAATTATTATGAAGAAACTTACCTCTCCCTGTACAAATACTACTAACTGTAGCTAGTTATTTTTGACCTTCCGAAATCCTAATAAAAGGATAAGGGGCTATATGAGCTGATGTTTCAGGTACTATAGGGCATTTCTTTATTGAAGTTAAGAAAAAGTATGTAACTGAAAGTCCTTTAGCCCCAGAGATAGATTTACCCTCTATAGCCTATCTGGCCGACTTCACTTATGAAGATAAATTGGCATTAGAAACAAGTTACAGTGATAAAAATGAATGGTTAGCCTGGATGAGGTACACTGCCATCCAAAATAATAGAACTAACTGTATTGCTTGTGCAAAAGCCAGGCCACATCTAGTTACTGTACCTTTCAGGCTATCAGATAAGGAGAACCCACAAGGTCTGCAATGCAACTTTTGTTTTTTGTTTTACATTTTTTTTAATTTGAGTTTCAAAAACACTCAGACAAACAGTATATATATACAGTATACGATACATAGTATATTCCCTCTGACTAAACATAATATACAAATACACCCCAAATTAGGGTCTCGTTTCAAAAAGGTTTATAAAATACATTACCTGATGTTCTCTCCCCACCCCCCAATGCAAATGGATCTCAGACACATAAACAGATCATATATATCAGAACAAAAAGAATCGCTTCAAATTATAGTTATAATTACAAATATGAAGGCCCGCCTTGCGCAATTTCATTGTTTCGACCTTCCCAATGTACCTGCCAAATTTTCCCTCTGATACCATGAAGTTTGCCCAAAAGATGTCATCAATTCTATATCACTAGTTTGAAAATGTTTACAGATGTATACCTTCCATTTCTGAAAAAATTGTACAGCTTGTGTTTCTGCCGCCCTCTCCATTTCCAGTCTATCCATGAGAATGTATCTCTTCATTTGTACTAAACCGTCATGAATGGTCGGTGTTTGTGATGTAAGCCAATGTGTAAGTACACATCTCTTGGCTACCAATAACAAAGCGTGTAATGCCAAAGGGCCAGGACAAGATTCTGGTAGTGAATTAAATAATATGGGCAGCGGGCTATTATCTAATGTTATATCCCATGTATCTTTTATTAATAATATGACGTCTTTCCAGTATGTTTTTATATATGGACATGTCCACATACCGTAAAACAACTTTGATTTTGGTAAATCACCTTTTGGGCACGCTATCAACCTGTCCAGTGACTGTGAGTTACGAGGTATATTAAATCCATAGATTGCCCTATGTATAAATTTAAAGTGCGTCTCTCTCCACTGTTCCCATATGACTGCCTTCTTAACCTTAGCCCAACCATCTAGTATTTTAAAGGAAAGTTGCGAATCTGTAACGTCTTTATTCCATCCTCTGAACATGTCAACTGAAGCAAATTTAGCTAGGTTCTCTCTTATGCTAAGATATATAACCGGTAAAGGGCTTTTTGTTTTGGTTTGTACAATCATTTGATCCAAAACATTTCCAATACATTCCTGGGATAAGTCCCTTAATTTAGACCGCAGAAAGGAAAGTAGTTGATAATATGCCAAGTGATGTGTAGGTACGTCCAAACTAGAGGTCAGTTCGGCAAAGGTCATATATCTCCTTTCTGAGCCATGTACAAGATGTTTAACTGTAGTAATACCCAACCCCCGCCATATACGGAAATGTACATTTTCATGTCTCTGGGGAAATTCCGGGTGTCCCCATAGATACATGTGTTTGGTTACACAAAACGAAAGTTTAAGTGATATTCGTACTATTTTCCACGCCATTATAGTATCTCTGAACAACAGTCTTTGTTTTATATATTTTGGTATTCCAGACATAGCAGGATGTAGCAAAGATGACAGGTGCCAGGGTTGTACTATCCCAGCTTCCAGCGTATAATATGCATAATAATTTGTTTGTTGTATCCTGTCTATATCAGGATATGTATCAATGTCTAAAAAGGCAGGCCAAATTATAGCTACCTACATCAGGAAGATTTAGTCCTCGTACTGACTTTGGAAGCATCAATTTCCGGAACGCTATTCTAGGCCGTTTATTAGCCCATATAAATCTTGAAAAAAACCGAGTTCAATGTATTAACATCTTTATCCTTCAGCAACAAAGGAATAGTCTGCATCGGGTATAAAAGTTTGGGAAAACTCATCATTTTGATCAAATGACACCTACCCAAAAATTACAATGGGAGATGTTTCCATTTATTCAGAAGAGATTTTTTGTATAAGGGGAGGATAGTTAAGCATATATAGTGATTCAGGGGTTTGACCAATTTGAATCCCTAGATATTTAATTGAATTTTTAGCAATTGTAATGGGTATGCCAAGCGCAAACCATTCCTCCTTGTTAATGCTATACAATAAGTCTAGAACTTCACATTTATTTACATTTATCGTAAAACCTGGGTGTTGTCCAAAGGATTCGATCAATTCAAAAACATACGGAAGATCTCTCACTGGATTAGACAAAAATAACAGCACATCATCAGCAAAGCACGTCGCCTTGACCACCTCCGCACCTAATCTTATACCTTCGATACGTTGGTCCCCATCCAATGCTCTAATGAAAGGCTCTAACGCTATGTTAAATAACAGGGGTGAAAGTGGACACCCCTGACGTGTACCTTTAAGCAGAGAAAAGGACGGAGACAAAAATCCTGGGGTATTTATCCTAGATTTAGGACAGGTGTAGATAGCTTCCAGATAGGATCTAAAAGGCCCATTTACATCTATAGAGTCTAAAACCCTCTCCAGCCATCCCCAGTCCACCATATCAAAAGCTTTTTCTGCATCGATAGTGAGGAGGGCTGGAGATGGATGTACATCGGGGTTCAACTTAATATCATCTAAGATACCAACAGGTTTCCTGATGTTAGAAACAGCCGAACGGCCTTTAACAAGGCCCACCTGACTTGGGGATATCAATTTAGGAAGAAAGATAGCTAACCTATTTGTCATAATTTTAGACATTATCTTCATATCTACATTTATTAGTGAAATGGGTCGATATGATGCTGCCAATTCAGGGTCTTTTCCTTGTTTATGAAGTACTTTGATATTAGCGGTATTTGAGGAATCAGGTATTGATTTGCCTGTCAGATAACCATTATATAAGGGAATTAAACAAGGCATTACCTGGTCTTTCAGTATCTTATAATATTCATTTGAATATCCATCTGGGCCTGGTGCCTTTTGGTTTTTGACATGTGAAATTGCATTTCGAATTTCTTCTAAAGTAATAGGCGCATTTAGTAAGATATTATCAGCCTCTGTAAGAGTAGGTAAATTTAATATTGTGAAGAGGGTATCTAATAGAGGTCTATTTGGTAGGGGATTGTCATACAATTTAGTGTAGAAATCTCGCAGTATATCATTAATAGTTTGAGGATGAGCTTGTATTTTCCCTGTGGAATCTCTCATTCTCGCTATATACCCTGAAGAACAAGCCGGTTTTATCAATCTAGCCATTAATCTCCCTGGTTTATTCCCAAAGCTGAATAATTTAGCTTCAATAACTGATCTTTTGAGCTTTGCATCCCTATCCATCCACAGTTCATATTCATGTTTTGCCTTCTGCCACTTTTCCTTATTGATCGATGTTGGTTGTATTTTGAAGTGTGTATATGCAAATCTAAGACCCTGACTGAAATCCTTGATTTTTTTTCTTGATAGTTTTCTTTAGATTGGATATATATGGGGGGGGCGGAGTTACGACGCATCGTGATGGCAGCTTAATTCCTGAGCTCCTCACTTCACCCTCAGAAACTACAGCTTTATAGACGATATATCCAACCAAAATGGTGAGAACATCAAGGGACAAGAGCAGAGACTCACCCGGTCCTGCAAAGCAGGGAAAAAATCAGTCCGAAATGGACAAATACCTGAAGAAAAAACTTTCCTCTCCTGCGGCCCGGGAAAAAATGGCGCCGACACAGCATGCAGACGAGGCTGGAGATGATGACTCAGAGGAAGATAGCTCTGCAGCCTGTTCAGAGCCGGTGAGGGACAGAGACACGCTATCACGCTCCTACTTTAAAAAGGTACTGACACAAGCAATCACCCCTGTAATGAAAGAGTTGGCGGATATAAAAGGGGATATTAAACAGATTGGGCAAAGGGTGGAATACCTAGAAGAAACGCAAACCTCTATTTTAAGCCACAGTGCCGTCGTTTCCAATATGCTTGCCTCACATCAGACTCACATAAATAACGCTCATTTGATGATTGAGGACCAGGAAAACCGAAGCCGCCGCCGGAATATCAGAATGCGGGGCCTCCCTGAAACAGTAACAGGAGACACATTGCCCCAAGTAATCACACGGATCTTTGCTGACCTTGTGGGTCAAGAGAGAGCCGACAAGATGGTGGTGGAAAGGGTACACAGAGCGCTAAGACCAAAGCCTGCACCGAACGAACCGCCGAGGGATGTGATTTGCGGCCTGCTGAGTTTCCTAGACACATCAAGCCTGCTGAAAGCGGCGAGGGAACGACAGGAGTATTTGTATGAAGGGTCACAAGTACTCTTTTTTCAAGATATAGCACCCAGTACCTTGGCTAAAAGGAGGATCTTAAAGCCAGTGACAGACATGCTTCGTGTCAAGAAATTGCCGGTGAGGTGGTTATTCCCGTTCGGTTTAGCGACCATGATAGAAGGGCGACAATGCATCATCCGTTCCCCAGATGACCTCCCTAAACTCTGGGAGAAGTTGAGCATTTCACCACTTGACATCCCATCATGGCTGCCTGTACAAACAACTTCGGATATACCAGAACTCCCATACTTACCGTCGCCAACAGGATGGCAAGTGGCGTCAAGGATGAAGTCTCCGCGATATCGGAAACACCCAACGCCAGCTTTGGCTGATTGAAAGGCTCACCATGGACGATGAAAATATCTGCCATTACTACATAAGTGGTGAATTCTAGGGAGTGCGTGAGTGATTACTGAAATGCTTTTGTTTATAGCAGCAGATCCCTATGTGCCTTATATTACATATGTATATGGTCTATTTCAAATGTCCTCATATAATATGTATACTATTATCTACTGTGTAAGGGTAGATACAGTGGTATTAGATATTGCTATAGTATATTTGCTCACGATTAGATGGTGTTAAACATTGTTAAGCTGTTAGGAGTGATTATACTGTGATAAAATGAGATGCAATATGGATATACTGGTTTACACTAATATAGTGAGATGGCCGAAGAGGACAGCCCATTCTTATTTTAGTATTGTCGACAAGCTTAAAGTGGATAATACAGTTTCTGGGGGTGGAACCTTGTTTTTCTGGCGTTCCAATCTCCCCCTCCTCCTCCCCCTCATCTCCACCCGTATTCAGGTGCTTTCTCCGGGTTGGAGATATTGATGGCAATTGTGGATACTAGAGGATGTGTGGGGATTTTTTCTGGCCTTCCTCTGGGATCTCTTCGATACCGGGTGGAAGGTCCCACAGGAATATATGTATATAGTTTACGTTTTTATGTTTACACCGTGACCGTGCTCAGACATCACTGCGTCTGTCTCACTGTACCACTTCATTATGGCTTCGCTTAAAACTTTATCATTTAATGTTAAAGGCATGAACGTCCCACAGAAACGAAGTCAGATTTTTAACATGTTGAGAAGAGAAAGTGCTGATCTCATTTTCTTACAAGAAACACACTTTAAAGGAACAGTGTCATCACAAATAATTTGTTTATATGTTAAAGATGTTAGTGCTGTAATATAAACGTTTATTTTCATTTGTGTGTTTGTGTTTTACTGTTTCTTATTTTCACACTTTTTCTTCCCTATGGGGGCTGCCATTTTTTGTTCCATTTCTGTGTGTGTCGATTAACGACACACACAGACATGGAATACGGCAGCCACAGTCCCATAGGGACTGCGAACGGCTCCCGTCCCATTGACTGCCGTGTACGGCGTCTGTGTGGGAACTGCGCATGCGCCGCTCCCACACAGTCCTATTCGAAATTGGCGCCGTCCGGCGCCATTTTCCTGTGGACCGGAAGTCGCGGCTGGACAGTAATATTACTACTTCCGGTCGCGGCTTCCGGACAAGTGCACATGGAACAGCGGCAGCAAAGGGAGCGGACGGGCCGCGGCGGCAGGAGCAGGTAAGCGATTTCAATGTATGTTAGTGTTTGTGTGTGTTTACTACTGCATGTAAACCTACTACACTGTGGGTTACCTCAAAAAATGGCGACACACAGTGTAGGAGGTTAAACCTTTCAAACCCCTCGTTTATCCCGGCACTAGCCAGGATAAAGGAGGGGGGATTGCTGAGAGCTCACTAGAGCGATAGCTTTTAACCCAATGTTGCAATGCTGCAATTTTGGGAACTAGCTCCAAACAGCTCCATCTAGTGACCAAAAATGGGTAGTATTATAAATTTGAAAAAATTTATAATATTTCCTGACTCGCGAAAAAAATAAAAAAAATTTGAACAATGTTTAATCACCCACACACTAAATGTTTAAATTTTAAAAAAAAAACATGTTTTTGGGGCGACACCATGCCTTTAAATCAAATAAGCTCCCTTCACTTCCTACTAAGCCTTATGACAAATGGTTTCACTGTTCTTATGATAGTGCTGCGAGGGGGGTCTCAATAGCGATACGAGACACAATACCCTTTGTTCATGAAGCCACACAAAGTGATCCTAATGGTCGTTATATATTTCTCAAAGGAACTATTTTGAACACGAAAATTACATTAGTTAATCTTTATGGACCAAATGTGAGACAGGCGCAGTGGTTGACGAAGGTAATACATTCACTTCAGCCCTTCTTTGAAGGAATGGTGATAGTAGGAGGGGACTTTAACATGGTCTTAGATCCGAACTTAGATTCCACATCTAAAGCATCACATGTTACCCATAAGGCCCGCAGAAGATTAAAAATGCTGTTAACCAGGTTAAAATTGATCGATGTGTGGAGGGTACATCATCCGTCCGACCGGGATTATTCCTTTTACTCAGCCCCACATAAGTCATACCAACGCTTAGATCATTTGCTAATTTCAGAACGTTCCTTGCCGGCGGTCACATCTTCCGGAATCGGTAACATTACCATTTCAGACCATGCACCGATCTTTATCAAAATTAAGTTAACAGACCTACCTATGAGAGGGTGGAACTGGAGGCTAAATGACACTTTACTAGAAAATATAAAAGATTTTGACGCCTTAGAACTCCGGTTGAAGGAATTTTTTGCGGTTAACGATGATCCTCTTATATCTCAGCCTATACTATGGGAGACACATAAAGCTGTTATAAGAGGGGAACTCATTGCTTTGGGGTCTAGAGTTAAGAAAGAACGGATGAAAACTATTAACCAGGTATTGGGTAAAATCTCCTCACTGGAAAATATACATAAATGTGCACAGTTGGAGTCAGCGCAAGCTGAATTACGACACCTTAGGCAGGAATTAAAGAATATCCTTAATGTAAAATCGGCGAAAACCCTTCAACTATTAAAGTATAAAACCTATGCACACGGGGACAAGGGGAACAAAATAATGTCAAACCTCATTAAAAAGCAAAGAGGGAAAACGTTCATTTCATCCATCAAAAACAAGGAAGGGCATAAACTCACCACAACAGATCTAATTGCCAGGGAATTTAGGAATTATTACTTGGAATTATATAATATTAAAAAAGATCCTATACAGGCTAGTAGGACTCCACAGGCGGACGCCATACAAAAATTCTTAACATCTATTGAAGCGCCCTCCTTGTCAGAAGAAGAACGAGCCTCGCTGGTGGTTCCTTTCACTTTGTCTGAAATTGAAAAGATTCTGATGTCCATACCAAATGGGAAGAGCCCTGGGCCAGATGGTCTGCCCATAATTTATTATAAAAAATTTAAAAATACATTAATGCCGTACTTCTTGTCACTATGTAATGCCCTGCTGAATGGAGCTAGCTTCCCTAAACAAGCTTTAGAGGCCAACATTACTATTCTACCAAAAGAGGGGAAGGATCTGGAAAGGTGCAGCAGCTACAGGCCTATTTCTCTATTAAATTCGGACCTGAAATGGTGGGCAAAAATTTTGTCAACACGCATTAATAGTTACCTTTCTAAATTGGTTGGAGCGGAACAGGTGGGATTTGTGCCAGGGAGGGAAGGGAAATTTAATACCATGAGAACGGTTCATGCAATATATCACGCTAGACAACACAAAATTCCCTTGATCTTACTAGGGACAGACGCGGAGAAGGCCTTCGATCGCATAGATTGGATATTCCTGAAAGCTGCTCTTTCTAAATTTGGCTTCCCCCAAACACTTATAGACATGATTTTCTCCTTATATCAAAATCCTACAGCAAGAATACAGGTGAACGGCACCTTTTCAGATCCTTTCCCTATTCAAAATGGAACAAGGCAAGGCTGCCCTCTGTCCCCCACGTTATTCGTTTTGGTAATGGAAACACTCTTACTTAAAATTAGACAGACTCCATCTATTAAAGGCCTGAAGGTAGGACAATTCGAGCACAAAACAGCTGCATATGCAGATGATTTATTGGTCCTCATAACAAACCCTGTAGTGGCCCTTCCAAACCTCATACAAATTTTTGAAGAATTCGGTTGGATTTCAAATTTTAAGATCAATTATGAGAAGTCAGAAGCATTAAATATAACCTTACCTAACAATATTTTATTGACAATTAGCTCATGTTCACCTTTTAAATGGCAAAAATCCGAACTGCAATATTTAGGACTGAAACTCACGGCTAGCCCTAACTTACTTTTTGCCAGGAATTACGACCCAATGTACTACAAAATTAAAAATTACTTGAACAAACTACGTATCCCATATATGTCGTGGATAGGACGCAAAAATCTCCTTACTACATTCATTCTACCACAAGTTTTATACCTGTTTCAGACTTTGCCAATTGACATTCCGAAGTATTACTTCCTAAAATTTAGACGCTTATTCACAGAGTTTATGTGGAATAATAAAAGGCCTAGAATCGCATATCAGCAATTGATAAGGAAAAAAACTGAAGGAGGATTGGCACTGCCAGACCTAATTTCGTATTACAATGCAATACAATTGGGGAGATGGACACAACTGGCAAAGGCTGAAGGGGGATTGCCACATGTAGATATAGAGAAGGGGTTATTGTTGCACAATCAGGCTTCTGCTCTATGGGTCGGAAACACGCTTCCTGCCAGAGCATCGGTGGTGAGTGATATGACATGGGGGATGCTTAAGGTATGCCACACTTCCCCGGCACTAGATCTACGTGACAGTAAGTTCTCAATGTTAGCGCCACTCTCTGTGCTTCCATGTTTGTTGAACCCCACTTGCTCTAAGGTTCCTGATTCTTGGTCTCATTTGAGGTCCTTAAAGATAGAAAGAGTTTTTGACTCAATGGGACCACCTACACTTCATACCCTACATGAGGAACTGAAAATCCGTAGCCCTTCAAGCTTACAAGTGTTAGACTTCACACATGTAAGAGGTTTCTCGCTTCTGTAGCTGCAAGCAAATCAGACCCCACATGGTTGGAAAACTACACTTTATGGGATACGACCCCTAAAAAGTGTCTCTCTAAGATATATAAACAGTTGATAACAAACATGAGCAAGGACACGCCAGGTTTCATACCAGCATGGGAAAGGGAACTGGGTTGTTTGTTCAATGCAGAGGATAGATCTTACATTTTGCGCCATTCACATGGTTTTTCTAGATGTGTTAGAATGCAAGAAAATTCTTACAAGCTACTAACGCGATGGTACAGAACGCCGGATTACTTATACAGGATTCGGGCATCTACTTCAGATCATTGCTGGAGGTGTGAGAGGGAAGTGGGTAGCATTTCCCACATATGGTGGTCGTGCAGGGAGATCCAACCCTTCTGGAAAGAAGTAGAAAAACTGATTGCAAAAATTTGTTCAAATCCAGTGTCACTCACAAAAGAATTGATCTTACTGTGGTTACCAACAAAAGAGTTCTCCCCATCCTCCAAAAACCTTCCCACATACATAATATCAGCGGCTAAAATATTGATCCCTACCTTGTGGAGGAGCTCAATACCCCCATCACTGGACCAACTAGTGAACAAAATACACCAAATATGTCGGCTGGAGGAACTAGCAGGGTGGGAAAATAAAAACAGGACATCATTTCTCAAAATCTGGCAGCCTTGGCTAGCAAAAGGGACAAGGCTTTAGGTAACCAAGGATAGAGGAAATATGAGTGGGACTCGTTGATAGAGAGGGGAGTCCAGAAAAATTTTTGATCAAAAATTTTTTGATCAAGAGGGACAGTACAGAGTGTTTAGTACTTGATAGTACTTACAGTACAGGAAGAATATTACATGAGTCACGGTCACGGTGATATGATATGATATGATATGTTTACTTGTTTATTTGTTTGTCAGGTTGTCTATCATTTCGCAGTTGAGCATACAAGACAGACTGATTATATACATCAAACATTGGATTGCTATGGCATAAAAAATGTAGATGTCATGAAGAGAAGATATTGTTCTCAAGCATAATATATTGATGTGCCAGGCATAAATGCTGCCTGTTATAGTTGTTGTAACTGACTAATGTATTTCTATGCAACTGCTTTAATAAAAAGAGTTTATACAAAAAGATTGGATATATATGCTATTAAATTCCATCTTAATACTACTTTAGCAGTATCCCAATATAATTGGGGATTCTCTGTATGTGCTCCATTCGTTAATTCATATTCTCGCCACCAACTCCGCAACTTTTCCTGGAAAGCCTCATCTGCCGCCAAATTGGATGGAAACCGCCATAGATAGTCTGAACCCCTAGGGACAGTATCATGTATATCCAACACTATAGCCAGCCATGACTAAGAACGCAGCTAGCGTTTGAAACGCGTAGGCTTCCTCAATCCTTCCATTTCTCTCCCAGCACTCGAGGACATCGCTCTGATCGACCTCTTTTTAATATCCTCATTAAACTTGGAACAAGTTCCTTTTTATCCGCAGCTACGCTGGATCCAACCCACCTGTTTTCCTGCATCTCACACAACGCGTGCCGACGCGAGGATCCGTGCGGAGACCAGAGTACAAAATCTGTATACACAAGGTGAGTTGGAGGTTCCCCTCCTCTTTTTTCTATGTATATCCAACACTATAGGCGAGTGATCAGAAATAAAAATATTGTCAATTTCACAATGTCAGCAAGAAAGAGCCTGATACTAATGTTTAGTCTATCCTTGACCATGATTGATGTGCGTGTGAATAATGTGAATATTCTCTTCCTTCAGGGTTAACAAGTCGCCACGGATCTATCAATCCTGTCCCTAGAAGAAAATCTGTCAAAGTATTTTCCTGCTCATATCTCGATCTAACCCTAGTTATATTTGTGCACATCCTATCTTCGCCCTGAATGTAGAACAACATTAAGATCTCCGCCTAAAATGTTATTTTGTTGTGGGTCAGATCCTATGAGTGTACCTATTTCACGATAAAAGGTTGCTTGCTTATAGTTAGGCCCATATATATTATAGATACTTAAGTTGTCACTAGGACTAATTAAGTGTAAATTAATCCAACGACACTCCTCATCTGTAGCGACTTTATTAACAGTATAATTTAAGTTTTTGTGCAATAAAACTAAAACACCTGCCTTCGAGTCCTTGACCCATACACCTGTCCCGCCCATAAGTTCTTCATACGAAAAAAATCGTCTGCTACCAAATGCGTTTCCTGCAAGAGAGCTATATCTGTTTTAAGGCGTTTGAGATGTCTTAATACCATCATACGTTTGTGAGGTGATTTGAGACCTTTAATATTCCATGAAACAATTCTCATAAAAAGTAAAAGTATTATTGATTAGCACCTGATAAACCATTTGCATTCCCCCCTTTTTGACCCAAAAATTTCCCAATCCCAAAAAAAAAGAAAACAACAATGCACAACATGACGCATTCTCCCCCGCCTTGGCAATCATGCTATTGTGCCAATAGACTTCACTTTCTACCGACATGTAACAGATGCCCAGAGTATATAAATAGTACGATTTCTATGCTAGATATATATATATCCAAATCCATCCGCTCCTCATTTAGCTTACCGAACATTTACCCTTGCATAGTTAATATTTATGCTTATAAACTTTATCTTATCTCCTAAATAGATTACCAGTCTACCTAATTTGTAGAGAGCTTCAGTTCAGTTGATAATCAATCTGTCAAAAGCCATCCTTGATGACACTTAACAGATACAAACAGCATATATCCAATCTAATCCTGTCTAATCGCCATTTTACCAAACATCTTGTTCTCCCCATAAAATAAATAATAAACGATCCACTGCGCATGGCTTGTACAAAAAACAAACAAAAAACAAACACTCAGATATCATTAAGGCTAAAGTTACACGTGTGTCAACATAGTCTTCAATATTACCCGACTGGTGGCCATCATGTAGACTATATTTTGACTTTTCGGCTGCGTTGTTCCTGAGGAACTGGTAAAGGAGATGATGTTTGAACTACAGAGTCCGAGCCTTCCTCAATTTGAGATGTAGATGCTTCTCCATGTTTTTTGAGGCGTAAAATGTCTTCAGCTTCCTCTGGGGAGTGATATACATCCGATGTACCGTCTTTATGAAATACTCTCAGAGTCGCTGGATATATTAATGCAAATTTAACATGTTTATTGTAAAGTTCCATACAAATTCGAGAAAAAGCCCGTCTTCTCTTAGTAACTTCAATTGAGAAATCTCCGAATATTAGTATACAATGTCCCTTGAAATCCAATCCACCATTTTTATTTTTGAAAGCTTTCAGTATTGACATTTTTTCGGAATTGTCAAGATATTTAACAATAACTTGCCTTGGTCTGTTTGGTATCATATTAGCATCTCTCCGTTGATCCAATAGAACATGTTTCCGATCAATTCCAATTCTGTGCGCACGTTCGACTTTACATGAACGATTTATACCCAAAGCGGCTGGCAGATCAATTTCACACAGATTGCTCAAATCTTTGGCCAGTACCTGTTCAGGTAATCCTATTATACGTATATTACTACGTCTTGAGTGGTTTTCTAAGTCCTCAATACGATCCCATAGCTTTTTATTTTCCTGCTGGGCAGCTTGTATAGAGGAATGTAAATCCTCAATATCTGAGCACACGTGTTCTAAGGATTTATCAATAGTGTGCAGTCTTGTCTCATGCTGCGTCACAATAGCCTGCAGCTCAGACAGCGATGAAGCCACCGTCTTAGATAATGATTCCTGAAGGTCCGGTGATATGAGTGATGCCACAATACTCGCCAGTTTTTATAATCCATGCTTGGTTTGGGTTCTTGATTTACCCATGACAGATATATATATATCTGTCCATAAATTCCACAGGCTCTCTGAAGCGTAGAATAAATAGTGCTTCGTCAGCACAGCACAGCGTCGATATCTCTGTCGGTATCAGTCAGAGTGGTCCGTCAGGAGGTTAATCGGAGCGGAGGTCGGAGCTCTATCTGTGCATGTCTCTGCTCTTCCTCACATGCCGGGGCCGGAACCGGAAGTCCTGACGCTCCCTGCAATGCATGTTATCTTTATATAATGCATCACATAATCCAGGTGATAAATTATGTAAGACATTCTCTTTATTGTACCCACCTGTGGGGAGAGATGAAATCCCTCCCTTAGTAGTTGCTTACTCAGGCAACTACACCTGCTTTCTGAGGAATGGGCAAGGTAAGAAAGTAGGGAACCTCACTGAAGAGTTTTGTGAAACCACCATAGATATTGCTACCGATAATGGTAATTGGGTTACCAACCAGACAAGGGCAAGGACTGATCTCTGGTGGCTATGTGGAGACAGGAAGCTGAGACTTAGGCTACTGGCCAAGTGGCAGGGAAGCTGTACTCTGGTTCAGCTTCTAATGCCATTCCACTTGTTTTCAGCCCCTGAATTTCAGAGAATGAGAAAAAGCCCTGGAGACTATCTGAATCGCTATAAGCGGTCTATCCCTGGAGGTTCCTTTGACCATAAATATACATAGATGAAATAGGGTTACCCCGAGGGGTGCCAAATGAGTTTAAGGCCCGAAATCAGATTGCATCAGACTTCGAGTTTGTACTTTTCTGGTGGTCTACGATAAATAAGAATGTCGACTGGATTAATTATATTTATTACAATCAACAGAGAGTTGTTAATTATACCAGAGATGTAATAAAGGGCATTGCAGATCAGTGGGGACCTACATCTTTAACCCCTTAAGGACGCAGCCACTTTTGGACCTTATGACACAGCCTCATTTTTTAAATCTGACATGTGTCACTTTATGTGGTAATAACTCTGGAACGCTTTTACCTATCCAAGTGATTCTGAGATTGTTTTCTCGTGACATATTGTACTTTATGTTAGTGAAAAAATTTGGTCGATATATTCAATATTTTTGTGTGAAAAACACCAAAATTTTGAGAAAATTTGCAAAAAATTAGCATTTTCTAAATTAAAATGTATCTGCTTGTAAGACAGATAGTTATACCACACAAAATAGTTACTAGCTAACATTTCCCATATGTCTACTTTAGATTGGCATCGTTTTTTGAACATCCTTTTATTTTTCTAGGACGTTACAAGGCTTATAAGTTTAGCAGCAATTTCTCACATTTTCAAGAAAATTTCAAAAGCCTATTTTTTTAGGGACCAGTTCAGTTCTGAAGTGGCTTTGAGGGCCTTATATATTAGGAACCCCCACAAATCACCCCATTTTAAAAACTGCACCCCTTAAAGTACTCAAAACAGCATTTAGAAAGTTTCTTAACCCTTTATGTGTTTCACAGGAATTAAAGCAAGTGGAAGGGAAATTTGCAAATTTCATTTTTTTGGCAGAAATTACATTTTAATCCATTTTTCCTGTAATACTGAAGGATTTTACCAGAGAAACACAACTGAATATTTATTGCCCTGATTCTGAAGTTTTTAGAAATATCCCACATGTGGCCCTAGTGCGCTACTGGACTGAAACACCGGCCTCAGAAGCAAAGGAGCACCTAGAGGATTTTTGGGCCTTCCTTTTCTTAAATTATATTTCAGGCACCATGTCAGGTTAGAAGAGGTCTTGTGGTGCCGAAACAAAGGAAACCCCCCAAAAGTGACTCCATTTGGGAAACTATACCCTTTGAGGAATTCATCTAGGGGTGTAGTGAGCATTTTGACCCCACAGGTGTTTCATAGATTTCATTAGAATTGGGCAGTGAAAATGAAAAATTACATTATTTTCCAATAAGATGTAGCTTTACCTCAAAATTTTTATTTTTTTCAACAAATAAATGATGAAAAGCACCCCAACATTTGTAAAGCAACTTCTCCAGAGTACAGAAATACCCAACATGTGGTCATAAACTGCTGTTTGGGGAAGCGGCAGAACTCAGAAGGGAAGGCACGCCATTTAGCTTTTGAAGTACCGATTTTGCATGGTTTGATTTCTCGGCACCATGTCGCATTTGTAAAGCTCCTAAAGGTACCAGTACAGTGGAAACCCCCCAAAAGTGACTCCATTTGGGAAACTACACCCCTAGAGGAATTCAACTAGGGGTGTAGTGAGTATTTTGACCCCCCCAGGTGTTTCATAGATTTCATTAGAATTGGGCAGTAAACATGAAAAATTTCATTTTTTTCCATTAAGACATAGCTTTAGGTAAAAATGTTTCATTTTCTCATCAAATAAAGGAGAAAAATCACCGTAACATTTGTAAAGCAACTTCTCCAGAGTACGGAAATACCCCATATGTGGTAATAAAGTACTGTATGAATACACATCAGGGCTCAGAAGGGAAGGCGCGCCATTTGTCTTTTGGAGAGCAGATTTTGCTGGATTGGTTTTTCTGCACGATGTCGCTTTTGCAAAGCCCCTTAGGTAGCAGTACAGTGGAAACTACCCAAAAGTGACTCCATTTGGCAAACTTCACCCATTGAGGAATTCATCTAGGGGTGTGGTGAGCATTTTTACCCCACATGTGTCTCATATATTTTATTAGAAATAGGCAGTGAAAATTAAAAATTACATTATTTTCCAATAAGACGCAGCATTAGTTAAAAATTTGTCATTTTCTCAACAAATAAAGGAGAAAAAGCGCTGTAACATTTGTAAAGCAACTTCTTCAGAGTAGGGAAATACCCCACACGTGGTCATAAACTGCTATTTGGACACACAGCAAGGCTCTAAAGGGAAGGAGCGCCATTTAGTATTTGGAGTGGAGATTTTATAAGATTTGTTTTTTGACACCATGTTGCATTGAGCTATAGTACCAGTACAGTGGTACCCCTGAAAAATTATCCCGTTTTGGAAACTAGATCCCTCAAAGAATTGATCTAGGGCATTTTGACCGTACAAGTGTTTTGCAAAAATGAGTAAACAATAGATGTTGCAGATTGAAAATTGCTGTTTTCCACAGATATGCCATTTCAGTGGCCAATGAGTTGTGCCCAGCTTGTACCACCGTAGACACACATCCCATAAATTGTTAAGCGGGTTCTCCAGAATACCCCATATGTGGTATCAGGGCATATGTAAGCTGTGAGGAGTAAATCAGGATATATGTAATATGTGCGGGTACATCAGGGTATATGTAATCTGTGCGGAGTACATCAGGGTATATGTAATCTGTGAGGAGTACATCAGGGTATATGTAATATGTGTGGGTACATCAGGATATATGTAAGCTGTGCGGAGTACATCAGGGTATATGTAATATGTGTGGAGTACATCAGGGTATATGTAAGCTGGGCGGAGTACATCAGGATATATGTAATATGTGCGGGTACATCAGGGTATATGTAATCTGTGCGGAGTACATCAGGGTATATGTAATCTGTGAGGAGTACATCAGTGTATATGTAATATGTGCGGGTACATCAGGATATATGTAAGCTGTGCGGAGTACATCAGGGTATATGTAAGCTGGGCGGAGTACATCAGGGTATATGTAAGCTGGGCGGAGTACATCAGGGTATATGTAAGCTGTGCGGAGTACATCAGGGTATATGTAAGCTGTGCGGAGTACATCAGGGTATATGTAATATGTGAGGAGTACATCAGGGTATATGTAAGCTGGGCGGAGTACATCAGGGTATATGTAAGCTGTGAGGAGTACATCAGGGTATATGCAAGCTGGGCGGAGTACATCAGGGTATATGTAAGCTGGGCGGAGTACATCAGGGTATATGTAAGCTGTGCGGAGTATTTCAGGGTATATGTAATATGTGAGGAGTATATCAGGGTATATGTAAGCTGGGCAGAGTACATCAGGATATATGTAAGCTGTGCGAAATACATCAAGGCATATGTAAGCTAGGCGCAGTACATCAGGGTATATGTAAGCTAGGCGCAGTACATCAGGGTATATGTAAGCTTGGCGGAGTACATCAGGGTATATGTAAGCTGGGCGGAGTACATCAGGGTATATGTAAGCTGTGCGGAGTAAATCAGGGTATATGTAAGCTGTGCGGAGTACATCAGGGTATATGCAAGCTGGGCGGAGTACATCAGGGTATATGTAAGCTGGGCGGAGTACATCAGGGTATATGTAAGCTGTGCGGAGTATATCAGGGTATATGTAATATGTGAGGAGTATATCAGGGTATATGTAAGCTGGGCGGAGTACATCAGGATATATGTAAGCTGTGCGAAGTACATCAAGGCATATGTAAGCTAGGCGCAGTACATCAGGGTATATGTAAGCTTGGCGGAGTACATCAGGGTATATGTAAGCTTGGCGGAGTGCATCAAGGCATATGTAAGCTGGGCGGAGTGCAACAGGTCATAATAGGATGATGTAATAATGGGGAGAATGAATAATCCATGGATTGGTGTGGTATGCTTTGAACCAATCCTTTATACACAGGCCGGGATAATTGGGTATTATACAAAATATCTGCGCTCCAGTGTTGCCTTATATTTGACTTCTTCACTAGCCCTATAAGCCGCACAAGGCCCTAAAGTTTCCTCATCTCCGCTGCATCTACAGGGTCCACCCGTGGGGTCCAGCAAATGACGATGTGGGGTGTTTAGTGAAATTCTACTGGACCTAAAAATGAGTCTGGGCCGTCATTTAGAATCATTTTGCATCATTGCGTTTTGAGAGTCATAACGTGTTATTTTTCCGTTGACGGAGCTGTGTGAGGGCGCGTTTTTTGTGGAACGAGATGTAATTTTTATTGGTTCCATTTTGGGGTACATGCGATTTTTTTATCACTATTTATTCCATTTTTTGGGAGATGAGGAAACCATCTTTTTTTTACAGTGTTCATCGTGCAGTATAAACAACTTTATTCTGCGGGGCGAGACGATTACAGCGACACCAAATTTATATCGTTTTTTTACGTTTCACTACGTTCTCACAATAAAAATACTATTTTCTAAAAAAATCATGTTTTAGTGTCGCCATTTTCTGACAGCCATAACTTTTTTATTTTTTAGTTGATATCGCTGCGGGACAGCTTGTTTTATGCGTGACAAACTGTAGTTTCTATTGGTACCATTTTGCGTTACTTGCAACTTTTTGTTCACTTTTTATTACATTTTTTTTGAGACAAGATGACCAAAAAATAAAATGCTGTCATTGTTTTTTATTAAAAATTTTTACGGTGTTCACCGTGCGGTAAAAATAATGTGATATTTTTATAGATCAGGCCGTTCCGAACGCGGCAATACCTATTATGTATAGTTTTTTTTCATATTTTCATTTTTTTTCTAATAAAGGAGTTGATCAGGGAAACAGGGCAAGTGGTGTTTTTATTATTTATTTATTATTTATTAACTTTTATTTATTTATTTTTCTTTCACATTTTTTTTTTTATTTTTTACTTTTTCTTTTACACTGACCTGGGGACTTGAAGATCTGGTCTTCTGATCCCCGCTACGATACACTGCACTACTTATGTAGTGCAGTGTATCGTAACTGTCATTTTTCATTTGACAGTTAGCCGATTAGGTCCTGCCTCGGGCAGGACCTAATAGGCTACCGTACCTGGGCAACCAGGAAGCCTAGTAACGGCTTCCTAGTTGCCATAGCAACAATCGCCACCCACGATCCATCGCGGGGGGGCCCGGGGGTTACAGAGGGAGCTCCATCCCTCTGTCAACCACTTCAAAGCGGCGGACGTCATTGACAGCCGCATTGAAGGGGTTAAATGGCTGCGATCGGCGGTAACAGCCATCGCAGCGGCATGTCAGCTGTGTATAACAGCTGACAGCCGCTGAAGATAAAGCGCGCACAGCTCCTGTGCTCGCTTTATCTGCAGGGCGTAACTGTATGCCCGAATGCGGGAACTCACTTGGTTTTCGGACGTACAGTTACGCCCAAATGCGGGAAGGGGTTAATGACATGGTGAAATAGAATGGCCCTGGATGTTACTAGCTGAAAAAGGGGGTGTTTGCAAAATGTTTGTATCTTCTGTTGTACTTTTATTCCCAATAATACAGCTACTGATGGCAGTATCACCAAGGCATTGGAAGGACTCAATTCCCTGTCCGAAGAGCTTGTGGAAAACTCTGGAATAAATGACATCTTCACTAATTGGCTTGGAGGATGGTTTGGAAAATGGAGTAACCACATATCCAGTCTATGGACTTCCTTAGCAGCAGTGGCAGCCATACTTGTAACTCGTGGGTGTTGTTGCA